>NC_090992.1:3040303-3343333 GCF_041146395.1 Eulemur rufifrons | reverse complement strand
GCATTTGGGACAATCTTCACCTTTAAACATCTTCACACCATAAGTCGGTAAAGTTGTTTATCAGTTGTTGAGGTCTTAGTCAAAGTGGACCCCCACGTACGCACCCCAAATCCTCTGCAAAGGAAAATCAGGGGGAGTTTCAGCTTATTCCATGTTGCTGGGACATGCCCTGGAGGCCCCAGGACATCAGAGACTCAGTTCTGGCGGTGAGGACCCCGGACATCTGTTCCAGTGGGACACGGGGTGTCCGATACCAGACCAGGAGTGTGGCACAAATCCCCTAATCCCCAAAGGAGGGCAGAGAGATGAGCCTTCCTTCCTGGAAGACAATTCTAAGTGAAAGTAGATATTCCTAATAAGGATCCATTTCCTTTATTAAGTTCTAACAAAATGCCAGGCATTTCTTTCCAACCCACTTCAAAGTTGGATGTTATAATATTATCTCCATGTAGCAGTTTAAGAGCCCACACAAGAGTATGTGTAGATTGTGTTTTTTCTTTTTTGGTAATTTTTTATTTTAATAATTTCAAACTTTCAAAAAAGTTTTGAGAATAGTACAAATAACTACACTTTTCCACGCTTGCTTTATCATTCTACCCTCCTCCCAGGAGACAGATGCCCACTTTTAGAAACCCGTGAGAGTAAGTCACAGACAGCACGGCCCTTCTGCCCTAAACACTCCACGAGAAAAGCACGTTCTGTACCATAACCCTGGGACGATGTCCACAGTCAGGAAATTTAGCGCTGGCACATGCTGTCGTCCAGGGCCCAGCCCACATCCACCTTTGTCCAGCTGTCCCCGTCGTGTCTTCTGTGGCTGTTTCCCCCAGGCTGGGACCTAACTCAGACTCCTGGGTCCCTCGCGGTTGTCAGGCCTCTTGCCTCCCACGCTGTGCCGCCATCTTGGCGACGTCACTCTGGAACTGTTTTCCATTATGTCTCTTTAATCTCCTGTAACTCGGATTAGTGCTTCACCCTCTCTTCAGTTTTCATGATCTTGACGTTTTGGGGGAGTACAGACCAATTATTTTGTCTGATGTCCCTGAAGATGGCCTTTCTGTTGTTTCTCATAATTCCATTCAGGTGAAGTGTTGCGGCAGGATTGCCACAGGAGTCACAGAAGTGATGCCTGTCATATCAGGAGGTCCTTGGTGTTGAGCCGCTCCCTGTTGGGGATGCTAATTTAGGTCACCGGGTGAAGGTGGAGTCTCCAGGACTCTCCGCCGCCAAGTTACTGTTTTCCCCTTGCAATTAGTAAGTGGGAAGATGTTTTGAAACTGTGATTATCCTGATCCTCGTCAAACTTTTCACCCATTAATTTTAGCATTTATTGATGATTTTTGCCTGAAGCAACAATAATTGATTTTGCCAATAACTTAATGTTATTAGTTAATAACTTAAAGTTTGCAAAGTGGTGATTTTCTAATTCTGTCATTCCTTCTACACTTATTAGTTGGCATTTTCCTGCAAGGAAGAGCTTTTCCTTCTACTCGTGGATTAATTAATTTATTTATTTATACCCATTTGGACTCATAGATTCCTATTTTATTCAGTGGGTTATAATCCTTTACTAACATTATTTACTTTGATGTTCAAATCGTTCTTGATGCGGCCTGTGGTAGCCCCTTCGAGCTGCATGCTGCGTCCTTTTCACATGTCTGCATCCTTCTTTGAGCACTTTCTCACTTTCTGACATGCTGACGTGCTCCAGCCTCATCCTGCACTTCTCCCGCCCCAGCCCTGGAGTCCGCCTTTCTCCGGGAGCCCTGGATCTTTTTAGCAGGCAATGGTATTTAGAAACCAAAATCTGAACGAGCGTGCTCATGGCTACTGTGATTTATTGTTTCCAGACCATTTCTTTGTACAGAGCTATATGTATACATGTCTGTACCTACACATTTATATGCATGTGTATGTATGTGTGTACGTATATATGCATGTGTATATATATATATATCTCCGATCTCCCAGTTCTAATCCAACTCTGTGTAATTACTCCTAACCTTCCTCCATTCATTGCGTGACTTCATTCATTCATTCACTGAATCCTAGAATACACGGAATGTTGCTATTTCCATACCACCGTGAAAACACACTTTCTATGTAGAGTTCAGCATTTGTTTGCGCTCTTTTTCCCCTTGCGCTGAGGGTATACCGTCCAAGTACTGTGTTCAAAAGTTACTAGGGTTATTTTTTTCTCCCGTAGGGATGGCTGTGTTATTACTATTTGTTGGAAATACATACTAGGTTTGTTTGTTTCTGTTTGTACTCCATTTGGAGGCTCTCCCCGCTCCTTGTTGGTTTAAAGGATCCTGCAGCCTCAACCACTTCACCCCGGTTACAATCCCTGCTCAAGTGTGGGCACAGGTAGTACGGGGCTTTTCGACATCTTTCCATGTTTTTTCCTAATTCTACAACACCACATATGTTCATCCTGATTTACATTTCTGGGACACTTTCCTAACCATCCTTTCCAAGCTTAGCTGCTGCAAACCCTCTTCTCCTTGGCCAAACTTGACTTCCTGGCCTTTGCCCATTCCATTCCTCCACCCAGACGTTTCCAGTCTATTCTCTTAGGTACCAAACACTTCAAGGCCCAGCCCAACTCCCACCTCCTCCAAGGTGCTTTCAGGAACCCCGAGGAGAACCAGCCCCCAGCCCAAGATGGTTGGGATTGCAGGCTGGGCGCAGGAGGCTCAGGGAGCCCCTGTGAAGAAAGCTAAGCAGCCCAGGCATCTCCAGCCACAGTGGTTGCCTGAATGGCTCCTGTGACCGCAGGTATGTTCTGCTCTGCCTCGGCGTCTTTGAGGGGAGACCCAGAGGCAGGAAGTTCTTTGAAACTTGCACACTGAACCAAGTCTTCCTACTATATGAGTGCAGCCTAAGTGGGGTGGCCCCTAACAGGGCCCTGATATTATGGTCTGGAACAAACTACCTTGGTTTCTCTGCAAAGAGTCCATCCCGGAGGGAGATTGGCAGGGTGCTCTGGGATGCGAGGAATCTGAAGGCTGAGGTCTGGGGCAGATCCCCCTCCCACAGCCACGAACACACCCCCACAAGCCCAGCCCTTGGCAGCCCCCCATCCAGGGTGCACTCCCTCTGGTCCCCTCTGGTCCCCTCTGCTGGACCCCACATGAGAATACAACCCACACAAGGGAGATTTATAGTCGGATGTCAAATATCGTCACCCCATAGTTCAAAGAATGGCGCCATCACAGGAGTCCTCTAAAGCCTTCTTTGTTTCTTGGCCCTCACCTTTGTTCCCAGGACTTCGGAGGAGCTTTTGAGGATTCACACTGTCCCTGTGCCTGGGCCACAAGGCACGCGGGCTCCTGAGCTGCTGACTGCCACCCAGAGCGCATGAGGGGTAAGCCCAGTTTGGTGCTTAATGTCCTGCCACTGCATGATCCTTCCTGGTCCGCTTGCAACCCCCAGTCACCGGCCCCTCCAGACACAGGCCCTCTTGGGATCTACGGCCCACAGGATGGATCTCTGGCCTCCCTGTCGGGTGGCCCTGGCCTGACACCATTGGGGAGACCAGCAGATGCTGCTGAGGCCTGATATGGCGTTTGGCGCTCGGGGCAATTTGTTTCCACGCAGGGACAGTGAGTGCAAATTTAGCTCCCGTTACCCGGACGCACCTCCCTCTGCGTACACTTCTAATGAGGTGGCACGCACACACACGCACACACACGCACACACACACGCACACACACACACACGCACACACACACACACACAAGCTGCTGAACTGCAGACACGCTGCAGCTTTCCAATGAGAGTGGATTTCAAGGGTGTATTTTTATAAGGAAGAAATGACATAAGCGTCCCTCTCTTTGTTATTTAAATTTCATGAAAATCAACCATAGATGGTGTGTAATTGAGCACAGAATAGGGCCCAGAATATATTCTGAAATAACGGGAGCCCTTTTATCAGGTTATATATGAAAAAAAAAGTCAGTCAAAGAGAAGCAAAATCTCCGTGCAAAATAATGAACTATTTGAAGGAAGAAAAAAGAGAGAAAGGGGCCCAAGCGCGGTGAGGGGAGTCCACAGGGGAGGTGTTTTGAGAAGCTGCTGGGGAGTGGGGTTTGGAGACTGGGTGGATTGCAGTCGTCACTGGGAGACTGGGCCTCGGAATCAGCCCGTGCACAGTGCCTCAGCCAGAAACCAGGGCCCAGCAAACGGAACCGCAGGAGCCTACTAGGTGGGCCAGGTGACCCGGGCCCTGTGCGAGGCCAGGAAGGGCTGCACGTCCTAAGAGGATGCTTCCTCCAGACCGTCCTCCCCACCCTCTGTACTCTGTGCCCTGTGGTCCCCAGAGGCCATGAGCTTGGGCAGCCAGGCACCCAGGTGAGAAGCCAGAGCCAGTCTGGGGGCCTCAGCCAAGGTGGCCTGGTGTGGCCTGTGCTCAGGAGCTGGCCTGACTCGGAGGGCGTCACCAGCTGCTGTGGAAGGCGTCTCTGCACTCGCATGTTCACAAAAGGCCGCAGAGAGGCCCCTCTCCAGCACCAGCAGAGGCAGGGCCTGATCCAGTCTCCTCCAGCCCCCAGTCCATGTGCCAACTGCACAGCTTCTCGTGATGGGACACTCGTCTCAGGGCTGAGATTTACCTATCGCGTCTGCCCAACAGGGAAGATACTGTCTCTTGAAAGGGTTGCTGTGAGGATAACTCGGGGTGTAGGATTCAGTCAGGTGGCAGCCACCAGATAGGTACTGACTGCAGGACAGGACTTCCCTCTTTCTGGCGCCCGACTCCCTGCGGAGGCCAGGTGCAGCCTCAGCCCCAGGGAGACAGCAACTCCGGAGAAGGCGCTGAGCTCCATCGTCAAACTCCGCAGAGCTGAAAGGTGGGAATGGGAAAGAGAAAGTCCCCAGGAAATGTCCCTATTGCTGCCATCACTGCAGCTGGGCTGCTGCCGCAGTGGGCCCCGATGCCTGCTCTCCACGCAGCTTCTGGAATGCTCTCACCTGTTCTCATTCATTTCTTGAGCAACACTTGTGCGCTTGCTGGTGCCTGGCCCCACCCGTCCTCCCGGGCACGGATATGTGAACACTAACTCGAGCCTTCTCCCCAGACGTGCAAGGCCACCCAGGCCGGGAGTCACGTGCCCCCCCCCCCAAGCCCCTGTCTCAGGTCCTAGTCGTGGTGACACTGAGTCGCAATGGCCTGGTCCGTCTTCCCCAGTGGGCCGTGAGCGCGGAACACTCAGCACGCAGTGCAGACTCGGTGCCAGCACGTGCTCCCCAGGTGTCTGCTGAACAAGGCCTGAGCCGCCCGAAGCGGCCCGGCCGGACAGGCGGAGCGCGGCGGAGCGCGGGGTCGGCGCGCCATCTCCTGGCGGCCCCGGCGCAGTGCGGGCGCGGCGAGGCCCCGCGCGGGATGCGGCACCTGCTGCGGCGACCGCACCGCCGTGGGCCACGCGGCCCCGCAGCCCGCGCTCCAGCCACGCCGCCACACTGTCACCAACCTGGCCACCTCCTTGCAAAATACAGGAGGGCCCGGGAGTGAGAAGCGAGTCCTGAGTTACGCTGGGAACATCCGGGAAGGGGCTTGTCTTCCAACCAGCTTTCCAGGGCAGGAATTTTCTGGAAATCTTCCTCCTTGGGAGGCTTCAGGCAGGATGCGACAACTGCAGTTACTGCGCGTTCCGGCTCTGGCACCTACTAGCTGCGTGACTGAGGCCAAGTCGCTTCCCTTCCCTTTGCCTTAGTTTCCCCGTCTGTAAAAGAAGCCCCTTGATACCACCTGCCCAGCGAGGATAGTTGTGAGGATGAACATCTTCTCTTTAACCCACACGCCCTCTGCTTCAAGGGTCGGGCTTCCCCTTAGTGCCCACAGGGCGGGCGAGATCCAGCTCCAGCCTCCTGGGTCGCAGGGAGGCCGGCTCTGACCCAGCTCCCCTCCCCTGTATTTCTGGGCGCCCTCGGGTCGGGCTTGCCCACCCTCAAATCCTGCTTCCCGCCGTCCTCTCTCGTGCCTCCCGCCTCAACCTCCCCACGCTCTCAGGTGACCTCACCTCACACAGGTCAAGGCTGCTCCCCCAACACCCCAAAGCGCAAGTAAGACCGGGGTGATTGAAAGAACAATAAGAGGGAACAGAGCATGAGGGAACCCCAATTAGCACCCGGGTGTCACCAGGCTCAAGTCCTAAAGCCAGCACCCCCAGGGACCCCTGGCCAGCGCCTCCTCCAGGAGGGACAGCCCCAGCCAGTGGCCCCTCTCCCAGGCCTAGGAGGCCCCTTTCTGAGGCCTGAGAGGATGCCCCTGCCTTTTCACTTCCGCAGGCGAGCTGGCAGGAGGCCGCTTCTGCCCCGAGTGAAGACAGCCTTTGCTGTGATCGCACAAAACAAAACTCCCTAGGGTTGTTCTTTCGTTGCCTGGAACCTCTCCGTCCCAGAAGAGCCTCTTGGTTTTTCCTATGTAAAATCAAATGCCCTGTTTGTTACTGTTTACCTTTTCCAAAAACAAAAAAATAAAAGAAGAGGCTGATCTCAAATATGTCACCTACAGAAACTAAAAATCAAATGGCAATAGTTAATACCGATTTCACGTTTTCTAGTTCAAGCCCCTGCTGTGAGCCCCTTTGCCTGCTTTAGCCCTTTGCTCAGTACCGTAAGGGAGTCGCTATTTTGTCTCCATTTTATAGAAGAGGAAAAGAAGCCAAAGGAAGGTATGGGAAGCACCCCCACCCCCACCCCCCGCCACCACCCAAGCTCACATAGTGAAGTGTCTGAATCCAGGTTAAAACCCCAGGCAGTCTGAGTTCTTAAAGCTTCAAGTGGTCCGCGTGTTGCTTAGAGGTAAAAGCCTGGGAACTGGATTCTCCCCCTGCCCCACCCCCTTCTAGCCATCTCTAATCTCAACACTGCTGGAGTCTCGTCTGGAGCACCCCACTACCAGTGTGGGTGTCGAGTGCTCCACAGCACGGGGCGTGGGGGGCCCCCCAGCACGCGCATGGGGAGGTCCAGCAAGGCCTGTGGCTGGGCGTGGTGTAGCCAGAGGGGCAGCTTCTGTGCCATCCCTGCCTCGCCAAGGGGGCACCCCTGAGTAAGGGGCGTCTGCCGGCCTTGCCCCGTCTCGGGTGCCATCCTCAGTGGCTCAGGTCCCTGTCCTGGCAGCACTCGGCAGCTCCCTGTTGCTTTGGAATAGAATCCACACCCTCTGCCAGGGCCCTGCAAGGACTGTCTGTCTCCACCTGGTTTCCAGCCCACTCTGTGGCTGTTCCCCCGCTGGCTTGCAGACAGTTCCCTGACTAGCCAAGATTGCCCCTTCGGGCATTTGCACTTAGGGACTCTCTGCCTCACTTCATTCACCCTTTGATGAGCCAGAATCTCCCTGGGGGCATTTTCTGATTTCGAGACTGTCCCCCACCCCAGCTGCACACTTGTCACTCCCATTTGTTTCCTCCCTCCCTTTCCTGACTCTTTCTAGAATGTAGGCTCCCCAAGGAAGGCTTCCTAGTGGTGACAGGCTGAAAAATGGCCCCAAAGACATACTCACTTCCTAATCCTGGAACCTGTGAATATCACTTTATATAGCAAAAGATGTGATCAAATTAAGGATCTTGAGATGGGGAGATTACCCTGGACTGTCTGAGTGGACGCTAAATACAATCACAGCGTCCTTGTGGAGAGATGGAGGGAGATTTCACATGCCCAGCAGAGAGGGCCACGCGAGGGTGGTGCAGAGAGATTTGCTCCTGGCCGGGGGCTCTCAGCACTCCAGTCTGTCCTGGTGGGCCATGGGACCAGCATCGGCCACCCTAGGTGGGCTGCCACCCCCTCACTTGTGGACCTTTGCTCCTTCATGGCGATTTCTGTTATTTGGTCCCGTGGGGACTTATATACTAAAGAAAAATCACATTTTGGTTAGCTAGGGGTTGCCACGCCTCGCACATTGCTGCAAAATCAAAGGCTTACAGGAGCCTAGAACATAAAATCAAAGGTGATGAAGGCGTGGAGGGAACTGAGGCAAACTGGGATTGGGATGCCCGGCTTGTCCAGAGGGGCAGCAGGTACCCGGCTCTGCAGGCCGGGGTCCTCTGGGGACATGAACCTATGGTGCCCTCCGTTTCTGACTTTTCAAGAGAAGCTGCAAATCAAAGATTGTATTTCCAAGCTCCTGATTTTAAAATGTTGACAATTTAGACAAAATGTTTAAAGTGCCATACTGTGTGGCCCAAAGTAGCTGCTAGTTTCTTCTTTGAAGACAAGGGGTCCATTGAGGCAGACGGTGCCAAGTCCATGTGCTCCCAGCTTAGACTGGGGTGCCTGAAAGTTAGCACAGCTTTCCCGGCAGCTAGATTCCCCCGAGTTAAAACACCATGACTAATTTTAATGCTGATGCAGCTGCAGGTTTGCAATGGACTCTTCGAACAGATAATAGAGTTGTGACATTAATCATTTCAACATGACAGCAAATACCAGATTGAATGAAAAGTTGTGTTCTTGATTTTCTTGAATGTTGATGTTGGAGAAAAAAACAACTCAGTTCCCTCCTATCTGAAAAATCATCCAGGCCGGGCGCGGTGGCTCACACCTGTAGCCCCAGCACTTTGGGAGGCCGAGGTGGGAGGATCACTTGAGCCCAGGAGTTCAAAACTAGCCGAGGCAACATAGTGAGACCCCGTCTCTACTAAAAAGAAAGTACAAAGAAATTAGCTGGGCGTGGTGGTGCACACCTGTAGTGCCGGCTACCCAGGAGGCTGAGGCAGGAGGATCGCTTGAGCCCCGGAGTTGGAGGTTGCAGTGAGCTGCGATGATGCCACTGTACTCCAGCCTAGGAGAAACAGTGAGACCTGGGCTCAAAACCACATATGAAAATTAAATTTAAAAAAATCATCCGTGCCAAGCAGTCGTCAATTAAAGAGTGAAAGAAGGAGGAGGGAAGACAGTTCTAGCCCATCTCTCGGTGAGTCTCTCCGCAGAGCGAAGGCGGGCAGGGCAGGCGCTGCGGAGAGAGGTGGAGGCCGGCGCTCTGGCCCTGCAGGAGGAGGGACTCTGCTCTGCGGGTCCCATTGAGCTGACTGGAGCCATTGTGTAAAAATACACAAGTAATTTTGAACACACAGAAGTTGCCCGACAGTGCCCTCTGGCACTTGTAATTATGTACCTTCTTATGTTCGAGTAGGACCTGGGAGGGTTGTAAAAGCATCTGAGAGCAAGAGGTTGGGGGAAAATCTGGTTCTCCGAATCATGCTTCTCAATGACTTGTGTGGAGCACTGGGGTGGGGGAGTAGGACGGGGCAGAGGAGAGGGAGGGCAGGGAGGGCAGGACAGGGTGGCATTTGTCCAGGCTGGCCCTAGCGTTCCAGCCGGTGCTCCTGTTTGCAGGCAGGCCAGGTCCTGGGTTACTCTGAGGACAGGCAGAGGCCTGGCGGGTGGCGCTAAGAGCCCCTGGGTCTTATGTGAAGGCGCTGGAGGCATTCCGTGGTCTGTGGCAGACCTGTCAGCAGCGGGGTTTGCCTGCGGACGGCTGAGCCACGGGGGCCCTGGGCCTCCCCCAGAACCCCCCAGCTCTGCAGGCCGAGTCTCTGCTGCAGACGGGCCCACGGCAGAGCGTGTGCCCGGCCGGGCCCCGGCGGCTGACAGCAGGCAGACGGGCCGACAGCCGCAGGCCAACGCCAATGGCGGGGTCTGAGATAAGGTCGCAACACACACAGCAGGGACAGTGGCCACCAAACAGAAATAGCCAATGTCACTTGGTGAACCACTGGGTGACAGCTTCAGCCCCAGCTGGTGATTTGTGGTTCGCGAGGTGACGCAGTCCCAGGGAGCCTCTGGAAAACTACTTGGAGAGAGAGCTCCGCAGACAGGATTTCTCATTTTCTCATCACTGTTCCATTTTAGTGATATAGCTCCCCCCCGGGGCCGAGGGAGGAGGAAAACGCTTTCTGTATTACAGCAGTGGCCATGTGGAAAAGACATACTTCCCTTGACGTTCGATTCAGGATGAAGACGCACATTTGCAGAGCATATGTGAAAAATGTCATGCGTGAAGGGCATGAAATACTTGTTGTCGTGGCTTGGGCTAGTTTCGTGAAATATCACAGGACAGGGAGAAAGATGTCAAGAGCGAGAAACCACTGGGGAGAACGGGAGCTCTGGTCTTAAAGGACACTGACACAAAGCCAGGCACCAGACAGGGTTCGGAAGAGAGGAGGGGTCGTCAGCACATAGGCTCGTGTTTGCTTGTGCTTGCCTGAAGAACTTCTGGAAGGATACACAGGACACCATTACAGCAGTTACCTGTTGGGAGGGGTGACAGAGAGACTTTTTCTTTTTTCAAAAATGAATATATTACCTTTTCAAAATGTGAAATTTACAGAAATACTGTATATTTTGATTGGAAAAAAAAATCTCAGAAACTGAATTTCCTCCCTCTGGGCATCCCTTTCCCTGTACCCAAAAGTTGGCTGTCAGCCTCCTCCGCCCAGTTCCTGGTGGTCCGTTTCTGGGGTTCACAGGCCTCTCTTGGGGAAGTCCTGCCCCATAGCTGCCCCCCAGCCTTGTGCTGCCGTCCTCGGACCCTTGGTCTGCATTCTAAGCACTCGGCGGGCTCACCGTGGCCCTTCTCAGAGCAGCAGTTCTGAGTGGCTGGCTTAGCGACACCCGCCCTCCGCCCTCCGGGTGAGCAGACCCACAGCTGGGAGCCCCGCGCTCGGCGGGGGGAGGTGCCAGCCTGGCAAGTCTTCCCAAACCGTGAAGAGCTTGCTAGGAGGCTGGGAAACAAAGACTCCATAGTCTTCCAATATCTGTCTGCCTTTCTTCTACAATAACAGAACCCTCGTTTTGTTACTAAGCACTCAGCCACCGTCCTTGCAGCTAGTTCTAGCCACTGGCCGAGACCAGGCCAACAGGATGTGACAGAGTGATGCGGGTGACTTCCCAGACAGGCCTTCCCAGGGAAAGGATGTGCTCCACGCCCCCCGCCCCGTTCCCACTGTTTGGAGCCTGGATGTGGTGGGGGTGGGCCACTCGAGGCCACACGGCTGAGGACGACACTCCAGGGCTGGCAGAGTGACAGGTGAAAGGGGCCTGACACCGTGGAGCCACCATCCAAGCCCTGGAGTGCTCACCCTGGCCCCTTAATGAACATATTTGTAAATCGCATATCTTATAAAAGGTTAATGTTCAAAATATATGAAGAACTCTTACAACTTAGCAATAACAAAGCAACCTGATTAAAAAATAGGTAAAGAACTTGAATATGCATCTCTCCAGAGAAGATACATAAATGGCCCACAAGCATGAAAATGTGTTCAACACCACTAATCATTAGGGAAATGCAAATCCAAAGCACAGTGAGAAAGCACCTCACACCCACGAGGATACTATAAAAAAAAAAAAAAAAAAAACCCAGAAAATAACAAGTGCTGGTGAGGATGTAGAGAAATGGGAACCCTGTGCACGGCTGGCGGAGCTGTGAAATGGTGCAGCCGCCATGGAAAACAGCAGGGCCGTTCCCCAAAACACTAATAATAGAATTGCCATATAATCTAGCAATTCCACTTCTGATATAGACCCAAAAGAACCGAAAGCAGACATTCAAACAGGTATTTGTACACCCATGTTCATGACAACATTATTCACAACAGCCAAATGGTAGAAGCAGCCCAAGTGTCCACGGATGGATGAACGGATAAGCAAAATCGGGTGCATACAGACAATGGAATATGGTTCAGTCTTACAAAGAAAGGGTATCCGGATACAAGCTACCATGTGGATAAGTCTTAAGGACATCACGCTACGTGAAATAAGCCAGTCCCCAAAGTGCAACTGTGTGATCCCATTCACATGAGGTGTCTGGAGTGGTCACACCCATACAAACAGAAAGCAAAATGGCGGTTGCCAGGGCTGGGGAGAGAGGGAAGTAGTTGTTGTTTAACGAGTCTGAAAAAGTTCTGGAGATCGTACCACAGTGTGAATGTACTTAGTGCCACTGAACTGTATACCTAAAATGGTTAAGACGGTAAATTTTATGGTATGTATATTTTACCATAGTTAAAAAGATAACTATTTTTGTGTGTGTGAAAAATAGTTTTGGGAAGAAAATAACTGTTTGTAGAGGAACAGTTGTTTTTTCTGCCGCCTCTATCAGGTCTGCCCGGAGCACTCGTGGGCACCAGGAACCACCTAAATTCCCACACGAAGGTCTTATTTTCATGGTATGTTAAAAATCTGCCTTTGAAGACAAGTTAATTTCAGAATACGCTTTATTCCTAAACTTGAGTGAAACATATTTATGCTAGCCTTTTAACTCACTTAATTAAAAACAAAAAGCCTCTGTTTAGTGTGTGTAATGTCGTGTTGGAGGCCGTCTTTCCTGGCCAGCTGCATCCTTTAAACAAGCCCAAGCTGTGTTTCTTCAGTGTGAGGTTTTGGTTGAAAAAGAAGGAAGTCCTTTGCAAACCCTTCGACCAGGGGAAAGCGGACCCCTCTCAAAGTGTTTAATGAAAATGTTGGCTATAGGGCAAGAGAGGTTGTATGGGCATAATTATCCCCATTCTGCAGTTCAGGAAACTGAGGCCCAGAGGGAAAGCTACAGAGTAAAGCTACTGGCCACAAAGTCATGGCAGAGCCAGAGCCAGGCTTCTGATGAGGGCTCCCCCCTGCCCTCGGCCCCTCTGCTAATCTGGACACCATGGGTGACGGTGGAGGAAACCGCACACAGGGCAGGACACCAGGACCCCGCCTCCGTCCCGAGCCCCTGCTCCCCAGACGGCCTGAGGGACGACCCTTTAGCTCAGTAAAAAACGCAGCTCAGAAGCGTGAGCTGGCTGTTGGGTAAAGGGCACCGGCTCTGTGAGGCCTGATGCCCCCAACCCAAGGTAAGAGCCAAGAAGGCCCGTGGGCTTCTCGGGCATCCCTTCCCCAAGCCTGCCCGAGGCATCGGCCAGGGTACCAGGCATTATTGGATTCAGTGTTTGGTAAAATTGACATAAATTAAGAATTCGGAACAGTCATGAAGTCGGGTTTAGCAGTGAACCCTGGAATAGGTGAGGGAGCTGGGCCGGAGTGGCAGCTGCAGCTGAGGCTCCCTCCTGCCACCAGTGCGGGCTCCTTGGCAGGTGACGCTGCACGGGTCCTGCCGGCCAGCCCCACCTCTGCTCGCAGGCCCAGCCAGTGCTCTGGGAGGGAACGTGAGGACCGGGCAACAGGGACCACCCCGACAGCCATATGCCTCCCACCAGGGCTCCAACCAGCGACTGTTCGAGCTGGCCAGACCCCCTGTGGTCACCTGGCCCTCAGAAGAAGGTGGGGAAAGAGCTTGCGGCTTAGGGGACCGTAGGTAGAACACAGGGCTTGAGGGTAAGGATTTGGGATCAGACCCGGGCTTGGGATGCAGCCCTGCACCTAATCTCTGGGGGGCTTGAGTAAGCTACATACCCAGCTGGACCTCAGCTTTCTCATCTGTGAAATGAGATCACTGCTAGAACCCCTCTCAGCGTTGTAGTGAGGATTAAACAAGACAATTCACATAAGGGCTCAGCCAGCACATGGTATGTAGTAAAGCGTCACTAACTGGTGATTTTATTGTTGTTTTCAGATTCAAACACATCATGACCATTGTTACTCTTACTAGGCCAGAGTGTGAGGCAGAGCCATTTCCAGAAGCAGGACCTCTCTCCGCCAGGCACCACCCTGCACCCCAGCAGTGCGGGCTGGCCAATGCCTGGTCATCCTGCAGGACTCAGCACAGCTCTTCCTCCTCCAGGAAGCCTTCCCTGGTGACCCCTCCCAGCCCTAGTGGGTTGGCGCCCGTCCTGTGGTCCACAGTCCTGTGCATCCACCTCACAGCCCCATCTCGGTAAGTTACACGGGCTCCTTGTCTTCCCTGAGAGCCCAGTGGGGACAGGGAGCATTCTGTCCTGATGGTCACAGCAACAACAGCTCCACCCTCCTGCTGAGTGGCTGGCCTGGGCCAGGTCTTCGCGTGCGTTTCCTCGCTGGGCCCCTCTCACTGGGCAGGATCGTCATTTTCCCGTTTGGCAGGTGATGGAGCAAACCCGGCTTCTCCCCTCGCTCTGCTGGCACACGATCTGTGTCCTTGGGCAGGTCACTCGACCTTTCTGAGCTGTCTGTCCTAGCGCCCGTGCTGGTGACTGCTGTTTGGGGAGGGGGCATTTCAGGGCATTCTGAGAAGCAAGGAACCAGCCCCCTCCTCCCTCCTCCCTCCTCCCTCCTCCTCCCCATGGTGGCTTCCCCAAGCTTTCAAACTTTCCTTCCCAGTCTGCCTTGAAGAGCAGGTCACTGGGTTTAGGGATGCTGCCACCTGGTGGCCACAGGCCATCAGGATGCCTGGGGACGGCCACATGGGTTTGGGAGGGCTGGACCACGTGCCTGGAGAAGGCCGGGCAGCAGCGGGACTCCAGAGACACCACCCACGCAGCAGGAGAGCTTCACGGTTAAACCCAACAGTCCCGCAGATTGGGTTCAAATCCTGGTTCTGACACTTCCCAGATGCATGACCTTGAGCAACTCAGCTGACTGCTCTCAGCCTCAGGTTACTGATCTGTAAGATGGATAGCCTTCTCCTATGTCAAGGGTCCATGGCCCAGCAGAAGCCTGGAGACTCTTCCTAGAGCACCCCTGTGCTTCATTATAATTTAACATGGGATTTATGCACTTTAAGAATTCACCTGGGGCCGTCTGAGACTCGAGGGTCTGTGCAGGCTGTCTGGCTCCTCCAACAGCCTCTCCCGGGATACGCCTTCACTCGGAACTTAGAGGGTTCTACTAAGAGCAGTTCTCACCCACCAACTCCTGCCTCGTGCTTGGCACTTTCCAATAGCTCACTTTGCCTTCTCAACAACAGCAAATTGTCCCCATTCTACAGAGCAGAACGCCGAGGTTCCGAGAGGCTGCGGAGCTTGCTTGAGGTCACACGGTTGTTTCGTGAAGGAGCCGAGCCTCAGGCCTGAGTCCGCCTAACATCGGGGAAATCCCGGTAAGTGCGTTTCAGGGAACGTCTGGGGAGGCTGTTTTGTCCCTGAGTTCTCCTTGGAGCATGTGATGGGGACATTTGCTCACTGAGGTGACACTCCCCAGGCTCCCAACACCAGATGCCCGACAGCCCCCAGAGGCTGCCTGGCCAAGGGGTGAAGCAGGGAGAAACCAGCACTTCCCCTGTTCTCAAGCCCCCGGCTCCCAGGCCGTCACTCTCCCTTGCGGCGTGGGACTTCCAGCTCCCTCAGCGTCCGGAGAGCCACTGGCGGGCACACCCCTTCCCCCCCAGCCAGGGTCTGCGGGCTTTGGGAAGAGGCAGCCTGGGCAGGGCTTCCCCTTGCCAGTGAATCCCCGGGCTGTTTCAGTTCTCTTTCTTGCTGGGAAATGCTCTGACCCAAATTATCAAGGACGTCTCTGCTCACGCTAGGGCTGTGGGTACGGACATGGCCCTCTCCTCGCTGAGGCCTGGTTTCTCCCCACAGGGTGTCCCACTCCCAAGGGAAGAGACTAAGGCCTGGAGAGGGGACGTGCCTGAGGTCACATCTAGGGGTGGCACCCCTGACCCGGTGCCAGGCTTCTGCCCACTGCCCTACCCTGCCGGTGGGCAGCAGTGCCTGAGGATCACTGAGGGAAACAAGGGAATACAATGGAGGGAAAAAATACTCTTTTCAGCAAATGGTGCTGAGATAACTGGACATCTATAAGCAAAAAAAAAAAAATTGAATCTAAAGACAGACCAAACACCCTTCACAAAAATTAACTCAAAATGGGTCATAAACCTAAAATGTAAATGTAAAACTAAAACACTCCTAGACGATACTATAGGAGAAAATCTAGATGACCTTGGATCTGGTGATGACTTTTAAATATAAAACGAAAGGGCATGTTTCTTTCACAGCCCATGAAAGAAACAATTGATAAGCTGGATTTCATTAAAATTAAAAACTTCTGCT
This sequence comes from Eulemur rufifrons, assembly GCF_041146395.1. Taxonomy (NCBI): domain Eukaryota; kingdom Metazoa; phylum Chordata; class Mammalia; order Primates; family Lemuridae; genus Eulemur; species Eulemur rufifrons. Next base: position 3,327,428 of record NC_090992.1, on the reverse strand, counting down.
CCATGAAAGACACTGTCAAGAGAGCGAAAAGATAAGCCATAGACTGGGAGAAAATAGTTGCAAAGAAACCACATCTGGCAAAGGACTGTTGTTCCATATACACAAAGGACTCTTAAAACTCAATGGTAAGAAAATGAACGATCTGATTTAAAAATGGATAAAAGGTCTAGACACCTCACCAAAGAAGATATTCAGATGGCAAATAAGCATATTAAAAGATGTTCAGCAGCATATGTCATCAGGGAATTGCAATTGTAAAAATACAATGAGATGCCTCTACCTACCTGTTAGGATGGTGAGAAACTCCTGGACCCCACCCAATGCCGGGGAGGATGTGGGGCACCAGGGACTCTCTTCCGCTGCTGCTGGGATGAGAAGTGGTACGGCCACTTTGGAAGACAGTGTGGCAGTGTTTTATAAAACTAAACATACTCTTACCATACAGTCCAGCACTCATGCTCCTTGGTATTTACCCAAAGGAACTGAAAACATATCTGCATAAAAACCTGCACACAGATGTTTATAGCAGCTTTCGTCATAACTGCCACCACTTAGAAGCCAAGATGTCCATCAGCAGGGGAATGGATAAACAGACTGTGGTACATCCAGGAAAATGGGATAGTATTCAGTGCTAAAAAGAAATGAGGAACCTCATGAAAAGACATAGAGGAACCTTAAATGAATGTCACTGCGTGAGAGAAGCCAGTCTGGACAGGCTGCAGACCACATGCTTCCAATTAAACGACATTCTGGACAAGGCATAACGATGGAAATGGTAAGAAGATTGCTGGTTGCCAGGGGTGAGGGGCAGGGGGGGCGGATAGGCAGAGCCCAGAGGATTTGTAGGACAGTGAAACTATTCTGTATGATTTCCATAGAGTAAAATGCATGATACATTGTTTTCTATCTGTACACGCTACGTGTAGGGGGCGGCCCAGCCTGCGCCCCTCACCTGCACACCCTCCAAGAGGCCCGGCATTGGCGGGGTTGGTGGGAGAAAGAGGATTACGATGCCGACTCGTTCTGGGACTTTGGGCCTGGCACTGCCTTTCTTCAGGCTTTAATTGCGCCCTGTGTAAGGAGGGCACATGTCTTTTGTCACCGTGGCAGGTTGGTGGGTGATAAAGCAGATATGAACGCAGTGGTAGGCCATGCAGGGGGTGGCGCCATCACAACATCGGTCGCTTGCAGGGCAGACGGAGCCCACAGTGCGGGGCAGGCGTCCGTCTTCACCTCTTCCAGACCACTCGCGAAGCAGCAGAGCTGGGGGCTGGGCGTAAGAGACGGCCTCTCGCTGTCCTTCTGCAGAGAGGCTCCTTCCGTGAGTGGCCATTCTCTGCCCTCCCCGAGGCCTCGCCTCTCCCGAGACACTCGAGGGGCTGCCCCGCTGCCTACAGCTTCCTTGGCCAGCCCCTGTGTAGCCAGAATGCGAGGGTGCACCCCTCAGTCTCCCGCACGCAGGGGGGCTCCCCGCCCACTAGCCCTCTGTCCAAAGAGGCTCTCATCGCTAACATGCCTGGGCTGCTTTTGCCCCCATTCTGCTGGCAGGGGGACAGGAATTTTGTGGCTACCTGGCTGCAGGTCCCAAGGCCCCTGGGGAAGGGACAGCAGAGACGGCAGAGCCGAAACTCAGGAGGGAGCCCCACCCCTCGGGAGCCCCCTCCTAGAAGGGATCGCAGGGGAGTTCTCAGCCGCTCAGCGGCGGGACTGCACTTCTGCAGTGACAAGTTACACTTTCATTTTCTTTCCTAAAGGGAAAAAGGAAGAAAGCAACAAAACTGATGAGTGTTCTGACGCATCATGTTCCTGAACCTCAGCTATAAAAGCCCTTCCCGCCCTCCACAGCCCAGGCCCTCTCCCTCCCCAGAGCTCACAGCTGCAGGGCTAGAGCCAGATGTGCCCGCAACCAGGTAGGTGGAGGTCTGGGGCCCGCAACCAGGTAGGTGGAGGGCAGGGGCCTGAGTCACAGGAGAGGAGGAGCCCTGTGGGGCTGGGAGGGGGCTCCTCGCCAGACAGGCCCAGGGCGCCTTCCTCCTGCCTCGTTCCAGAGGTGGGATTAGTGAGCTGGGTTTCTGTTTCCCCAGAACAGCTGGGATCCAAGAGACACAAGGCGGCCTCTCGTGGCCTCCCAGGCTCTGATCCATGGAGAGGCGCCTCACGGTCCTGCAGGTGAGCCTGCACCACCCCACGCTCGGCCCGGCCGCCTTCGCCAACGTCCCGCCGCAGCTGCAGCATGACACCAGCCCGCTGCTGGTCGGGCGGGGGCGGGACGCCCACCTCCGGCTGCAGCTCCCCAACCTCTCCCGCCGACACCTGTCCCTGGAGCCCTACCTGGAGAAGGGCAGCACCCTGCTGGCCTTCTGCCTCAAGTCCCTGAGCCGCAAGAGCTGTGTGTGGGTCAACGGACTGAGGCTGACTTATCTGGAGCAGGTCCCCCTGAGCCCCGTCACCAGGGTCTGCTTCTCCAGCGTCCAGATGGTGGTCCGCTTGGAGGAAGGCACCTCCCTCAAGGCTTTTGTCTGCTGCTTCCATCTCAGCCCCTCGCCCCTGATTTACAGACCCCAGGCGGAGGAGACTGACGAATGGGAAAGCCTCCCCCAGGAACAGCCTCCCCCGGGGTCAGGGGAGCAGGCTCCAGGTCACCTGGGCTTTCTCCGTGGCCCTCCCCACACTCGGGACAGCCCTCTCCCGCCCAGCCCTGGAGGAGGAACAGAAATATAGCTCCCGAGGGAGCCCCTAGACGGAGCACTCGGCTAGCCCTGCCGTGAGAGCGAGGCTTTGCTGAAACTGGACTTAAAATATCTGAGCTGCATCATGCATGGTTGACATGCGAGGCCTGCTGGCTGCCTCGCTCACAATGAACCGATTCTGCAAACACCGCACAGCCCGGGGCGGAGAAGCACCCGCCCTGGCCAGAGCTCTGCAAGGTAATGGGAACTTCATATACTTTTAGAGGCCCTGAGGGGTTCTGGGGAGCCTCTCTCAGCGTTCCCCACATCTCCCCGTCTTGTCTGACTAGGAGTTACTTTATGTTGCTCATTTTGTGTGCCGCTTAGGAGCGAGAGTTTGAGGTTGCACCAGGAATGCGTGGACACATGTAGCAATTACGTCTGTGGTAGCTCGGGGTTACCTTCAGCTTTCAAATACCCACAGGCACTCGGGGCTTAGGGAAGCCTGCGTTTAATAAACTGCAAGCGTTTCATTAAGCTGGCAAACCCTCCAGGATTCCCCGGTCCCCAGCTGGCTGCGCGCACGCCATGGCGCCACGCAGAGGCAGGGCGGGAACCACGGGTGAGGTGTAAGAGGAAATTGGAAAGGTACGGCCCACGTCTCTGGAAAGGGCGCAGCCTGAGCATGGGAGCTGGGAGCTGGGCCTGCCTGGAAATTCACTGTCACTGTCATCTTCCTCATCCTCTGTCACTTCTGGATCAAAGCCTAGGCTGACCCGAGGGCAAAGGTCTTCAGAGAACATGGGGCTGAGGGTGGAAGGTCGTGTTAGAACCCAGCCCAGCAGCGATTTCATTCAGGGAGGGTCATATAGCAATGGGGGAGGGGGTCTTTCCAAGTAGGGGACCGGGAGGGAGCCAGGCAGGCCAAGGGAAGGAGAATTTTCCCAGTGAACAGCAAGAGCAGAGCATAAGCAACCACTGGCCACACAGTCCTGAGATGGGCACAGCATGGTTCAGAAACAACGTCCAGCCGTGTGACGACGGGGGGAGCGACCTGCACCTGCAGATGGTCGTCATGATCCCAGACCCCAAGTGCCACTGAAGTCACGGCACTGCCCGCTGGCTGGCTTGCACACCTGCGCCATGGCCACCTCCACCTCTTTCCACTCCCCCCCAAGAAGAAAGACGTGTGGGCACCCAGGGCAGGCTACAAGTAGGTCTACTTCCCTCACGGGCCCTGAGCATCTTCTCCGTGAGGAAGACAGCCCGGCCTGCCCTTCCTTTCGGATAAGGAACGAGGCAAGTACGCTCAGACCACAGCACAGGGCCCAGGAGAGCAAGGGCCGTCAGGGAGGGGCTGGCCAATGCTGGGAACAGCTCCTTGGGACCCCCAAGCAGTCCCTCACTCACTCATTCAACAACTTGCACCAAGCCCCCGCCTTGCCAGGTGTGTGCCAAGCCCCAGGAACCAGCCGTAAACGAGGCAAAGTCGCTGCAAATGGTGCTATAGTCATTGTGTTTTCCTCTCTCCTCCAGCTCCTGGGCTCAGCATTATCTCGATTACTCAGTGGCCTTGTCTGTTCAGTGCTATGTGCTCAGCACTCCGCTAGGTGCTCTGTGAGTCACCCCATTTAATCCTCATGACACCCCAGATAGACAATGGCATTAACCACACTTACAGATGAGGAATCGGAGGCTCAGAAAGGTGCGCCTGATTGCACACCGTCACTGGCCGTGTGACCTTGGACGAGTGACTTCGCCTGCTCTTGCCCGTTTCCCCTTCTGGACAATGGGTAAGACAACAGCACCTGGCAGGCAGAGCTGTTGCGAGGGTCTTAGGAGGTGGCCCGAGTGCATCACTTGGGCAGTGTCTGGCACGCCCTTACCCAGGCCTGGCTACCGTCGCGAGACCTGAGAGAGTAGCCTGACAGGTACAGGCTTGGGGCTCACCCTGAACAGGGAGCTAAGCGGGGAACGGGCTCCAGAGCCCCCCGGCTTCCCGGGGCTCTGTGATTCCCTGACCGAGGATTTTCTTTCAGCCACGGCCCTGATGGGCACCGGGAGGGGATTTTAACCTGTTCCTTGCACCAGACAGCCCAACAGTCAGGATTTGTAGAACGGGAGACACCCCGGCGGGACTGGCAAGCAGAGGGAGCCACCGGTGATTTGGTCTGATGAAGTCCGTGGTTTTGGAACTGCTTTTATGTGTCACATACAGATTCTAAAAGTAGCAGTGACCCCTCACAGACCAAAGCGTTCCTCCAACTATGCATCAGGGAGGAGCGGCCCATGCATAGAACTTGAGAAGCCACAGCCTGGGGACTGCACCTGGGCGTCAGTGGCTGGGGAGAGGAAGCTGATGGCCCCCCAGAGTCCCCAGAGCTCAGCTCCCCAGCTGCACCAGAGAAGCCTCGGATGCACCACTGCTGTGGCCAAGCAGCCCCCTCCAGGGCCTCGGTGAGGGCTCTCCACCCCCGAGGGAGAACGAACCCATCCCGGCCGGCCGTGGCTCGTGAGAAGGGGGCAGTCCGCTTCCTCCACGGGGTGTTCTGTGACTCAGGCCTTTCGGGTGAAGCGTCTGGGAGGCCCCTGGGGACCCAGGATGAACTGCTCAGCAGGCGGAAGGGTGACAGGCCAGACGCAGGATGGGAGGGAGCCGGGAAACGTCCAGGCTTGTTGTTTCGGACTCTACAGGTTCATGCGGTCTCCTCGGGAAACACTCCTGGCCTCGCACCACGTTTTCCAGACAGTTGTGCTCTGCCCATGAGAGGCTCCGTTTTTCTTGAGTAGAAACCACTGAAATCATCAGATCTATGACACCCCACCCCCCTCTCTCCTAACAGCCAGCACTGCCAGGCTGGCTTCAGGGCCCAGCCCACGCACCGGGTACCACTTTCCTTCGCCCTCACAGACCCCTGAGCAGCCAGGTGGGTCCCTCCCAGCGATCTCCCCTGCATCCTCTCAGCTCCCTCCACAGGGCAGCCTGTGTGGCTGAGGGGACATGCATGTATGGGCACACGTGTGCACACACACACACACACACACACACAGGTGTGCACAGACATCCCCATGCTCATGAACATCGGTGGCTCCAAGGTGGGGCCCTGTAGTCAGACGGCTTCCTGAGTCAGAATTCTTGCTCCCCCACTTGCGAGTTCTGTGACCTTGGACAAGGGACTGAATCTGCCGGTGCCGCAGCTGATTATCCTAGAAAATGGGCAAGAGACCAGTCCCCACCTTCTCGGAGTCAGCACGAAGGTAAATTGGGTGCCTGGTGCAGTGCCTGACACACAGCGAGTGTTCGGCAGGGTTAGCCGTCCTTGCCCGGTTCCGTGGAATGAACTGAATGAGTGTGGACACGTGGACTCGGTTTACACCTACACACATGCACACACACACACACACACACACACACATGCACAGCTGCTACGAGGAGCTACGTTAATCACATTCAGGCAGACTCCAGGACACTACGATTCCCTGAGACAGCGTCTGGAAATTTAGAAATCATCCTCTGTGCCCTTTAAGGCATTCTAGCCCTCACATTCCTCTGCTTTTCCAAGAACGTGGATCTTCCCCACCCGTCTGGGAGAGACATGGCATCCCCTCGCAGAAATGCTTCACAAACAGCCGCAACGCGGCCCCGAGGCAGGAAGCCGCGCCACGAGGCAGTCACGGCAGGCCCGTCAGACAGCACAGTCCTGGCCGTAGCCTGGAGGAAGGCAGGCCGTGGCCGAGCACACTCCAGTGAGACCCCCAGCTCCACGCAGACAGGGGCCACGGGCTGTTGGAGGGTTTGTTCCCAGTGGCCACCACGGAGCTGGGCAGAGGGACAGCTGCATGAGGCGCTGGTGATCCAGGCAGCAGTCACCTTGGGTGCCAAGGACAGCTCGTCCCCTCCCGACACCCCTGCACCGGGCTGTGCGCTGGGCCACCTGCCTCCACGCCGTCCACGTGTGGGCTCCTGCCACTCCACCCCGTTTCCCCTCCCTCGGCTTCTGCCCTGTGGCATCCGGTGGTGGCTGCTGTTGCCACAGTCCCATGAGGTGAGCAGGTCGTCCCTGCAGCATCCCTCACTGTGGTGGCTCTACCCACGCTCCAGCCACTGGCCGGGGCCACGCCAGCCCCCAGAGCTCGCCCAGAACACTGGGGGAGGAGTCACAGCCCAGCTCCGGAGCCGACAGGGGACGTGTGGGATTTAATGAACCCTGCTCGCATGGCAGGGCTGTGACTCCTCTTACCTTTACCGTGAACTCACAGGCGGATTAAAGTGAAATAAAACCTACCATTTGAGCTGCGTTCTCAGCTGATTGGAAACATGCATCCCTCCCCGGGACCGGCCGTGAGAAGGGAAGTGATTATCTTTCTTTCGAGTTTGTAATCTCTTTACGGCCGAGGCCGCTTTAATCCTGCTGGGGGAAAAAATGATGCAGGAATAAACTGCTCGCACATACCTGTGTTTTCCAATCACACGCTCCAGTGGGAGCAAAACATCCTCAGGGAGGGGGCGCGGGGAGCCAGGTGATCCTGGCAGAAGAGTTTAATCATTTTCTTCTTTAGGCGCATGAGTTGAAGAGGCTTTAAAGCGCCACTTGGCAAGGGCGCTTGTCCCACAGATGCGGGAGGACGCCGGCGCTCCGGCCGTCACTCGCTCCTCTGCCTTTTCTTCCCAGGGGACAATGGCCCCCGTCCCCCGGCAGCGCCCACCTCTTTGAGGGGCACTTGCAGCGAGGTGCCCAGCTGCAAGCACTTGGGAACGACGAGGCAGGGGTCCGAGAAAGGGCGGATTTGAGTCCAAGTCAGATCGGCCTGGGAACGAGGGAGAGGTGCGTGGGGGCCGGGGCTGTGGCGGGGGTGCCAGGCTTGCTTTCCTCCTCTGCCGCTCCCCTCACCCTCTCTGTGTGTTGCCAACAGCACGGCCCACGGCGCAGGCACGAGCACGGCCATCCGGAGGGCCCGGGCTCAGAGCCAAGCCCTCCGGCTGCTGGAGGGAGGCCTGGCCGAGACGCTGCCTCACTGTCCTTCAGAGACGAGCAGGCGGGGCTGGGGGGTCTTCAGAATAGAGCGGAGGCAGGGGCCCTCCGAGGGGGGCTGGGCCAGGCGGCCAGACATGGGGCTTCCACAATTGCTCCTCTGAGGGATCAGGCTGGGTGATGTCACTCTCCAGAGAACTGGCTGCAGATGGGCTGGGAACATGGGCCCTATGAAGTCAGCTTGTTTACGGGGGTGTGTCACTCAGGATCCAGTCAGAAAACAAAAACCGCTCTAAGTATTCAAAAAATTTAATTCAGGGAACTGGGTGCGCGAGCGTTGGAATCACTGGGAAGACGAGTAGGGGAGGCAGTTCAGAGATCGGCAGGAAGAGGCTGCCACCCCAGGGCTGCAGCGGCACCCAGAGGGGCGGTGGTACTGGGGCCAGCATGTCTGACCAGGCGGGGACCACTGGGGAGCCCCAGTGGGAGCTGCCTCCAGGGAGAGGCTGTCCACGGGGACTGGAACTGCAGGGGACAGGCAGCTGTTGCCAGAGATGCTGAGAGAGAGATAGAGAGAGTGCCCGACTTCTCTCTACTTTTCCCAGCCCCAGTCTCCCGCCAGTGGCTCTCCTTGGCTGAAGCTGACAAGTGCCTGAGAAACCGCAGGGGTCAACTTCCCTGCAGTACAGAGCGGAGGATGGAAGGGAGAGCAGTGGGCGTGAGGACAGCCAAAGATGCAGCGCAGGGAGTACGGCCATGAATGTCAGTGCCCCTCGGCCTTGCCTGGGGCTCTGGGGTGGCCACCAAATGGGGACAGCAGAGAGAGGGATGGAGGCCACAGTGCAGGGGACTCAGCCACCCAGGGCCCTGAGGGTGATGGGGAAGCATGGATCCCCTGCATCACTGTCACCCGACCTCGAGACCTGCAGCGTCTGTAAGGAAGGAAAGAGCAGGGCAAGTGCAGGCAGAGGAGAGCCCGTCTGCACCACGTCCCCACCCAGACCCTCTGCTTGGAAGAACCCTTGTCCCGAAAGGCAGGGTGTGGAGCAGAGACACATGTCCGCAGGAGGCCACCAGGTCCAAATCCCTGCTGCCCTGCACTCACTGACTCTGGAAACTTCCTTCATCTCCCAAACCACCTTTTCCTCATCTGTAAAATGAGGACATCATTAGCACCTGCCTCGCCTATGTGAAGACTGAAAACACAACATGTAAAGGAACTTAGCGTGTGTACCTTGTATATGCCCAATAACGCCAGTCCTCGGCCGGAACCAGCACCCACCCCCAACTATTCCTTCCCAGAAAGCTTCCCTGGCTTCTCCCACAAAGAGAGAAGCTCCCAGCCAACACAGGAGCACTCGGAGGGGACTGCTAGGCAGTTACTGTGGAACTAAAGGTCCGTCCCTCAGCGAGGGCCCAGGAACCGAGGCCTCGCCGTGTGTGCCCCAGGCCAGGCCATTTCAGATGTCAGCTGGCTGGCACCTCCCATCAGCAGAGCCCCGTGCGTGGCAGAAACTGTCTCGGACGTGTCTGTGAATCAGCAGCTGCCTGGTCCTCACAGTAGGACCCAAGCACACAGTAGGTCCTCCGTAAGGCTCTGTTGCCTGAATGACAGGAGCGTTAGCTGGAGGGAAGAGTTTGGGTGGGGGGAAAGCAGAGCTCTGGGGGGGCAGAACTTTGAGGAAAACCTCAGTCACGCACAGTAAAGCTGATCAAAAGGGTCGCACGTGCTTTAAATACACAGGTGCTCTCGGTGAGAAGAACCACGAGTCCTTTGGCTCAGTAAATGGAATCATTGTATCCACATGACCCTGAGCCCAGGAGCCAATGGCAGATTCCAGCAGGGCCAGGCCGGCCCCACACCCAGATTCTTCTGCCACCTGCCAGCAGGGTTCCCTGCTCCAGATGCGCCTGTCCCCCGTGGTGCGGCAGCCCCTCCCGACTCAGAGCACCCGCAGGGGCCCGGAGCTGCCGTCTTGGGAGAGCCACCCCAGAGCGTCGGAAGCCGGCGGGCTGGACGCTGGATGTCAGAGCCTTCCAGACCCGGGCCCAGCCTTGTTACTGGGAGCACACGGTCCCCCCTGGACACTCTGGGAGTCCCAGGTGGGAAGCTAATCCCCAGGGGGCTCCGTCTTTCCGTTTCACTCTCCTCTTCCCCTGAGCCTGCGGGGGCTGTGGTGGCTGCGCAGATTTCAAGTTGAAACATCAGAAAGCCTCGTGTGGTCTGACTTCTCTCCTTCCCCCTTCCGTCTCCCAACACACATGTGCACACACACACGCACACACATGCGCACACACACACCCCTGCCTCTGGGCTCTGCCAAGCACCCCAGGTAAAGAACTGGTCAGAAAAACCACAGGGTAATTATGAGCTGTGAGTCTCTCTCCTTAGTCAAAGGAAGAGAAAATTTAAAAAGGGAGAGAGAAATGCTTGCACCTGAGATTCTCAGCCTGCTTTACAAGCCGGAGCGACCGTTGGCTCAGCTCAGGGGAAAACAAACAGAGGAGAGACCCCTCAGAGGAACGCAGGCGGGGAGCGTCCCTGGAAGGCCATAAGGCCCTGACGGTGTGTCCCTGCGGATGCGGAAACAGCTGAGTCTGAAGACAGCCTGAGAGGAAGACATGCAGCGTGGCCACAGGACTCTGCGGAAGTCACCAGTAGCTCCGCACACCTGATTTCGTCACTCTCTGCAGTCAGGGACGGGCTGGTAAATGTTGAACAACTGGCTGTTTTGGGGCGGGGCGGGGCGGGGCGGGGGGCTTTGATTGTAGCCTTTGCCCATTTCTGTGGTATGAATTCTCCTACCACGGTCAATTTCAAGGCATCAAAGTGTCATCACTGAGCATGGAGCTGGGGAGAGATGCGGTGAGCACGCCAGAGCAGGGCATGTCCACTGTACGGATGCAGTAGACATAAATAAGCTCAAGGGCACGGACACAGTGGAGCGAAACAATTAAGAAGCAGTAAGCTTTCATTATTTATTAACTTTGCATTTAATATAATTAACTGTAAGCTCATACAATGTAATTTTTAATAGCAATAATCAAATTAAAATTTAATAATCTGAGCAAGCAATTCAACATAACCATTTAACAATCAGCTCGTACAAGGCAGTGTGCGAGAGCTCCAGCGCACCGCCCTATGGAAAAAGTTCCAGCTCCTTGTGCTCAAGTGCTGGCCAGAGAAACAAAGTAGCCAACGTGAAAATGCCTCGGAAATGAAGACGGTACCTATGCAGACGCCTAGGAGAGGTCACAGTGACCATTCTAAGAAACTTGTACAACATTTTGCTATTTAAAAGTGAATTCATTTATATTTATCATATTAGATATTCAACATAACCATGAGGATGTTAAACTATTCCATGTTAGGAGGAAAGTAAGAATCGGGAGGGGAAGCATGGCTAGACCCACTCAGCTGGAAAGTGAGGGTCGGTGGCGTTCGATTTACCTCCAAACCTTGCTTTTCTCCCCACCCCTCCATGTATCCTCGGTGAGGGCCCACAAGCTCTGGCCGAGCGCGGGTTGCAGAGTGCCACCATCAGGGCCCACATAACCGATGTCACCAGATACAGTTGGAGTGCTCCTGCCCTGGACTCCGTCCTCTGGCTTAAAAGGTAGCCCAACAAGGAATATTAGGTAAGAGACCACATTCGCTTCTTTCCTGGGACCTCTCTCTCTCAGAGTTCAGGGGCAGTGACAGGATGCCTGGCATTCAGAGGCCACTTTCCTTCCCCTAAAATTGGAGGAAAACACAGCTCTCAGAGCCCCACTCCCTCTCTCTGCCCTTTTGGACGCAGGATGTTGGTGTCTCTGGTAAACTGATCAGAGGGAAGCAGAGAGGCTTTAAATGCAATTGTCTGAGCTGTAGCCAAACCTCAAGGCCTCCTGGACACTGAGAGCAGGGCAGTGCCTGGCTGGCCACCCAGGCTGTGTGTGGCATTACCCAGCAGCCCCTCTGAGGGCCCCAGACAGGCCGCCACTCTGCCCTCCAACCTGGAGCAGCCAGCATTGGGTTCCAGATGGGATCAGGACCCCTGCTGGAGGCTCAGACCTCAGACCCCAAACTCACATGTGGCTGGAAACCAGCCCCTACAAAATCCCCCTGTGAAAAGTGAGTCCCTCTCCCACCTCCCACCTTCCTCCGGCTTGGCCACCATCCCTCAGCTTCTGGGTGGAGAACCCGCGGCCCAGGCCACATCCCTCCATCCTCTGTCATTTCAAATTTTCTGGCATGTAGGTTTGGTATGCTTGGCTCTTTTAAACATCACGCTTTATGGCCTTTTGCAGTGTAATTTTGTTCCTGTCCTGCCATTCAATTTGAATTAAATATCGAACAGATGTGAGTCATTTTTGCTCTTTTTAAAGAAAAAGTTTAATATTAGGGAGCATGCCCTCCTATAAGATCAGGAAAGCCATTTGGAGAAATAAGCCCCTTCAAATTAAAAAAGAATCACGTTGGTCAATGTTAAGATGCTTTCAAGTGATACATTTCGAAGTGCTAAGGGAAGGTGTTTCCAGCAAGCTATAAAGCAGCCGGTAGAAAGGAGGGGAAGATATACGGCCCAAAGCTGACGGGGAAATTGGAGCTCTGACAAGGGGCAACCCCACCTGGGAGGAAGCTCTGAGCTTGGAGATGAGATTCACAGATGATGCTGCGGGAGGCCATCGTCCCCGAAGGCCCGCGGTGGGGGCCCCTGCTCCCTGCAGCCTGTGTGGTCACACCGGGCGCAGGGGGGCAGGAGAAGCTCCATTCTGCTCGGAGAGCCGACCTGACCTGCGAACCCATTCCCCATCCTCACATGCTTGCACCAGCGTGGCCGATCTCCACCAGCCGGCTGTCCCAGGGTGATTTTGTATGTCTGGACATGCTGCATGGCTTAACCCACTCATTCCTGCTACAGTCTCTTGGGTAGTGGGGTCTGTGGCCTTTTGTGGGTCTTGGACACCCTGGAAAACACAGAGAAAGCTATGGCTTCCCTTTGCACACAGGAACATGCACAGACTTGCACACAACATCAGGGGTCCATGGTCCCCTAATCTAGATTCCCCCCTCCCCCACCCAAGTTAGCCAGAGCATGAAGCATTTCATCAGCACGACACTCAGTGCACGGGACCAGGGCTCTTCTGTCCCAGAGAACAGGAATTTTTGTTTACCTACATGCCCAGCACCATGCAGGGCTTTTTACATGAGCCAGAGGAGCTGGTCAGTCTCCAAAACCCTCTCCCTTCTTGGCAACACGCAGACCTAGAGCTCAGCGTTATTGGACCTGCCGCCATTCGTGGCTACGAGCCAGGGCTTCTCCAGTGCCGGCTCAGGCTAAAGTGTTTCCATGTGGTCCTCTGACTCGCTGCACCTAAAGGCAGCTCTCCAACTACAGCTGCTGACTACAAATGGCATTTCCATGCGGCAGGGCAGCGGGCCAGCAGGCCTCTGATTCCAGCTGGTTCTGGACATCCTGGACCCTGAGACGAGGCTCTGCACACCCAGGGTTTGCCTCTGGGGATGACTTGCAAACGTCCAGAGATGTGCTCCACAGGGTGCACCGGGCCCTGCTGATGAGAAACAGAAGCAACACTTCCTAGAATTCTGCAGACAAAAGAGAAGTTGAGTGAAGGGATTTAGAGCAAAGAGAAGCCTAGACTTTGGAGTCTGACTGCTGAAGTCTGAATCCTGGCTCTCCCGGTTACTAGCTCTGTGACCTTGGGCAAGAGATCAACCTCTCCCAGCCTCAGTTTCCTCTATCTGTAAAATAGGGGTGTCACGTGTCTCACAGGGTGTCTGGGAGGATGAAACGGGGTGCACGTGAAGGGCTCAGCAAGGCCTTGGTGTTCAGAATTTATCTTCTTTCACCCTTCCCTCCAAGGTGACAAGCCTCCTGTCTGATGGCGCTTGCTGGGGCTGGGGGGCTGGGAGCCAGGCCAGAGCCCGCTTACCCCCTGAAGGAACCACACGGATAACCGCAAGAGGAGCAGCAGATGCAGAGGGAGAGGGTGTAAGTCAATGTCTCCTAATTCCTGTCCAGGGGAAGGAAGAGGTGGGAGTGGAGAGGGGAAGAGAGCAACAGAAATATCTGCAAGTCGTTTTAGAAGAGGAACTGAAATTCACAAACCCCTGCTGCTATTCCAACCGTTATTTTGCATCCGTGGCAATGAAGTAAGAATGCACTGAGACCCATTCTGAGGTCCTGGGCGTGCTAGGGGGTTGCAGGGGCCTGCAGGGTGAGTGAGGCCTGGCGCCTGTCCTCCAGGGGCTCAGGACCACATCTAGATTCTAGAAGGGCTCTGAGGTCAGACTGGCACAGACTGGCCTGGTCAGGAGGGGTTTCTGAGAGGGGGAGGGAGAAGCTGTGTCTTGAATGATAGGCAGTCCCTTGAGGGAGAGAGACACCCACCCTCTGTGCCTTGCTGCCCACCAGGCAGGGGTCCAAGGACAAGGCAGCCCGTTCCCAGAGGTCTCGATTTAGCCCCCTCCACCTCCCAGTGTACACAGCCTCACGTGGCAGTCATTTATTTGTGCTGCACTAAGAACAAGAGGGCCTTTCTAAAGGGGCTGCTTGGAGCCCAGCCTTGGAACTCACAACAGAAATGAGAACTCATGTCTCTTATCCTACAGCTAAAGGGGCCAGCAGTGTGTCACTCAGAGTCCTGAGGACATGGGCACAACTACGCTCCAGCCCCTCCTCAGGGGCCCAGGTCTCTTCCCAGGCAACAGGGGCAGGGGAGATGTGAGGGCCTAGGCCATTAAAGGGGACTGACTGCGACGGAGGCTTAGCCCCAACCCCCCTAGATGCCCACGATGCTCAAGCTGGCTCTACAGCCTTATGTGGTGGCCACTGTCATTCTGATGACCCTGCTCCCATGTCCCCCATGGAGCAAGGGCCCAGCTACTGGCCTTTCTCCAGCGTTTGGGGCCATCTTGTCCTGGATTGATGACACAGGGTGTCCTCCCATTAATTAGATGGGCTGTGAGGGACCCACAGGCCCCAGGAATGGATGACTAGAGAAACAGAAGGGACCAGGCGACACGTAGGGGATGCGTTTGCTCCTCCTGTGGCTGCCTGGAGCCCAGGACTCAGGGACATGCTAACTCAGACACATCCATATCTCTCTCTGCTCTCATTTGTCACTTTTATGATGCATTTAGTTATCGAATGACTTAAATATATTTAAATAAACAAAAATTACTTACATCTCCCCCCCGCCTCCATCGGGGCACGCTCTCCCACAGTTGTGGTCAGGGTGCACAGACTTGTTTTCTCTGCCTACGTCCTGGACATTTCCTGTCCTTCCATTCGTGTCACACGGATCTCACTGGTCACGCGTTACAGTATCCCAACACACCTTGGTCTATAACTAATCGATGACCATTTTAATTGGTTACATTTTTTTGTGCTATGTTTAAAGTAATGCTTCAACCTATTCATAAAATAACCTTTCTTTAGAACAATCCCCTTGGGAACGTTCTCAGGAGCTGCGTGCTCCCTAGACTCTCAGCGTGCTGGCCACAGGCTGCATGCCGATGTTTCCCAGACAGCGTCTCATGAATCCACGTGCTGATCCAGCAGTGTTCGTTCCTATGATGTCCATTTTACAGATGGGAAAACTGAGCGGGGTAGGGTGGGAGTGGACGTTTGTCCAGAGCCACCCAGTGTATCTCTGTGGGCGATTTCTTGGGGCGCCCTTTCCCTCCAGGCACACTCTGGGTTTGATGGGAGCCCCAAGTGCCTCATCCCAGGGCAGTGAGTGACTGATGGCGGAATGCTCCCATGGCAGCATGGAGATATTATGGGATGAGGGAAGCTGCTTCCTCAGCCTCTGAAACCACCCCTGCAGATGGCCATCTCGGACCAAGCCCAAGGCTGCCCTCCCCAATCCTTCCAGAGACCCTTTAAGTGAAGGAGGAGGTGCTTTTTGGATCTCTAAGCCCTTCTGAAGATGTGAAAATGGGGCCAGGTCAGCCACATGAAGCGCTGGCTACAATGTGTAAACACACCTCAGGGCCATGCTAATCTCCCAGGTCAGCCCCGGTGCCACCAGCCACCCACTGCAGACACAGAGGCTGGCGTGGCTCTGGCCAAGTGCACCATGTGATCCCCGTCAGCGTCAGGAGATGCCTGGGCTCCCAGGATCAGGCAGGCGACCATCAGTCGGCACCTCTGTCTGCCCTGCGCTGGCCTGAGTGTCCTTCCCGGCCTTGCCCAGATGCAAAGCCACCACGGTCGCCAGGCCAGAGGGGGGCCCGGGGCTCACACAGGCATCCCAGCCCCCTGTTGTGCCCCTGGGCGAGGTGCATGGGGCTAATCAGAAACACCTGTGTACATGGAATTTCCTGCCCCAGTTCAGCCTTCATTTCCTCTGCCAGTAAAAACCCAAGACGTGCAAAGGTGAAAGAAACCAGCCAGTCAATCACCTAGACGACGGCCACCAGGGCCGCAGAGACAGGACTTTCTAAATTAAATTTTAATTCCCACCCGATGGCCCGGCTGGGACAGCCATGATTCAAACCGCTCAACTGGCCGCCTCGGCCGGGCAGGCCCACACCCAGGTCCTTGCAGGAATTAACCCCACCCCGTGTCCTGCGGACGGTGGTGTCTGCCTAGGCCATCAGATCGTAGAAGGAGACCCTCAGAATGAAAGGGACCCCCTTCCTCTTCTGCTCCATTGTGCAGCTGCAAGCGTTGCCCAGCTGATTAGCTGCTCCCTACTTCAGGCTGTCTGAGTTATTAGGTGCCAGAGAGATCACAGCCCGCCGGTGACTCAGGGACATTTAGCAAGACAACATCAAAGCCAGGGGCTGCCCAGGTCCACAGTGTAGGATAACGGTCAGACCCCAAGGGTCTGGGCTCTGTCCTGGCCCAGCAGGTTTAGGTGAGGAGAGAGTCATAAAAATGCCTCTGTTTTTCCAGAACATTTTTCCAGAGGTTCCTGCCTGCTAGGGGGCGGAGGGCCTGGGAGTGAGAAGAGGGGAGGTATTGGGCTGCCCATTTTATGGTCGAACAAACCGAAGCATTGCTGAGAGGACACACAGCTGGCTGGGAGCAGGTCACCAGACTGAGTCCCTGCCTGGAGACAGAGCCGCGACCCCATCTCCCCATCTCCCCATCCCAGCTGGACTTGGGAGGGGCGGGAGGTGGCCTCCAGAGGCAATGCCAGGGCTGAGAACCTGGGCTTGCGGGTCACAAGGACCAGGACTCAAACCTTATGCAAGTGAACTTTGCCCAGCCTCAGTCTCAGGGTCCTCAAAACGGGAAGTAAGGACAACCCGTCCCTCTCGAGGCTGCTGCAGGGACACGTGTGCACGGGGTCGTTTCTGCTGGGACTGTGACAGCCAGGGCACCAGGTGAGGCAGCCTTTGAGAAGGAGGCTTTTCTTCTCTGCTAGTGGCATGTCAGAACGGTCACCATGGGAGCAGGAGGCTCTGCCCCCCTCCTGGGCACTCACAGCCCCACTTCTGTCAGCCTTGTTTCCAGTGCCACCGTGACGAGACGCACAGGTCCCTCTCTCCACCCATCTGATCGGTCTCCTCGTCGAGGGGCAAACACACAAACATGTGGGACCGGTGGGACCAGCACAGACCCTCCCCGGTGCTAGGGAAGCAGCTGGGCGGTGGGTGGGGCTGCAGCCGTGACCGACCTCCCGGCAGAAGGACCACGTGTCACCCCGCGGGAAGTGGGAAGTGTCCAGGTTTTCAAAACCTGCCATCTTTTCAAAATAGTTTTATGATTTTAACAGTGACACATGCTCATTATGCTAGACTATAACTACTTACAAGGATGACACGGATGAATCTCACTGACAATGTTGAATAAAACAAATAAGTTCACACTGTATCCATTTATATGAGGTTTAAAAATAGGCACGCAGAATCTATGGTGTTTAAATTAAGAAATGGGTCATCCTTGTGGGGGCTGGTGACTGCAAGTAGACACTGGGGGTGGCGGCACTTACAATGTCGTTTTTTGATCTCGGTGCTTAGTGAAAATCTGCCGAGCCGCACGCTTACGACGTGGGCACTTTTCTGTACATTTGTTGTATTCAGTAATAAATTTCCTTAACATAAATGGTCAGATCCTATCGACATTGCATGTACAAACAAACAATTATAAATTATTCATCCTTAGTGAGAAAGTATGCTTTTTTGAAGTAAAAAATTAGAAACACATCACTTACCCTACCATCCAGAGTCAAGTCCTTTAATGTTTTAGTGTATTTCCTTCCCACCTTTTTCCATATGTGACGTGTGTGTATTTGACAAATTCAGTGTTGTTTTTATATGTAAAATTCTAGGTATAACTTTTTTCCTTAGCGTTATGTTGGATTTTTTTTTTTTTTTTTTTTTTGAGACAGAGTCTCACTCTGTTGCCCAGGCTAGAGTGAGTGCCGTGGCGTCAGCCTAGCTCACAGCAACCTCAAACTCCTGAGCTCAAGCGATCCTCCTGTCTCAGCCTCCCGAGTAGCTGGGACTACAGGCATGCGCCACCATGCCCAGCTAATTTTTTCTATATATATTTTTAGCTGTCCATATAATTTCTTTCTATTTTTTTTTTAGTAGAGATGGGGTCTCGCTCTTGCTCAGGCTGGTCTCGAACTCCTGAGCTCAAACGATCCGCCCACCTCGGCCTCCCAGAGTGCTAGGATTACAGGCGTGAGCCACCGCGCCCGGCCGTTATGTTGGATTTTTGCACATATCTTTAATAACTCCTGAAAACTGTCTTGATGACCCCATAATCTGCCACTATATAGACATACCATCTTTAACCTAGTGGTTCTCAACCAGAGTCAGTTTCGCCCCTTCCCAGGGGGCACTGCACGGCATCTGGTGGGAGGGAGGCTGTGGCTACAGGCAGCCAGTAGGTAGCGTCCAGGGACGGGCTGTGCCCTGCTAACTTCCATCTCCCAGGGGCTGGTCCAGACCCGGCACCTGGCTGAGGTTCAGTAAAAATCAATGGGATGAAAGAGGGATCCTCCTTCCTTCCTGCTCTTTCCCTTCCAAAGCTGAGCAGTCCTTACATTGAGTTCCAGGCCAGGCTCTTTTCTGTGCTTTCCTTGGATGGGACATATTAGAATAGTTTCTGAAAATGGATCTAAGGGACTCAGGATAAAAGCGTAAACCAATCTCAAATAAAACCTGGGTTGCCAGGCAACAAAAGAACCCAAGCACAAATTCTCAAATATCGGCCCAGAAGATGGTTTGTAATTGCTCAGGGGTGTTCTCATTACTACTAATTTGCTTACTTACATGCAAGGAGAGACTTATTAAAAAAATACAGTAAACTGTGTTGATTGCTGGGAGCAAGACAGTGGAAGTGAGATCATGTACCACTGATAGGAGAAGCACAAACCTGCCCCCGGCCCTGGACACATCGGGGAGAGAGAAGACAGCATGACCATCTCCAAGAGAGGGTCCGAGCCCAAAGTCACCTCCTGCCTCTGGCCTTTGCTGGGTCCAGCAGGAGAGCCTGGCTGGGGAAACGCAGGCTCGAGAAGGATGCAGGACTCTGAGGGCCACCCTGGAGATGGGTAGAGGCCATGGCACGGTCCCGGATCTCAGGGCCACAGTGTTGGTTGTGGTGTCCATGCCAGTCCTTTGATCCCAAGACTACCATATTCAGACTCAGCCTGGATGAACCTGGGTGCCCACCCTGACTCAGCTGGGACTCAGCAAGCGCCTGGACTACTGCCTCGCATGGCCTACCGGCGTGGCTTGCCAGCATGGCCTGCCTTCCCTCTTCTCAACGTGTAAAGTGCTCCGCTTCCAGGACAAGCTCTGGAAGGCAGCATGAACTTCTCTTTTGTTTTCTTGTTTTGCACAAGAAAGCCAGTTGGCATAGCCCATATATATATATAGAGAGAGAGAGAGAGAGAGAGAGAGATGCAGATATATATATATACACATTTCTAAAGTCGGCCGTGGGTTGCCTACATCAGAGACACTTGTGCTGGGCACTTCCTGGGCCCCACCATGGACTCTCCGACTCAACCACTCTGGGAGTAAGCCCCAGGAATTGGCATTTCCACAAGCTATTCAGGTAATTCTCTTTTTTGTTAAGTAGTGGTAAAAATATATAACATAAAGTATGTTATTCTGGCCACTTTTAAATGCTCAAATGTAGTGTAATTACATTCACATTGTTGAACAAATATCACCACTATCTGTTTCAAAATTTTCATCACCCCAAACAGAAACTCTGTATCCATTAAGCCATGACTCCACATGTCCCTTGCCCCCAGCCCTGGTAACCACCAATCCACTTCCTGTCTCTATGGGTTTACCTGGTCAGATATTCGATACAGGTGGAATCAATCACACAGTATGTGTCGTTTTGTGTCTGGCTTATTTCATTCCGCACAATATTTTCAAGGTTCGTCCATGTTGCGGCATGTATCGGATGTCATTCTTTGTTATGGCTGAATGATATTTCATTTACACCCCACATTTTGTTTATCCATTTCTCCATCTAGGGACACTTGGGGTGTTTCCACCCTTTGGCTGTCAGGCACAATGCTGCTTACAGCGGTAGTGTATTAGTGCATCCGTGTACACATTATCTGTTCCAGTCTCCGGTTTCAGATTTTTTGTATAGACACCTACAAGTGAAATTTCTAGAGGAAATGCTAACTCTGTGTTTCACTTTTGAGGCACTGCCAGGCTGTTCTCCGCAGCGGCTGCACCTTTACAGTCCTACCCACAAGGCCTGAGGGTTCCAATTTCTCACATCCTCACCAATACTTGTTCTTTTCTTTTCTTATAGTAAGTCCTCACTTAACGTCATTGGTAAGTTTTTGGCAACTGTGACTTTAAATGAAGCAACATGTAACAGAACCCATTTTCCCACAGGGTAGTGGATACAAACGAGAGGTAAGTTCCCACGGTGTATTTCTTGTCACAAAACATCACTGAACTTCCAAATAAAGATCCAAAACACTTCTAATATTAAACACTGAAGTAAATGTGAGTTATATACACATTTAAGAAAGATTTTATAAAAACAAGTAAGGTAATTATTTACCCAATTATTCCAGTTCAGGGTCACTGGTGGCCAGAGCCCGTCCCGGCAGCTTGGGGCTCAGGGCAGCACCGGCCCTGGGTGGGAGCCGTCCCATTGCAGGGCGGACCCACACACACCCACACTCATGCAGACCGGGGCCGCGTAGACACGCACATCTCCGGGGTGTGAGAGAACACCCACGCAGACATGGGGAGAACATGCAAACTCCACGCAGACAGTGGCCCAGCCGGCGGGAATCAACTTTTTTTCTCATTAACAATGTAAAGAAATGACATTGAATGAAATGACATTATTTGAGGACCTGCTGTGTAGCCATCTCAGTAGGTGTGAAGTGACATCTCACCATGGTTTTGTTCAGGCGATTCTCACGCACGTTGAAGTTGTAGAACTCTGCCGTTTACAAAGGACGCAGAACATTCAATCGAGCAAGACAGCACGACTCAGGGTAAAGGGAAGGGGATTTTTGCTACTTTTCAAAGAGTACATTTTCTTTTCTTTTCTTTTCTTTTTTTAAGCAAACACTGGTTGCTAATGCTGAGTTCAGTGGCCCGTCAAGGGCACTTCACAGTGCTGAGCGAACTGGAGCGTTTGGGGGCTGCAAAGACGGGGTGCGCGTCTGCGAGACACAGATGGGCTGGAGCCCGCGGGCGGGGCCGGCGCGGGTGATGCGGGGCTGCAGAGGCCGACAGTCCGGGCTCCGCTCTCATTAAGCTTTTGCGGGTGGAAGGGATTGAGTCCCAGCATTTCTCCAGGGTCTAATGATTTTATGAGTCGGCTTTGTGGGATAACTTTGCTGTTTTGGAAGCGCTATAATGAGAATGCACAGTAGGAAAAGAGCCAGCCAGCTTTTTAATGAAAAGTCCTGTGAGTCGGGAGGGAGAGAAGAACTTCTCTGCCTTCCCACCAACAGTGTCTGTGCAACAGGACTCAGAGGGCAAGACCAGGCTCTGGGTCCATCCAGACAGACATCAAATCAGAGGGCTTTTCCTGTATTCCAGGACTCTAGAGCAGGCTGAGTAAAAATCTTTCTAGGAGCTGGGGTGGGGGGCGGGGGGTGCCCCTGAGGGCCCGACCGAGAAGCTGCTTCCCATTAGCCGTGGGTGTTCTGGGAGTCTGGGAAGGGCTGGGGGTACCCAGAGCTGACCCTTGATCCCCCTTAGAGGCTGCCCTCTCCCACATGCCAAATTCCAGCAAAAGAAACACTCGTTGCCTTTGCTGTAATTGTGCGTATGCGGCTGCACTGGGACAATTAGCACAGCAGAGCTCTGTGGGTACGAACATTCTCACTGGGACTCGTGAGGGCCACAGCCAAGAGATCAAATAGCCCCCGTGCTCTCTGTGCAGTAGGCCTGGACTCCATCAGGAGGACACGCCCCGCCAGCCGAGAAGTAACGTCGGTGCAGACAGCAGGGCAATGAGGCGAGCCATAAAAAGGCCTAATCTCTTAAGGCAACATGAATTGTTGGCAAGAACATAAGGGGAAAGCAACGTTAGCCAAGGATCATTTTCTTCTTGTTAGAGGTGCCTGCTGACTGCTTGGAAAAACCAAAGTGGGAAAAAGTCCTGCTAACACTGGTGGGCAACAAGATGCAATTTACAGGACGGGTTCCCCCCAGTTTTAACAGCTAAACAGTTAGTCTCATTGTAATTATTAGCGGCTACCTTTGACTGAGCACTTCTTCTGCAACAGGTATTTTACATTTAATAGCTTTCCTAATCCTCATGATCCTAAAAAAATTAGCAGTATTATCACCCTGTGTCAGTCAGGTCCAGTGCAAGAAACGAGAAGTCATTTTAGACATTTTCAGCAAAAGGGGATTTTCATATATGGAATCAAAGGCTTAAAAGATTGTGGGAAGGCTGGAGGAGCCCATGCAAGGGGGTGACAATGAGCTGTTAAATGTGAGGACACATCACAGAGCTGAGACATCAGGGAGCTGCTACAGCTGCCACCAGAGCTACCGTCACAACTACTTCTCCCATCTTTGCAGCTGGTGACCATCTTCCCTGGCTGCCTCTCAACTCACCAGAGCCACCCTGACCAGCAACTCAGAGCGAGGAAGAAGACCGCCC
Organism: Eulemur rufifrons; assembly: GCF_041146395.1. Classification (NCBI taxonomy): domain Eukaryota; kingdom Metazoa; phylum Chordata; class Mammalia; order Primates; family Lemuridae; genus Eulemur; species Eulemur rufifrons. The sequence continues at coordinate 3,304,700 of NC_090992.1, read as the reverse complement.
TCAGCTCTGCCTTCCAGACTTCTCACGGGAACCATCAGCCAGTGGCATTTACTTCCAGCCAGAACCCTAGCTGCAAGGGAGTCTGGGAAGCTTTCCAAGCTTCCCAGGAAGTAGGGTGGAATTGAGAATAAGAGAGCCTCAAATCTTTATGTTTCAGTGGAGTCCAGAGAGGTTAAATCACCTGCTCAAGGTCATTTAGTCAGCAGCAGAGCCATTACGTAAGCCCAAGTTTGCAGGACTCTGGAGCCTGGTCTTCCCCACTGCTTTCTAGGGAATTTAAGGTTAAAAGAACTCTACATAGTCTAAGCATTTCTTATAATTACAGTGGGTGGTTATTACTTGATCTCAGATTAAATTGCCAGGAGATTATTCAGAATTTTACAGAGATAGTGACAACTCTGGCAATGGTGAGAAATGAATTGTTCCAGTATTAGGGGAGGGGGGTGGATGGGGGAGTGATGAGAGAAAATAAGTGTATTAATAATTAGTCTGGATTTAGCTACAGCACAAACCTGTTTCCCTCCAACCCACATTCCAGGCTCCAAGTTCCTGATGCCTGTCTGCAGGCAGCCTGGAGAGCTCAGTGCCATTGCTGAGGGTTTGCAAGGGAGAACAGTGTTCACGACTAACTCCTACAGGCACGCAGGTGCCAGGCATGTGCTGGGCATATCACTTGGTTTAGTGCATCTCATCCACATGGCTTATGAAGTAGGCAATTGTCGCCTTCAAATTTCACAGATAAGGAGATTGAGTCTCGGAGGTTCAATGACTTGCTCAATGTCATACAGCCCATCGGTGGTAAAGCCAGAGTTGGCACCAAAATCTGTCTCAGTCCATATTCTGAAATTCTTAGCCCCTGGCCACGTTGATACCTCCCTGACCTTACAAGTTCTGGCAGCCTCCCACAGCACACAAAGAGCTGGATTAACCCCAAAAGACTGACCACCAGCGGGGTGGAAACTGCTTGTGGCACAGCAGTGGTGGCTGACTCCCCCGCCCCCAGGCTGAGGAACTCAGTGGCGATGGCTCCCGCAGACCTGGGACCCACACGGGGCAAGGCCATCTCTTGACATCGGTGATCCCTTTGGGGTCCAGCATGCAGCCCACCATTGCACCCCAGCCCATGAGACCTGGGGGAAGCCCTAAAACCATGGTGCTCCAGCTTGCGAAAACTTAACAGCCTGTTAACCCAACCCTCTCGTTGCACAAATGGAGGAGCAGAGTTTCTAAAAGAGAAAGTAACCTGCCAAAGGCAATTCCACTGGCTGCAATGAGGGGGTGGCAGGACCCAGACCTCTTCATCTTCTCTTCTGCTTAGGTACTAGCATTTATTATAAAAGAGGAGGCATTATAGCCCAAATCATGTGCCAGCAACTTAGTGTTCCTTGGATCCTCCTCATCCCCAAGAGCTGCTCCACCCGCCCTTACTTGCTGGCAGCCTCTGAGACAGTGGTAATGGTCTAGTTCTTGAGCTGGGTGATGGTTACCTGGCCACAGTGACTTGGCTTGGAGTCAGTGAACTGGACACTTACTTTTCTTGCATTTTTCTGTATTATGTCATGCTTTAATAAAAAGCTTACTAGAAATAATATTGGCTATTTAGAACTCTCCTAGGACCAGAACAATACTCTATGTTTTAACTGAAAAGTATATTCCTATAGTTTTAAGAGCCTGAAAAAACTTTATCCAGTGCTGCTGGATTGGGGTTTAAGTAGACTTAGGAGATGAAAGGGCCAAGAAAGGTGAGGGGCTCTTTGGTAGAAGCTGAGACATTCCTTTTACTTTCCCTTCAGAAGCAGAAACACACGCGCGCACACACACACACACACATGCACACACGCAAATGATACCTGTGGCAGAGACTTAATAGCTCTCTACAAACTATTTACCTCTTTAGTCCCCCTAGGTATCCAGCTAGACTACATTCCGTCACCTCCCTTGCAGGTAGGTGCAGCCATATGACTGAATTCTGGGTAACAGAATGGCCAAAGTGGGCAGAAGTGATGGATGATTATTCCAAGTCTTGCCCCAAAACACCCGATGTATAACCCTTGATTATCTTTTCCAATCTGCTGCATAAATGGAAAGTTCTCTGAGGACCTGGAGGAGGGTGGAGCCATGAGATGGAAGGAGCCTGGATCCCTGTGACATCACATGGAGGAGAGCCATGGAAGGGTCTTGAATTTCCCAGCCTCCAGAAGTGCGAGAAATAAATTTCTGTTGTTTAAGCCACCCAGGCTGTGATATTTTCTTATGGCAGCCCAAGAAAACTGAGACAAGCAGAGAGCCTGGAAACACATCCACAAACAAGCAGTCACTTGATTGGTGGCAAAGGTGACACTACAATATGGTGGAGAAAAAAATAAATTTTCATTAATTGGTGTTGGAGCAATTAGAAAAAAACATGTCTTGACCCTATGTTGTATTGTATTTTTGTATCCCAGATGAACTGCAAATTTAAATGTGAAAGATCAATTATTTTTATTTTTTAAAAATTATTTTTCCTTTTTTATTGTGTAATTTACACACAGTAAAGTAGACAAGTCTTAAAGATTGATGACATTTTACATACACTCAGCAGGATCCTTCCTGATCCCTTCCAGTTACCCAAAAGTCATTATTCTGACTCTGTCAAATTTAGGTAAGTTTGCCTGTTTTTAAAATTGATATATAGAGGGTCTGTGTCTTCTTATCCCAGCAAGACTGTAGGAAATTCACATCAGCTCTTTCAGGTGTCGAGCTGAGTTCTGTATCCTCATGCGCTGCAAAGTCTGACTAATGTCTCAAAGCCTTTTGAGACTCGATGGGTTTTTGAGACATGATCTCTTCCTCTAGGATTTTGTCTCCTGAGCACCAAATTACAGAAAACTTTACTTTGCCTTTTAGAAACACTCTGTCTGACTCCTCAGCCTCCCACGCACAGCCTGAGAACTTAGCAAGTGTCTCGTGGAAAATCCAGACATGTTTGGGGCTCTCTAGGTCTCTCATTGGTCCTATGAACCCTGTGCAGCCACCACAAGCTTTGCTGGTTCTTATTGCCCAGCAGAGTCTCCACATGAGTTAGGTCTGAACTTCATCTGAGCCCACAATTAGCAAACGCCCCCAGGGAAGAAAACTACCAGTGGTGGTCAGACCGTCAGTTCACCCTCTCTGCACTTTAAATTCATGAGTACTTGCTGCTTCCAGAGCCTTTGATGTCTTTTTTAAAGCACACAGCTTTTTCTAGTTGTCACACTAAGAGTGTTGGGTTGCCAGGACCTACTTATCCTACCCAAAGGTTGCTGACTGATTAGAGGACAGGCAACGACTTCTTAAGCAGCACACAGAATGTGTTACTCATAATGGAAAAAAAACTAATAAATTGGACTACACTAAATTTACGAATTCCTATTTATCAAAAGACATTATTAACCGGTAAAAGAAATCAAAGAATACCTAAATAAATGAGGAGACATACTGCATTCAGGGATTGAAAGACTCCACATAATAAAGATGTCCATTTCCCCAAAATTGATCTATAAGTTTAATGCAATGCCTATCAAAATCCCAGACGGGTTTTTGCAGCTATAGGCAAGCTTATTCTAAAATTTATATGGAAAGGCATAGGTTCTAAAATAGCTAAAACCATCTTGACAAAAAAGAACAAAGCAGGGGAACCGCTCTCCTGATATTAAGGTTTAATACATAGCTCTGGTAGTCAAGACATCGGCTGATGTTGGCAGAATAGACACACGGATCCATTGACTAGAAGAGAGAACTCAGAAATAGACCTGCACCAATACACCTGGATTTTTGTTGTTTTTGTTGCTGCTGTTTTTTGTTTTTTGGTTTTTGGTTTTTTTTTTTTTTTTTGACAAAGGTGTAAAACCAATGCAATGGAGGAAGGATAGCCTTCTCAGCAAATGGTACTCACGAAAATGGATATTTGTGGGGGCCAGGGAAGAAAAGAAAAGGAAGAAAAAATATTGATCTAAGCCTCACATCTTATACAAAAATTAACTCAGATGGATTATGGACTTAAATGTAAGTCTATACATACAGTCCTGTGGGCTCTGGTACTGTCTCTAATGGAGAATTTGGGCCTGACTGACAAATTGGGTGTGTGCAGGGCTGAATTCACCATGAGGCACAGTTTTAATACCTGGTAAAATATTTGTCTTTATATCAATGCAGGGTTTGGGTTTTTTTTTTTTCATGGAGGAAGGGGCCCTGGAGACAAAAGTACCCAAGGCTCACGGAAGTCATATGAGGTCCTATGGATGTGGTAGATGTTTGCTTGAAAGTGAATGAAACGAACCTGTCACTTCAAGGAAAATCACTCTGACTTTATGTTGTCAAGGATAAATTTGAGCTTTCAAGCAGAAATCACAATTTTGGGAAACTTGTATCTGTCACCATGAGCTTGACAACTTCCCAATACTTGAAAACCTTCAGATAAGATAAGTGGTGATATTAATAGATGTGATTTTCTGATGTTGTACAATGAAATGTGTTTGCATTCGGAAGATCTGTATAACTCAGGGAACCAATATTTTCCAAATGGCCAATGTATGATTTTATTAAATCATGCATGGCTAAGGGACCCATTCAAGATGTAAGATAGACCAATGGATTTGAATGACACTGAGTTAAAAGTTTATTGAATTCACATTCTATATTGCAATTAACATTTAACTGCTTCTTGAGTTTTGGTACAGTATCAAAGAGGAACATCTGTAATTATCTAAAAAGCCTATCAAATCCTCTGTTCTTTCCCAAATACATATCTACATAAGACTGTATTTTCTTCATATATTTCAAACAAAACAACATATAGCAACTGAATATAGGAGACATGAGGCTCTAGCTATTTTCTGTTATACCAGACATTAAAGAGGTGTGCAAAATCGTAAAACAATGCCACTCTTCCACTAATTGTTTTGTTTAGTTATTAGTATTTTAACATTTTATTATATTTTATTAAAATATATTTTAATAATATAACTAATTGTGATATTATATTTCATATATCATATAATTATAAAAATATTATTCATAAAATACATTTTTATGTTAACATATAACTTGTTTACATGTTAACATTTTTAAATAAATTATATTTACTTTTTTCTCAGTTTTCATTTCCAGTAAAACAAATATTGACATATATAACCCACAAAAGGTCTTCAGAGTCCTCAATAATTTTTAAGAGGGCCAAGGGGTTAAATCCAAATATAAATAGTTTGAGAACTGTCACTGTTGAATAACTGTCTGGTGAAATGCTCATAAAGGATGACTAAGTTTAAAAAGGATGGGGCAGGCACTACATGGAGCAGGAACTCTGTGTGCTTAACATTAAGTAGATATAGATGCCAAGGCTGGAAGAGGAGCAGTCGCTCTCTCCTAGCAATGTGCTTAGAGTAATCTTTATGTTTTTAGGCTTTTCATTTTCCAATTTTCCACGGTGAGAATGCCTTTATTTTGCAATTGGAAAAAATAAAAAATTTTAAAAAGAAGGAGGAGGAGGAGGAGCTGGTGTACCTCCCTGAGCCTGGCTGGGGGAGGAGGCAAGTCACTGGAGTGGAGGAACAGGGCACACAGAGTGTAGGAGAGAGAGAGGAAAGAGAGAAGGTGGAGACTTCTGGAGGGAGGTGGGGACAGACAGGACTGCTGCACTGAACAACTCCAGGGGACAATATTCCTAGTGTGTTCTGGGAGAATAGCACACTTTGGAGGGAAGTGCAGGGGGGGGTGGCACCAAGATCAGCTCTTGGAGGAATGTAGGCTCTAACCTCACCTGGTGCTCTCTGCAGAACTGAGAGTGCTTGCCCAGGGACCCAGGGCAGGACAGACCAATAAAGGGGTGTGTGTGTGTGTGTGTGTGTGTGTGTGTCTGCACTTTCCCGGACACCCATGCCCTGAGGAATCCTCGCACATCCTTAATGCTTTGTTTTGGGGACCCATCATGTCTTCAGCTTCACCTCCTGCTACTTTCCCCTTCACCCCTCCGCTCCAACCTCACACTTACTATGTCTTGACTATTTGGGACATGCTTTTGCTTCAGGGCCTTTGCACTTGCTGTTCCTCATTCTTGGAACACTCCTTCCCCACATATTCACGTGGCTTGCTCCATGAATTTCTTCAGGTCTTTGCTTAAATGTTACCTTCTCCAGGTGGCCTTCTCTAAAATTTGAAACCTCACTCCTATTGCCCTTCCTGGCCTTATTTCCCTCCACAGCATTTAGACCATCTGACATAACATCGTTCTTTGCCCAGTAAACTGCAAACTCCAGGAGGGCCAGATTTTGCCTGTCATGTCCACTGCTTCACATCCGGCACCCAAATTGGCGCATGGCACAAAGTATGTCCCCAGCACTTAGTTGAATTAACGAATGCATGGATGGCATGTATGTGCACACTGCTCTGCAAACTTTGGAAGTAAAGTGTAAAGCACCAAGGTGAGGCGGCAGCGTCTGGTCCGCTTCTATCCAGCGCAGCCTCAGGGCTGGGGCGAGTCTTTAATCACGTCCCTGATCCCCAGCAGCGGCGGCAGGGTAAACTTCACTTTAACCCTGAGGGATGTCTATTATTATTCAAATTTAGTGCACAGCTGGGTGGAGAGGTGGCCTCCCGCTCCACACTTTGGAAGGAGGGGAGCAGAGGGAAGGCCCCTACTTAAGCACCCGGGGTAGGGCACTAATGCCCTCAGGCGACAAACCAATTTAGGACTGTAAGGATGGCCTTTGAGGCGACCCCTCTTCTTACTGCTTGTCTGAAGTTTTTTAAAACAATGTGTGTGATGATAAAGAATCACTGTTTATTAGTGAATCCCAACTAGGGTCCACAAGCGGACGTTTGCTGAACGGAAGCAGCTGACCGCTCCCGTGCGCAGAGCAGGTGCGGACTCGGGGGCGAGGACTCGGGTCTGACTGGGAAGAAGCCGGGGAGCCGGGGTGCGGCGGTTGGTCTCGGGGCAGACAAGCAGCGGGGCTCCAGGCGCGGGGCTTTGCATCGACTGGGGAGAGAAAGTGGTGGCTAGTAACAGCAACTGTGCCTCCCTCACCGGGTTAATGGCAAGCTACTCGGCATGAGGTGGCGTAGTGCTCGCGGCCAGGCACACGGTAGGCGCTCCCTCGAGACGCCGGGCTGGAGCGCGCCCTGGAGAGGCGCCTCTCAGGGGACCTGATCCCTGTCAAAGACGCGGCTACGGGCGCTCCCCGGGATCGCGGTCGGACCCTGCGTCCGGCGAGCCGCCGGTGCCGGGCTGCCGCGGGGACCGAGCGGCCGGCGTCGGGCGGAGCGCGGGGCCGGGGTCAAGGCCGGGGCGCCGGCGGCGCGGGGAGGGGCGGCCGGACGCGCGGGGCCGGGATGGGATGTGACGAGCGCGCGCGGTGCATTGTGGGAATCCCGGGCCGCGGCGACTGGTTCCAGTTCACTCGGCCGCGGAGCCCGGCGGAGGGGGCGAGCGCGGGGCGCGCGGGCGGGAAGCGAGGAGGCGGGCGGGCCAGCGAGGAGCGCGGAGAGAAAAGGCGCGAGCGGCCGAGAGGGCTCCGGCCGAGACACCTTGCTGCTGCCGCCGCCGCCGCCGCCGCCGAGCCGCTCCGTAAGTGCCTCGCGGGCCCCCTCGCCGCGCGCCCGGTCCCCGCCGCTCGGGTCCCGCCGCGGCGCCTGCCCGGGAGCGGCCGGGCCTGGCGCGCACCGGGCGGCTCTCTCGGCCGGGCTCGAGCCGCTGGGCTCCGCGCGGCCACGCCGGGGCCTTGCGCGCGCACGGCGCCCTCCGGGCCCTGCCCGGCCGCGCGGGGTTCCCTTTGGTTTTGTTCAAAAAGCAAACCCGGAAACCAACTTCTCTTGGAAACGCATCCTTTGCCCGCGCCTGGCGCTTTTGTGGGAAGGAGACAGCGCGGGCCCCTCCCCCGGCGACCCTTCCCCGGGCTGGCGCGCGGGCCGGGCCGAGGACGAGGAGGCCCCGCGGCGCCGGCTGGCCGGCCTGGGCCTGGGCGCCCGGGAGCTGTTGTGTGCGGAGTTGCACTTGGTGAGGCGCCCGCCGGCCCGCGAGTTGCCGGCCCGGGCACAATAAGTCGGGCCCCAGGGAGCCGAGGTTTAGGCGTCTGGCTCGGTACCTGCTGGGAGGGCAGGGCGGGGGCTGGGGGCCACTCGCGGGACTGAAGCCAGGCTGGGGGGGTGGGGGTGTCCTGGGATGGGCTAGAGAGGGGCCGCGGAACCCCCGCTGCTCCTGATTGTCTCGGTGTTGGCCTTTTGTTTGCTTTGTGGTTGGAAGGGTTTTTGTTTTTTGTTTTTTTAAGGTAACTCTGGAAGGCTCTAGGCTCCCTGGGTGGAAAAGGCCAGCAGGGAAGAGACTCGCTGGGGTTGGGGTGGAGTGGGGAGGTGAGTGCACAGGATGCTGCTGGCTGTGTCACCTGACAACAGGTGTGCGAGATGGTGCTCCCTACCCCCACTCCTGCAGGGACCACAGAGCATTCAAGGAACTGGTCAGTAGATTGCTTGAAAGATTCTTTTAGACAAGATGTTAGGAAAAATGTTTCTGAGTTTGAAAGTGAGAGACTTCTGTACATAAAGCCGAAACAAACCTTGAATTCAACAATTACAATTACCATAAACTCCTTGTAAGATTTTAATGATCCAATAAACACCACATAAGAATAGACAATTGGACGGCCATTCTTGCTAGCTTCCTTCTTTTTTTTTTTCCACTTTTGTGGTTTGAGGTTTTACTTTTAAATGTGGGGGGGGGGGAGGTGCTTTGTTCCAAGGCTCCCTGCTCCAGGGAGTTGGAAATTTTTGAACAGCCTTAGAACTGGTTGGGAGACTCCAGTTGTAAATTAGGTGGAATCCACCTACTGCAGGCCACCTTTAGTGTACTAGCCTGTTCTCAGAGATGTTCTTAACCCCAAAATGGACACCTCATGCCTGCAACTGGAATCAATGCCCACTGTACACAATCAACCAAAGTTGGGCAGCAGCATCTCAAGCTTGCACAAGAGACTCTGATGAGGACGAATATGTTTTTAAACTTATTTTTTTCTTAAACACGACAGCGGCAAAACTCTTAAGACTTCAAATTCTTCCCCACTTTAGTTTTACAAGGAGAGAGGGAAATCTCTTTAGTCTGTTCTTTTGTTTTTATCTGTTACCATTGTAAATGCTGATTCCTAGGTAAGGCATGGGGGGACATGTGAGTAAAAATTGTGGAAATTCAGGTAAGAATAGCTCACACTTTATCAAACTTTGAGAATTGTCTGGAACTTCACATGTGGCATACCATGTCACTGGCTTGGTTTTTACCAAATGGGCCAGAGCTAGGGAGTGGTATATCTCAGTCTGCTGTTGCTTCTGGTCCCAGAGAGAATAGAACTTGGGGTGAGCCCCTCATTCCTTCCCCATTGAGAGGCTCAGAGTACATTATTCTGGGACCTGCCTCTAATACCTGCAGAGCTAATACTGCCCCAAGTCACCGAAAGGAGATTTATTTAAAAAAAAAAAAAAAAAAAAAAAGCATAGACTGAAAACCTCAAGCTAAAAAACCCAACAAAAGTCTTTGTGCGGTGTTCATCAGACTTTCAGCAGCCTCTGGTTCTTATTTTAGTGTCCCCAAGGATTTGTGACAGGATTTTCAGAGCCCCATTCCTGGAACATGGGCTGGGAAGGGACATGAGTGAGTGAGGCCTTCCCACATTCTGTAGGTTTAGGGGTCCACTGGGCCTTGCCTCAACTCTTCCGAGCGAGCCTGCGTGGTTCAGCTCTGCATTCCGAAGAGTTGTGTAGCTTGTTTGCTTGGATCAGCCCTGCCAGGTCCGTGTCTTATAGTCTTGCCATAGATACTTCCTGACAGTCAGCTCTGGTTCAGGCACTGGGGACACGGCCATGATTAAGAAATGCCCAGTCCCTGCCCTAGGGATGCTGACATTAGGAGGACAGCAGAGGCAAGTGGCAATTATAAGGTCAGTGCAGGGGAGTCCACAGTAACCCCCAGCAGAGATAGTGACCTGGCCAAGAGCAGAACCTTACTGGCATGGAAAAGTTAAACAGTAGTTGGCCAGGCACAGGGGCAGATGGGGACAAGTGTTTGAAGCCTGGGGAACTGCATGTGCAGATCTCAGAGGAAAAGAACCGCAGTCCTGTGGGGTATTGCCAGAGGCTCAGATGGCCAGGTCCTGTGGGGAGTCAGGTGAGGCTGCATGACAAAGGGACAAATCACAGAGGACCCTGATCAGAACCACACCTTATCCTAAGAGTGGTGAGAGCCACTGAAAGGTTCTGAGCAGGAGAGACAACACGATCAGATGTTCTTTTATTCCTATCGGAAAGGCTACATCTACTCAACAGATGATGAGTGGCTTCTAGATGCTAAGCCTGTCCACTGAAGGTCACCTTTTAACTTTTCTCTGATGGCTTTCCACTGCAGTGGTTATCTTAGAATTTGGCACGTTTAAAAGAGAGGAAGTATGTAGGAAAGTTTCCTTGTGAAGCGGGCAGACACAGTGACTTGCTGTTACAGTGCAGTGATGGTTCCTTCAGTGCTGCTCAGGAAGCACACCACGGAGTGAGTCTGCAGGGAAGAAATTTCAATCCCAGACTGGCTTCTCGAAAACTGTTCCCTGCTTATGGTTAATGACACTTGTGTTTGGGTTTTGCTCCCCTACAACCCCTGCCATTAAAAACCTAACACATGAGTGAGATATATCTGCTGAAACAAAATGCATGGTTTAGGACTTACTGCTATCTCAGTTTGTCTCTTCTGTTTGCAATCCTCTGGTTCACTGAGGGCGGACCATAGATTCTTCAATCGTCTGGCTCACTTTATGGTGTAGTGTTTTATGAATGGAGAGAAATGTTTTTCTGATTGGCTAGAGTACAAGAACATGTCTCTGTTCTAAGCCAATCAGAGCACAGCTTGTGAACCCCAGCTCTGTAAGCAGTGGCTGTACAGTATATCCGCATGCCTCTGGGGACGTGACACCGTTAATCATTTGGTATGGTAGGAGCAAATGGAAGAGAATGCCGTAAACAGGATTAGTGTTCTGCCCTTCAGACTTAAATGTCTCAGGTTTGCCTTCATGACTGGAGTTGATGGGAAGGTGACAAATGCATGTGGCTATGTGGGCATGTATCCAGCGGCAGGGAGCGGATGGGGCAGTCCTCCCTCATCAACGGTATTTTGAGCACTGGTAGCTCAGATTCCCTGGTCCTCAGGGGCTGGAGATAGGGCTGTCTAGCAGCTCCCCAGCAGTTCTAATCGACACTTCATTCGGGATCAATATGCACGTATTCATTGCTTAGATAATAAAAGACTTCATGACTGACCGTCCCAGTGGTTTCATGAGTACCCTGATGGTTCGAAGTTTTCCTCTGCCATAGGTTGAACAGGGGTCGGTCTCTTACAGGTGTGCAGAAGGTAAGTATTTTCCTCTGGCCTACATTACTGAGCCAGAGGCCAGAGGAGAGATGTTGTAGCCGTAGAATTGTCACAGAGTTATAAGGCCTCTGTGTGACCCATGCTCAACAATCAGGACAGTTGGAGTGTTCACTTCCTGGGGATTCCCAAGGTGGCTCCACAAGTTGGGAGAAAGGGCTGGAAATTGCATTTGCAGAATACTTCACATAAGATTGAGGAAAGTAATTGAATATATTAGAGAATAGGGGCTGACTGAGGGAGATCACAAGGCTCCTTCTCCTGGGCCCCGGGGACCACAGCAGACAGGTCCACTGAAGGAACTGGGGGGGACTCAGCCTGGTGGGGCTCTGGTTGCTGGAAGTGGGGAGAGAGGGGTTGGAAGTCAGCTGGGCCTCGTGCAGAGGGCCAGAGTCTGGGCACGGGGCTGCCCCAAACTAGACTGTGACTGGGGGACAGAAGGCACAGCTGCAGCAAGAGTGCAGAGGTGGGAGCTCCTTGATGGATCTGCACTGCCAGAGAAGGCGTTGGGACCACTGGGTAGGATCACTCCAGACAGGGCTGGAGAGCTGTTCCAGACTGAGCAAGCGGCAGGTGCTAAAGGGTGCAGGTGGGAATGAAGGTGGTTTGCAGGGCAGCGAGCAGCCTGTTAGGGTGCCTGCTGGGCGTGGGGGGCCTCCATGGCACTCTCATTTCTCCTAGCAGCAGACAGCGTGCTGTTCTTGCATCCACCGTATTCACGGGCACTTCACAGGCAGCCTTCTGTTGGGTCCTGTGCTATGAGAACAGATTGCACCGTCCCAGTCACGTCTTGATTGTTGAGGGGCCTGTGGACAGAGACTTTGCCTCTCACCCAAGCCTGGCTCATCTTTCCAACAGCTCCTCTTCAACAGTTTGTCTTTGGGTAAGCTTTGAGGTTCTGCAAACAAGGTGAATGTTTATCGTGAATGACTCAGTCAAAGGAGTTGCGAAGATAAAGACCACAGACATCCCTTCAGGATCAGCCACAGAATCTTCATTTTCTAGGCTGATAACAGCCCAGAGGGCGGCCAAGCTAACGTGCAGTGAGGAATGGATGTGGGGTTGCCTGAAGACCTGTCACTGTCCCCAGAGCATATGGGGCCATCAGGATGGGTGAGGCTTCCTGGTTTATGGAAGGAAGGACACATCTTTGTCAGTTTTACCAGACTGATAGCTATTCTCCTGTGACCAACTTCAGTGCCCTGCATAGAAGCTGGGCACTTAAGAAGCTGCTTTGCCTGTGACACAGGACTGTCTGTCCCTCAGGTCAGGCGAATGCAGGACATGGGTCAAACGGGGCCCAGCAGGCTTTGGCTGGTCACTCAGACACTGGCTTCAGAGTCAGCTTTCAAATTGGTTTGTCATGTGGCAGAGACTGACTGTTTCCTCTTTTCTTGTGAGCAAATAGCTGGAGTACATTTCCCAGCCTCTCTTGCGATTAGATGTGGCCTTGTGAGCAAGTTCTAGCTGATGGCTCATCGTCAGAAGTGCTGTGCTCCACTCTCAGGCCTGGCCCCTTGAAAGCTTTGTGTGTTCTCCGTGGTCTTTCCCTTCCATGGCAACCCTGGGAGTCAGCCATGGAAGATGTCAGAGTCACAGGATGGGGGGAGCCTGGATCCATGAATCACTGCATGGATGAGAAGCACCAGACCGTCATGGAAACCCATTTTGGAATTTTCATGAGTGAGAAACAAGTCGTAGGGACTTATCTGTTACAGCAGCTAGCAGCACCTTCTCACTGCAAATGTCCCAGATCTGTTCTGTGAGAAGGTGACCTTTTCTCACCTTACACATACGTCTTTTTTGTGAACTACTGAGCACTCGCTCAGTGAGTGAGTATCAGGCCCCTTGCACACATCTTTGATCCAATTCTGCTACCAATCCTTTGAGGTCCTTTGTGTCATCTCCGTGTGACAGATGAGAAAATAGGTTCAGAGGGGTTAAATCACTTGCCCAAGGACACACAGCCAGAAAGTGGCAGAGCCGTGACTAGGATCAGGTGAGTCTGACTTTGGCCTTCTAGTCACTAATCGTGATGCCCAGTTGCCACTTGCCTCTCAGCCGCTCTCCCGACTGGTGCTTGGCCAGAGCTGCCTGCTCACCTCCATGGACTTCTGAAGAGCAGGCTGGGCCTGGCCCACTCACGGGCTTGTCTGGAGATTTCGCGCTATGAGGTGATTTTCCAAAGGATGTTTCAGAAACCAGCACACATCGTTGGATGTCATGAGGCCGCGTGGCTTAGTCAGAATTCGTTCATAGCTGCGGCTGCCACTGGGGAACTGTAGTTAGGAGTGCAGATAGAACCCGGGGAGGGCTAAAGAACACAGTCTCGGCAAGAATGCCCCCTCGGTGGGCACACAGACCTGAGACCGCTGTGTTGGAGGGGAGCCTGGCTCACCGAGAGGAGAAGACGTTCCGCCAGCAGGTGGTGGTGGAGGACCCGTGATGTTTTAGACCTTTACGGGGACACGGGGACCGGGGACGAGTTCGCTGCAGTGCCTGGCACTGAGTAGCGTGCGGTTCGGCTGAGTTGGAGAGACAGGCACGCAGACGCGTGCTGGGATACACGCTCTGGGAACAGAGCAGCGAACATTTCCAGGCTGTAGTCAGGTTCAAGAAGCCTCCATGACAGAGGGGGCATGTGAGTGTCAGTTCAGCGGGTCGACGAGGGGACAAAGGGCATTCCAGGCAGGAGACACAGCATGTCCAAAGACGTCCTTGACACAGCATGGCAGGCTCAGGAGGTCGGGCTGGCCTGAGGCATCTAAGCCCGGGCGGGGTGGCAGGAGGCAGTGCTGCAGAAGTCGAAGGACAATGTTTGTGGCTGGCGCGGGAGCTCAGGCGGATGGGGAACCGTCAGGGTAGGCAGAGGGGCCTCTGGTGTCTGCGGAGAAAGACTGGTGCTGGGAGAACAGGTGAGAACCAAGGCAGGGGGTGGTGAGGAGAAGCAAAGAGGTTGGGGAGGTTCTGCAGGCGGGTTCAGCAGAGCGTGGCTGATGCTTGGGTGCCGTGGGGTAAGCAGGAAAGTGGGGGCCAGGCCGACTCCTGCGTGGGTAGCTGGTGCATGATGTTGCCGCTGATGGGGCTGCGAGCCCCAGAGGAGTGCAGGGTGCCCGGGGGACTTACAAGTGAGCCCTTGCTGTAGGGTCAGAGCAGAGTTCCACAGCTCAGCAGCCATGTATACACCGGCATTCTGGGTCTCTCTGTCGCTCAATGAGCAGTTAGGACTTGGCAGGGTGCGGTGCCGGGTTCTAGTCACAGAGGCTTTTACCTGCCTCCAGCATCTCTCCGGAGCGGGACTTCAGCCACCGTCACTCCACTGGGCATGGCGGCACAGCAGCTCGGGGTGCTGAATTCTGCTGTCTGCTGCCCTCTCAGCTATCTCTGTCAGGCAGATGACTTGAAATGCTCTTGGGGTTATGGAGATGTTAGGTGTGGACCATGGCATGTCCCCCAAATGTCCCCAGTATAGAGTTAAGCATCAGAACAACTCCCAGCCCTGTGGTCTCCACCAGTCACAAAGGCATGGACTGCTGGAGCTGGAGGGGCCACACCATGGAGCCTGACCTCAGTTTATCAGTAAATGGGAGATCTACCTATTCTTCCATGTTCCATAGGAAGATTTCTAGGATGCTCCAGAACATGCTGGGGCCCCTCACATCCCCTCTCCCAGCACCCTGCCCTGGCCCTTTGAAGTGCTCATCACGATTATCATTTAAATGATTTATTGTCCACGTCTACCTGGCATAGTTCCCGATGTGAATACATGAATGAACGGAATGCTTTCTGTAAACATTCGAGACCTTGCTGAGTGGCGCTATGCTGGGAAGACAGTCAGGGGCGCCCTCCCGCTGCCCACAGCCTGCTGGGAGAGATGGGCACCTGCGTTCATTCGTTGCTGGGGGTGCAGTGCTTGCAGCCCAGCGGAGGGAGCAGCAGATCCCAGCACTCAGAAGGGTGGGCAGAAGGCAAGCGTGAGGGATAAAGGGGGCCCTGGCAAAAGGGAACAGCCACTGCAAAGGCAGGGAGAAAAGAAGTTGAAGGGCATTTGGGGAGAACCTCATGGGGCTTCCTGTGTCCAAGTTTAGACCACGAGTGGCCCAAGGCGAAGCTGGACAGGTGTGCCAAGCCTAGATTTCTAGGGCATTGCGTGGCAGGCTAAGAGTCCTGGTTTTGTCTTGGGCATCGTGGCAGCCATGGAAAGCTGGCAGGACCTGTGCCTTCGAGGGGACCAGAGTGCCCCTGGAAAGGGATCCTGACTGGCGTTCCTCTTGCCTTCGCAGTGTGCTTACTGATCCGCCTCCAGGACCACCGCCATGTCGAGCCGCGGTGGGAAGAAGAAGTCCACCAAGACCTCCCGCTCTGCCAAGGCAGGAGTCATCTTCCCTGTGGGGCGGATGCTGCGGTACATCAAGAAAGGCCACCCCAAGTACAGGATTGGAGTGGGGGCCCCCGTGTACATGGCTGCGGTCCTGGAATACCTGACAGGTGAGTGTGCCAAGTTAACCCAGACGCCACTGGCTCAGATGCAGCAGTTCTGATAGCTTTTCAAGGACCGTTTTTGTTTCTTTAATTTTGAAACATTTAAAACCTACATAAAAGTTGCAAGAACAGTGCAGCGAACATTTTCACCCAGATTCACTGGTTTGCCCCATTTGCTTTCTTGCCCTCACCCTGCTGTGTGTGTGCATGCATGCACATACATGTGGGTGTTTCTGTGTTTGTTTCGGGGTGTCAAATATTAATACAGTCCATTTTGAAATTTCCTCAATTGTTCCTATAATGCCCATTCTAATTTTGTCTGGTTTTCTTTCCCAATCCAGGGTCCATGATTTCAGGATCACACATTGTATTTGATGGCCAGGTTTTATGAGTCTTATTTGATCTTGACAATTCTCTAGCTTTTTAAAAACATTTTTCATGACACTGACATTTTTGAAGAGTTCAGGCCAGTTTTGCAGAATGTCCTTCATTCTGGCTGGATTTGGGATCAGATGCAGGTGACACATGTTGTCAGGAGAATCGCATCAGGAACGCTGCGTGTGCTGTGAGTTTGCCCCGTCCCTGGTGATGTGCCCTTTGCTCATTCAGTTATGGTGGCATTTGCTGGAATCTGCACATCCCGTGTCACAGTCTGTCACCCAGTGGCTTCAGCAGCCCTTGACGGTTTTAACTGAATCTGTTGCTACTGTGGTGGTTGTAAAATGGGTTTTCCATTTCCTTCATCTCTGTGTTTCTCAGTTGCATTCCTCTGCAGGGGAGAGCCTTCCTCCTTTTTATTTTTGTACTATCAATGTTGGCTCATGGATTTTTGTTAATTTAGTGAGCTATACCTCTCTTCACATCAGTAATTTTAATATCCAGATTATCTCAAATTTGACCTTTAAGCTGGTCCTTTTGCCATGTCCCCCTCAATTTCTGTACATTCCTTTGCTTTCTAACACAGTCAGATGTTCCAGCCTCACCCTGGACTTTCCTTGCCCCAGTCTTGGAATCTGCTATCCCTCGAAGGGGTCCTTGGTTCTTTCCACAGACAGAATCTTATCTGTGGCTCCACAGCAATCGTGAGCAGCCAGCTGGGCAGGGATGGGTGTGACCCCCATTTTTAGTGATGAGAAACCCAGGCCTCACAGCAATCAAGGACTTGTCTGGGGTTGCACAGAACCTGAGGGGTCACATCCTGCTGTCCTGGGAGCTGCAGTGCTTTTACCACCTGCTGCTGAGACGTGATCAGGTGGGTCTGTGGGCATCAGGAGGGAGTACCCTGATTCTGGCAGCCACCTCCCCTACTGCCGGAAGGGGAGATGCGCAAGGCAGGTGCCTCTGCCAGCGTGATGCAGCCACGCAGCTGAAGGGCTGGGTCTCTTCCTGCTCTCCCAGGCCTCTCAATTAGGCAAGGCCAAGAGTTCCGCCATAGCGAACATGTTCATCAGGGAGGGAAAGCTTTTGTGTTTTACTGAAAGCATTTAGGCGTGAAAAGTAATTGTGCTAGATTTATGAGATGTTTGCACATATTTTGGGACTTTTGACTTTCTGCTTGGCAGAGACTTGTATAGGTGGCATGCCTGGTAGTGTGAGCTGAGCAGAAGTCTTCTCACTGTGTATCAATAGATGAGAAAACAGGCCCAGAATTAAGGTGACACGCCCAGGAAAGCTATGTATAGCATTGGCAATCAGCCAGGGAGACCAGGGGAGAAGTCGCTAGATAGGAAGCAGAGGACATTCTTGTTTTTGCCTCACAGTTGCATGCTGTGTGACCTAGAGTGAGTCACTTAACTTCTCTGGGCCCCAATTTCCTTACAACTCACATGGAGACAACTGTTCCTACCCCACCAACTACAGGCTGCTGTGAGAGCCAACGGGGAAATGCTCGAGTAATGGCAAAGCTGCTGTGCTGTGCAAACCCGGCCAGCCCATGCTCCCTGGCTCCCGAACGCCATGACGGCGCGTGCTGGGGTGTTCACAGACAGCGTCATCAGATAAAGTGCAGCATCGGTTTCATGCTTCCATCTGGCTTCCTCCTTTGTGGGCAGGTGTGAGGGGCGAATGCCGTTGCTCCACTGTGTCTCGGGCAGCTACTGCCTGTGCCACACGCAAGATCTGTCCGTGTCCCTCGTCTGTGCCTGGCTGGCTCTGAATCTGAGCCCAGTGCTCATGGGGTCAAGGTCAGAGGTCCATTCTCATGGGGCTGGGGGCCTTGACTCAGTTGTGCCCACATCTGTCATCCCTGTCCCCGGCTGTCATGATCACAAGGGGGTGGGGCTGGTCAGGGCAGCCTGTTGCTGTTGCTGGGAAAGAAGCTGAGAGCGAATCCCCACTCTGGCGTCAGCTACATCGGCTCTTGTGTACTCAAGAACGATACATGTTTTTGAGTTTTGTAAGGTCTTCCCAGCAGGGCTATAGTTAGCTGAGTCTGATCCATTTCCTCTGCTGGCCTGCAGCACTGAGTCATGGGCACAACCATGCCTGTCCCCAACGTGGAGCCTGGCCTGAGGGACCCAGGAGAATGTCCTGAGTGGTTAGTGCTGTGCCAGTCACTGCTGTGGTCACCTGTGTCCTGTTTCCTGATGGGAGAGGAGGTGGACTCTGGGGCCACAGCCGGTGAGAACACCTCCCTGTCCCACCCTCGGAGCAGCGTTGCCCACCCACGCTGGCCGGTCTCAGGAGCGCCCCGTGGGGGCCCATTAGAAGCAGCCAGGCCGGGCCTCCTGCTCAGACCCCAGGGGAGCACTGGGAGGGGTCTGGGTGCTCAGGGGTTGCTAAGAGGACTGCTGAGCTGTGGGGCCCACCTAGGAGCAGGTGCTTCTGACGCAGGGAGCTGGCATCTCCTTGGTGACCAGCCCTGGGGACTACGTGGGGTCCACCATGTTCTAGAGCTGGCGGGTAAGCCTTGGTGCCGAGCTGCCATTTCTCACTTGTGGCCGCAGGCAGGTCATTCACGTGTCCGTGCTGCGGTTTTATCACCTGTAAACTGAGGGTCACAGTGACTGTCTCACAGGGTTATTACGAGGCTGAAGTGAGAGCACGCGTGTGAAGTGCTTGTTCCAGGCTCGCACGTGTAAGTCAAATGTTAACTGTTAACATTAGGGGTGAAGTGCAGAGAGGAGGGACGTCCCCAGTAATCCCGTTTTGGCTGCGGAGGGGACTGAGGGTTGCCATTTCCCGTAGGGACTTTGGTGGGGGCTGCTGCCACTCATGCCTGGTTCCCTTTCAGCTGGTCCAGCGCCGTTGGGCCTCCCAGGCATCTGCAGAATGTCTCGGCGGCTTCAGGCCTGTGCCCTCTGGCTTGTTTCAAGTGGCCGCTTGACCCTCCTCCTAGAGCCTGCATCACCCCAACACCTCAAGATGCCCTGTTGCCAGATTCTTCTGTCTGGTGTCAAAGGCCCCTTCCCTTGCATCCTGAGCTCCTGACACATTTGTGGAAACTGTGAAGAATTTTCCAGGTTAGCCAGGAGCTGAGTGTGCCAAGCCCTGGGCCTGTGTCAGGTCAGAGCTGAGGCCAGACCAGCCCTAGGGCCTGTACACCAGCAGCAGCCCTGTGGGCCACGGCCATCAGAGCCCCATTACCCCGCGTCCCGTGAAGAGCACGTTCTCAGGGTTGGGGAACGCACAAGCGCTCCTTAGGGTCTGCTCAAGCCTGGAGGCGTGTGGGGAAGAGCCCTGTGTCTTGCTCTGAAACTTGAAGCTGGCCTCCGTTTTTCTTCTTGGGTGCAGAGCCCAATCATTTGCTGAACTTAAAAGGAAAAGGCAACCTCTGGAACAAGCTTGTTTCTGGTGACCAGATAATTCTTTGCCCAAATCTCTGTGTATCAAGCTCTGGAACCCTGCTGACTCTTCCCAGAGCTCTTCCCAAGGAATGTGGTCCTGTCTGCTTGTCTGTGCAGTGCCCCGGATTGTCTGGGCCCTACTCTGTTCTCCTGGCCCTTGACCTTCTAGCTTAGGGGGTTATAGTAGTCTCACCTTGGAGTTACTATAAGGATTGATCATGCATCTAAAGCATTTAGCTGGCATTCATAGTAAATAATGAATGGCAGATAAAAAAATAAGTGTTATCTTGGGGGAAATTGAGGCAGGCAGGAGCAGCCTCTTCCCAGCCATCATCTCCCCCGCCCCCTGCCAAGTACTGTGGTACCTTTTGACTTTAATTCAGTTTGGAAATCTGCTGTGGAGCCTCTTCCCTGAGATGAGCAGAATGTTGACAGTGCTGGGTGTAGGAACTGTGACACGCAGAACATGTGACATGGCTTTTGCCCACTGGCATCTCCATTGATGTTGGAGTTGCACAAGCCCACAGAGCAGGAAGGGACAGGGCAGAACTGAGGAGTAAGTTAGAAGTACCTGATGCCCACAGAGCAGGGTACATGGGAAGTGTGTGGAGGAGCAAAGAGCAAACATACCAGTGATTTGATGGCTTTACATTATGGAGCCACGGTGCTCTGGGTAAGCATTGCTCAAACTATTCAGCAGAACCTAGGTGTTTAGTGATGTTTAAGTGGTTTTCTACCAAAACACAGGGTTCTGTGGCTGAAATCGGGGGGTGATTAGATTCAAATCCCCTCTTTTGAGATGAGTATGTGAATAGCTTTAATTAGTTCATCAGTAAAGGCATTGGTTTTAGTTTGGGAACCACCGAGTTAGTCAGTTTTTTTTACTGCAGGACTTTTCAGAGCCTTTGACATACTGGTATCACCATGAATCCTCAAGGAAAGGAAATGTGATAGGTAGTGGTTCTCAAACTTCCGTCACAAAAACCTTTCAGGGAACACCTGTATAAATATTTTGCATGATATAGTTTAGGGGACACTGTTGTAGGTTAAGCCCATGAGAAATGACATTATGATTAAGTGAAGAAACAAAATAAGAAGTCACCTTAAAGTGTGAACTCAGGTCTGGTTTATCGCAGCACTGATGCACGAAGCCGACTAAAGTAGGTAAGAAGACCAAGGTCTTCCTCCTCCATGCGGGGCCTAACACCCAGCGGTACTTGTAAGTTGAGTCACTGCTGCGCTCACCTGAGGGGCCTACACGCTCCTGTGCTGGACCCTGAGATACCAGACAAGAGTGGCTGCCTTCACGGAGCTCGCCATGGGAGGAAGTACCTTTGCTCTTCAGCCCAGCCCCTGAGAGAACAGCCTGGCCCCTTCGTGACGATATCTTTTTTCTTTTTTTTAATCCAAAAACCCTGTTCTGTAGCCTGATCACATACTTTATTCTACCAGCTTACCTTCTAGTGATGTAAGCCTGTTTGCAAAGCTCAAATCCACGTGCAGATGATTTCCTGACATTAAGGAGGATGCAAAGCACTGACTTCCAGCCCTTGAGATGGAATTACTGACACCTTTGTAATAAGCATAGACCCTCCCGAGGTGACCAGTGATTTGGATAGCTAAACTCTGGTCCGTTTAAAAACTTAGTGTCATAGTATTGTATTTCCACCTGGTGCAGGACAGGATTGTGGCTAGAAGCCAGAATATTTTTTTCTGTCTTGCTTGGGTCTCATATACGAAATGATGACGACATCTGGATATTCCCAATTCCTTGCTCCTTTTCCATTTTCCCAAGCTCTGTTTCTCCCCGCCCCTCATGTTTCAGGCCTTGGTCTTCCCTCTCGTGTCTCTTGTCAATGACCAGAGCCTCCATACTCCTGTGACGGGCACCCGGCATTCTGACAGCAGACACTCCAGTGTGACTTCCTGCAGTACTTGGCCGATCCTGGTGGAGTTCGCAGAGCCAGCTTCTGATCTGGCAAGAGGCAGGTCCCCTGGGTGATCTTATGGCCACTTTATAGACTGGATGAGGCACAGCCTTTGGGCTGACTGCATCCTACGATCAAATCCCAAGGAAAAGGGTTAGAAATATACCTTGCCACCTGGTTTCGGCTTACAAAATGATTTGTCCTCATCCCAAGTTTCAGCCTGTTTGGCTTCCGATCTCTGACTCAGGTCAGATGTTGCGTCCCTCTTCGGTGTTATTTGTTAAGCCACAATCTTTCTCTGCCCCCATGTCCTGGAAGCGAAGTAGAGAGAACCCTCTTCTGTCAACTGCAGGTCCTGTTAAGAGATGCTCATTTCAGCCAACAGCCACCATGCTTGGCGTTTCTGGTGTGGGAAGGACAGAACCCTACAAGCTTGGGAGATTGGGAGGGGCAGAGCCTGTGGTTGGCCCTGTCACTTACCTTGAAAACAAGCCCCACGCCTCTTAACCCCTTTCCTGTCTGGGACACCCGAGTGTGTTCTGGACACACATGGCTAAAAATAGAGCAGGAAGAGGAGGATAGTCAGGCTCAGCTCTTTGATGCTTCAAGGCCCTCAGAACTCCTGCGTCCTTGCTGGTTTGCATGACTCCCCTGAGACTAACTGACACTTCAGCCCAGGACGCAGCTCATGCTTGCTAGCACCTTCTTGGGCATGCATGCTGCTTGGGGCAGTTTACTGTGTTCTGCAAAGCCCTTCCCCAGCCTTATTTTCCTTAAATTAAAAAAATAAAAAACACACAGGAGAGAGAAGACTAAAAATTTTAAGGAGCCAGGGGTTACAAGTAGGAAAAAACACTCAAGTTGAAACTCCAGGGTGCTGGGTACCCAGAGTCTGCAGACTATATTTAAATGCATGTTCCTTTTTCTTTTTATGTGAGTAATTTATGTTTGAAAATTTAAGAAGCTAAAACTCATTCATAATCCCACTATCTAGAGATAGCAGCTGGCACTGAGTACCTTTTGTGTATATGTGAAAGACAGGTTTTAATCTGATTATTTGTTTTTATTAACATATGCTATTGATGATCTTCATTGATAGCCAATCACAGAAAATCACCACTACACATAACCTTACAATGCACGTCTTACAAACTGTGCAGGAATTAAGGAGGTGCTCCTCACGCACTACATTATCAATCCTCCTTCCATCTTCCGGGGGATTAGACGATTCCATGGTGGATAAACATTCAGGGAGCACTTAAAAAAGAATCAGTCCAGTGCTGTGTGCCTGTGACATTTCCCTGATGACGTGGTGTCACGTGGCCGGCAAGTTAACAGACCCAGGTGGCTCAGGCCGCAGGGCGCAGCACAGTGTGATGATGTGCTTCTCCCAGGCTCATGAATGTGCTGTACAGCTCAGAAACTGAGTGTCCAGTCCTTCATGCAGTCCCTCTGCAGAGTCCATGAAGTTGTTCAGGAGAGTGTAGGTGTGGCCTGGGCCAGCCTCCTGAAGCAATGGCCCCATTTCCCCTGCTCCCCACTCCCAGGGCCAGGGTCAGACTACAACGCTTGATCAGAAAGGAGAAAGGCCTCATTGCTTCTTTTTGTAAAATCTTCTAGTCTTTGGCTTGTCTTATTCTCTTAACAGTGTCTTTCATAGAGTAGAAATGTTTAATGAATTCCAGCTTATCAATTATTTCTTTTATGGATCATGCCTTTGGTTTTGTATCTAGAAAGTCATTGCCAAAACCAAACTCATCTAGATTTTTCTTCTATGTTATCTTCTAGGAATTTTATAGTTTTGTTTTCTACATTCAGGTCTGTGGTCCATTTTGAATTAATTTTTGTGACGGGTATAAGGTCGGTATCTAAACTCTTTTCTTTTTGCCTCTGGCTGTCCAGTTGTTCCAGCACCATTTGTTGAAAATGTCATTGCGTTCTTAAAG
This sequence comes from Eulemur rufifrons, assembly GCF_041146395.1. NCBI lineage: Eukaryota > Metazoa > Chordata > Mammalia > Primates > Lemuridae > Eulemur > Eulemur rufifrons. The sequence continues at coordinate 3,281,149 of NC_090992.1, read as the reverse complement.
ATAGGCGATGTTGCCTAGAATCCTCAGAGGTAAAGAAGTTTCACTTGTTGTCTTATGACCTTCCTTTGAAGGGCAATATGCAACCTGTATTTCTATCATCAGGGTCTGCAGATGGGTAGACAGGTTCCATATTAAGGGTTCTGTTTTTGCTTGAGCCAATGGACAGGCACAAAGCACCACAAAACCTGTTTTTGGAATTGGGCAAGGCAAACGGTATGACCAAAACTAAGTGTGCCTTCTTTCACCTAGACCTTCCATTTGGGATCAATTTGACTGAAATACATCCTTTAGAATTTCATTTAGTTAGGGTCTCTTGGTAAGAAATGTTCTTAGGTTCTGTGTTTGAACATATCTTTATTCATGCATAAAGTTTTCAGCCATCAATTCTTCAAGCAGTGTTTCTCTTCTAGTCTCTTCTTAGGGAACACAAATTAAACATACATTAGTGTTTTACTCTATCTCCCATATCTTTTAAAAATCAGTCATGTTTTTCATTCATGTCTTCTGGACTATCTGGATAATTACTTTTGATCTGTCTTCTAGAACTACCTTCCAGTTTACTAATTCTCTCTTCAGCTCTGTCTACTCTGCTGTTCAATTCAGTCACTGAATTTTTAATTTCAGTTATGATACTTTCATTTCTAGAAGTCCTGTTTGGTTCTTTTTTGAATCTGCTTGGTTATTCTTTATAATCTCTTGTTTTGCCTTCATTTTCAGTTTTCTTTTTCTTTAAATGTACTTCACATAATTATTTTATATTCTTTATCTGAATAATTCTAATATATGAAATCTTTATGAGTCTATTTCTGCTGGTTTTATCATTGTTAGGAGAGCCTACCTCTTTCTGAGGTTATGAAGAAATTCCTTTATGCTTTTGCATAGTATTTTGATGGTTTTATTTTTCACATTTTTACTTTGATCCATTTAGAATTTATCCTATTACAGAACGTGAGAGATCAAATTAATTTTGTTTCACATGGTTACCTTTGTATCCCAAAACAATTAATTGAATATTCTATCTTTTCCCTGGTGATCTGGGATGCCACTTTTATCATACATGAAATTTGTAGGTATAATTAGGACTATTTCTGGATTTTATTTCTGTTTCATTGGTCTATTTGTCTCATACTGTATAATATAAATATATATTTCTCATATCTAAGATTTAATTATCGTTTCTAATAGGTCATAATAGCCGTGGTTGAATCCACACACCATCGAAGGATACGCAGTGAGACGTGCTTCACCCTCCCAGCGCTTTTGCACACCCAGTTCTCCTCCTAAGAGATAATCAGTGTTACTAGTTTCTTATACATGTTATGTATCTTTGTAAAGATTTTTATTTCAAAATAAATCTAGAAAATTAAATGCCAAAACATAGGGAATCAGGAGGATAATGGGAACATGTAGTATGCAGAGGCTGACTTATTTAAATTTGGGCCAAGATCTTGGTTGGAAGAATCTGAAAATCTTTGGTCTCCCCCTAATCTGTCCTCAACACCCCCAGGCCCCTCAGCTAACCTCAGAACTCAGCTTGGGACTGTGAGGTGTAGCCTGCCTGGACTGTTGGCCAAGTCTTGGGCTGCTTTCGTCTGGGATGACAGCTTTGCAGCTCACTGCCTGCCATGGATCCTGGGTGTGAGTTTTAATTCACGAAACCAGTGCCTTGAAGAACATCCCCGCACTTCCCTGCTTAATCACCGCCTGGCCACTGCAGTGCTTGGCTCACTTGTTTAGTAACGCATCTGGAATGACCTATTTGTGAAGGAGCCACCAAGCGCTGACCATGGTGCCATGCTGCCTGCTGGGGTCAGAAGAATCATTGTTGGTTTCTGCGGGATTGTATTGCATGCCCGTGATGTGCCAGACATGTCCAAGGCCACACTGGTGACTCCAGGGCTGGGACTGTGCTTTCCCCACCCCTCCCTCACCATTATATACTCAGCACAAGGCCCAATTACTCCACAGCTGCACAGTAAATAGGTTTTTAATTGAAGAATAAGACCAGTTGGAGGAATGATAGATTTCAGGAGGAGGGAGCGGTGGTAATGTCAGGTGCTACCAGGAAATTGATGAGGGTGAGAGTTTAACTAGACCTCTGGCTTTTTGAATGAAGCATGATTAGGATTGACAGGGCAGCGTGGGCCATGCCTGTGGGAGGAGAGGCACGTGGCGGGGCAGCTGTTGCTGGCGTACAGGAGGGCGTTAAAAGTGTTGCGAGGGCTGCTCTCTCACTTCTGCCAACCAAGCCACGGAAGAGGTCTCGGCAATGCCTTGAAAGCCGAGGCAGTCAGAAGCTGCCCACCTAAAGACAACTGTCCTGGGAGCCGCACTAGAGCCACTCCAGGGTCCCTCTGTGGATGGCCACCAAGAATGGCTTCTAGAAGAACTACTTTCTTACTGAAAGGAGAAGGACATGGGTAAGAATTCTGTAAATATCTTCTCTCCCAATGTCTTCTTGTTAAAGTATCAGCAACTGATAGAAGATACGTACAGTTCTTTTGCTTCCTCTCCCCTGCCTGAGACTTCTATGTCTAGTCAACCCAGAGTAAAATATCATGAAAGCAAAAAGCCGCTCCTCAGAGCTATAAATGAGTTCCAGCAAGAAGGCAAACCCAAAGGGCTTTAATCACCGTCAGTCTCCCTCTGTCTCTTCCCACCGTCCCCTTCCAGTTCTGGTTGCCAAGAGGATGACATAAATCCCCCTCAGATTTGCCAGGCTGCTCAGCCCTGGCTCCTGCCCTCCCTCCCTTTCTTCCTCCTCTTTGTTAGGCAAGTGCGTCTTCCACTTAGTGGCCAGAAGGCGTGGGTTCCCTGGTACCCAGAGCTGGTTTCTTTAGAGGCCTGCAGCGGCCCCTGATGCTGAGGTGTCTCTCACCGGGTTGGTATCACCCCACATGTCTACAGAGGACACTCTGGGTCTTTATAGAAGGTTTGTTCCCTGCAGAGCTCACATTTCTTGCCTTCAGAGAAAACCAGGGCCTCTGGAAAAGGCTAATCTATCAGCTTCCCTTGCCATCGATATCCTGATTGATGTTCCTTGCGGTCACGGGAAGCCGAGGTAGTCTTGAGTTACATTGATCTGTCACCTCTGTGACTCTGTATATTGACGGCTAATAGTCAGTATCTGCTGCTCATTCAGAAAGTGAGGGTACTTGAGTAGCATTGTTTTATTTGCCGTCCCACCTCAGGCCCAGGGGTCTCCATTCCATACTCAGACTGTGGCTTTTGTAATGTTATTTTTGGGTGGGGGCGGTGCTGAGTCAAGGGGGAGCAGTTTAAGTTCTGAATCGTGCCACAGACTGAGCACTCGCGGTGTGCCAGGCATCGGTTAAATGCTTTGCACTGGGTAACTCGCTGAATCCTCAAACCACCGGTTTTGCATAGGAGGAAATTGAGGCTCGGCTGGTTCTCCACGGGCACTCGAGAGTAACCCACTTTCTACAGTCTGCCAGGCTGAAACCTTAGTGGCTCAGAGAGATGCAGACTCCAAGGCAGTCACGGGTGATTGCCAGAGATCGCAGGAGGGGCGGCGGTGCTTGGGGTGACGTGTGCTGTGCTACAAGGAAGGGACAGGCGGTCTGTGTCAGAGGTGCTGGCTGTTGCAGCAGCAGGACAAGCCAGGTGCTGCAGGAGGGCATGGAGGTGGCCACAGCGGGCCTTGGAGGCGGCAGGGCAGAGCCCAGCAGGTGTGGGAGGTTGTGTCACTCAGTGGTGCTGAGGGCCTGGAGGGGGAGAAGCTTTTTGGCCGATGTCCTTTTGTACCTTTACCAAAGGGGAGGTGGAATTCCAGGTGAAGAGTTTAGGCCAATCATTAGACAGGTGACCCCCAGCACGGGGGATCGATCCGCTCGCAGACGGGAGCGCTGGGCTGGGAAAGCCGACCCCGGGGGCCGTGGTCCCTCCTGGGGGCCTCCGTTCTACCACACGCTCATACTGCTCTAAAAACAAACAGCCGTGAAAACCCAAGACGTTTTCATAGGCTCAGCACGTTTTCTGCGAATGAAGCGGGCAGGGACGGAACGTCCGCGGGCAGGAGGGGGGCGGCGAGCGGCAGACTTGCCCGCAGCTTCTCGCTCACTCTGCGTTTTAACTCCGCTTCGCGTGTTGACAAGCAAATGTGCAGAAGAGAAATTCAAATAGCACGAGAGGGTGGAGCAAAACGCCTCCCTCTGACCCAGTCCCCGATTCCATCCCGGCGGGCAAAGCTCGGTGGGCGCATGCGCGGCGTGATCGCAGCCATCACGGCAGCCCCCCCAAACTCGCTGCTCCGCTCTGTGCTCCCCCTCCTTTAAAAGTCCATCTGGGAAATGGTACCATGACAGGGGTCCTTAAATGAGTTTCCTCTTTACATTGTACTCTTCAAATCATTTCATTTCAGCAGACGTCTCTGATTGTTCGCCCCTTCCTGAGATGAATTAAGAACAAATGGCTGTGGTTTTTCCATATCAAAACAAACACGCATATTACCCATTTCCTCGTAAATTAATTTCGAGTCCTTGAAAGCAAGCGATGGGTGGGGCAGAGGGCCCTGCCCAGCTGCCAGCCAGGCGCCGCCTCCCTCGTCTCCCTTCCCGGGGCCTTGACTTCTGCCCCAGCAGCTGGCCGCGGCACACCCTGCTGGGGTCAGACAAAAGTTCCAGACCCCGTCCCCAGGCAGAGATGCCTTTGGGGCCGCTCTGGGTGCTGTGTTCCATCAAGACAGGTCTGGCAGCACCGAGGTTAATGGAGTTCAAGTGCATTTTTCAAACATGTGTAAACTGTTAAGTGTAACAGCAAAGAGTAAACGATGGGGGAGGAAACACCCGGTTTTCTGCTGCTTTTCTCCTTTTGGCTCTCGCATCTCTGCGATCATGCAGTTGTGTGGACACAGGAAACTGAGGCAAAGAAAGTATAGTTTCCTTCCCCTGGTAATCCAGCCTGCTATACTTTTTTTTTTTTTTTTTAAATAGCATAATTGTAGCCTCAGTAGTAGCTTGTGTTTACCAAGTGTACCAAGCATTTTGCTTGGTAACTCATTAATCCTCACAAGCCTAAGAGGTGACCTCAGTTATCGTTCCCCCTTCATAGAAGGGGAAGCTGAGGCTTAGGTGTGTCCTGGCCATGTCTCACGGCTAAGTGCGGGAGGTGGGATCCACACCCAGGGAGTCTGACAGCTGACCCTGAACTCTACCCTCAGGGCTGTTGGTGGGTGCTGCCCTCTGCTGCAGACAGAGGGCGTAGTTTCAGCAGAAGCACTAAACCTCTGGGGGAGGTAGAGGAAAACTTCCCTAGCAAGGAAGACATTCGGGCACCGAGCTGGGTTGGTAGGTTAGATTAAGGTAACGTTTGCCAAGAATATCTCCCTTTTGTTAATACGCGTAATGTGAAATTATTTTTTACTTTGAAATGTGAAAAACAATTAGCCAGTGGAGCTTACTTCAGAGATTCCCAAATGAAGCTGCGTTTCTGTCTCACTGGGAGACTCTGTGGAAGGCAGAGGCCTGGACCAGATGCTGCCCTCTCAGCCCCTGCCCCCGGCCCACGGGCCCTTCTGAGGAGACTGGACTGTGGCCCTCACAGCAACGGATAGGTTTGTGTTGGACTCGGAACCGACTTTGGAACAGCACCTTCACTCACTGCTGTACGTTGTATTTTCCCTGTGGAGCCCCTGGGTCCCTCTGAGGCCCCCGAGACAGGCGGATGGAGAGCTCTGCTGTGGCCAGAGCTCCGAGCTGACGGCTCAGCAGGCTTCAGACCCTGCTGCTCACCTCCAGCAGAGGTTGGATTGGGGGCACTGGGTTCTGGGATGCGGCTGCAAACACTCGGGGCCACCGAGGGAATTGGAGGAGGCTGCGGTGTGGTCAGAATGCAGGAAGCTCTTAGCAATCACCCTCCGATTGGAGTTGATTGGGTTAAGGCCTTCTGGAATGGTGTAGAACAGTTGTGAACTCAAAGAACTGATGGAAGGATGATGAATCAAAAGAAATACAATAAACAGATTCCTTGTCATGTTGTTGGCTTTGTAGCAAATATCTGTTTTCTCCTTGGGATTACGTGAACATTTGCTTTCCTTTGATTACTGGTTGTTATTTTCAATATTTCTTTTGTTAGATGAGCTCTCTCTTACAGAGCTTCAAACAGCTCTGTGAAAGCCCCTGACTCTTCCCTGTTGCAGGGCTTGTGTTTAGAGTTTGGCTCGGCCTCAACACATCACCTGTTAGCTGTTAGGAGGCTAATTCTGCAAACCATGACTTCATCTCCCTAAAGGAAGACAGACAGAATGCCTCAATACAACAGATACGGTTTAGTTCAAGACATTTGGGAAGGGGAAAAAAAAAGACCCTAAGCCTTTGGTCTCTGGGTGAACTTGGAAAGTAGACATGTCAGAGGTATTCATGTTCAGACAGCTGGTCTGGAGTTGAAAAGGCTGCCAAACTATGCTGTTATCCAAGGCTGTGGGAGTTTTGTCAAGTGGCCTTAAAATGATCATGTTCAATGAGGCTGGGAAAGGCTTGGCCCACGGGCGCCTCTGGAGCGCCTGCTGCTTGGAGCAGAGAGAATAAGTTGCGTCGCTGGTCTGGGCCACTGCAGATGATGGTGCCAGCTGCTCGGTAGTTGCCGGGAACCAGCCTTGGCCAGGAGTGGGAGCCAGAGATCCTTAGGTGTTTTGCAAATTAGATCTTAAATAAAAATCTTGAAAATACAGCTAATGAGTGGGCCGGTTTGCTCATTATTCAACTTGTTCCCTTTGCAACATTTGTAATTGGGGAACCTTATCACACAATCCTCTCCAGAGCTGTCCCCAAGTGCCTTGGGCCCCAAACCAGTCTAGTATTGGTCACTGGTAACAAAAGGTGGATTAGCACTGGCCAAGAAGGCTTGGCTTGAGGAGGTGGAGAACCTGGTCAGGGGTTCTGTTTCTTTTCCTTCTAATTGCTCTTTTCCCACTTTCCTCCTGTGGCTTCTTATGGATTCCGTTTGTTTCGGTTACAGCCTCCAGGGCTGTGGCTCCTGAAAATTCCCTCCAAGGGAAGATCCAAGAGTTGAGTTTTGGAAACTGTGGAGAAAAGGATTTGTGTCTGTAGATCTGGTGTTTTCCTCGTTCTTTCTCAGAATCTGTTTTCTTTTAGACGAGCCACAGGCAAAAAAATTTAGAGATGCACAAAACCTTTCAAAATATGAAATGAATTGAATGCAGACCCTTGTAGGAAGGCGTGGGCTACATGGAGGCAGAGGCTGAAGCTGACTCTAGGAGGCGGCTGTCCTTGCTGGTGGGGGTACGGGCAGGATCACGGCATAGCTCTGGGCCTGGGGCCTCCGTCACTTTGCCTCTATAGCATTTGCAAAGCAAAGGATCACTTGCTGGGAAGAAGATTTCAGCAGGACATCTCCCTTGGTGACGTGTGCCCTGCCCCAATTTTTCAGCAGTCGGCCTCCCTCCCTCTCCCTCCCCTTCCCTTGAACAGAACACACCCTGGAGAGCAGACGGGAACTGTTCCATCTTGTTGAGTGCTGGCACTTTGCACCTCTCCTCTCCCTGCAGCAGGCAGCCCTCTCTTAGCCAGGAAAGCCCTTTGTGATTGCTGTTTCTAAAACCGGACTAAGGATCAAAGGGAGGGTATTACTGATACTTGGCGAGGGATGAGCTCGTGCTCTGGGTTGCTGCTTTTGTTAGCAGTCAGGGGCGTCCTCCATCTTCCTTGGCTGTTGTAAAACGCAGAGCAGGGGTGGGGTAGGGCATGGAACACGCTTCTCGTAAAAGGTGTGTTTCTGAGGTGTGTCTGTCTTGTATGTCCCTTGATAGTTACTATGGCAACTATCCATCTGAAAAAAAGTGCAGGAGTAAACAGAAGGTAAAGCTCTTACTCAACTAGCTGGAGGATGACTGTGTGCCCCTCACTGTTACCCCGACTTGACACAGCTCCCTCCTCCCTGCAGGGCTGCGGGACCACTCTGGTGGTAGGAGTATTGGGGGACAGTTACCTTGGCTTGCACAGATCGAAGGTGAGCTGGGGATTTGCAAAAAGGAAGGAGTCTTGGGTTTGGGGGCTCCTTGGTGAAGAAGGCAGCGGAGTGGCACCCTGCCAGGCCTTTGCAAGGAGCTGAGATTTCCATCCCTGCCCCTCCCCGTCCACCTAGCTACTCACTGTCACTTCCAGGTGGATCCAGAGGGATCCCTGAAGCCAAGCTGAATTTGCAGTATGTGAGCACAGTGCTTGGAATTTCCCAAGTGGAGAAACTGAGGCCATTGGAAAGTTAGAGTGTAAGGGGGCAAAGCTTGCAGAAGCTGGAGGCAGCTGCTGGAGCTTGATGTCCAGGTTTCTCCGGCTCGTGTATGCTTCTGGGTGGCTCCCCTGCTTTCTTGTCTTATGCGCCACCTGCCCTCACCCAAATCAGGGGCCCAGCCACACTCTGAGTCCTCCCCCAACCCCAGGTCTTTTCATCCATCCTTCTTTTCCCTGCACTAAAAAAGTTAGGGCAGCACTGCAGAAAATAAAAAGACCACATCCCTCCCTCCCTTCCCCACCATCAACGGCCTCGAGCCTTCTGCTGGCGCTTGGGCAGGAGAGGAAACAGGCCTCCTCCACTTCCCTGAGAAACTGTCCTTTCAGATGATTTTCTGGCTAAAGGGATGGGCTTAGGACTTAGCAAAAGGTTACTGCTGTGGGCATTCTCGTTCCTCATTCCTATTCTCTCTTTCTCTGTTCTTAGTGAGGGGCAGGTAAATCGTTCTGAGCACATGACCGTCAAAAGATTGTGATCCCCCCGCCCCCTCCTGTGTGTGTACTGTGGCTCTGCGGATACCGATGGCCTGGTGCTTCCCTGTGGCCTCAGGAGGGGGCCCCCGGGCAGAAGCCAGGAAGTCAGCAAGGTGGGTGACAGCCCTATGGTGTCACATGCCCCTCGGAGGCCTTCCTGCTGCAGGGGTTCCGGCCCAGGGACCGCTGTGGCTAGTTCTCCTTCCTGCGCCCTTGCTGCCAGGTTCTATGTCCTTGTTGGCTTCAGAGTCCTGTTGGTTTCACTCCTGGGCCGTGGGCGGAACAGTAGCATTGCAGATGGGCTGCTTACTCCGTGAACACAGGACAATGAAGGCCAAGGTGGGCTGGGCTGGCCAGGCAGGCACCTGGGGCCTAAGGTCGCTATGCATCGCAAGCACCTTTTCTGCTTGGCCAAGGTGGGCCCATCTCTGCCGGGCTTTGGGACACACTACTACGATCGGTCACAGGGAAGCTTCAGTGACACTGCTAGGTGGGCTGTCTCCCCCACCACTGGTAAACCCAACTGTCCCGAGGCTGGGGGGGACCAGCCCTGCTGAGATGCGTGTGTGAAAGGGGGAAACGTGAGCCCCTCCACTGGTTGTTCCCTTTAGGTGCTGCCCATCTTGCCTCCCTCCCCTTCTCACTGTCACGTGCAAAAAGCCCGGTGAGGGTCCCCGTGGCACTGGTATGTGCAGCCTTGAAGTGATCTCGCTGCCGGCCTGGAAACAGAGAAGGCAGGGGCTCATGGGACCTGTGTCCCTCCTGCCAGCACAGAGCTGTGTGTCATCACTGTGGTGATTACTGAGCAAATGAATTCCTGCCTTGGCTTTCGGGGGAAAACCTGTTGCAAGTGTGACTGACTGCCCGCCCCCGCTAATACTGTTTCCGTGAGTAGCCCAGCAACCATTGGGCTTTGTACACAGACAGCAGTTCTTTGCATTAGGTTCAGCTGTTAGTACCTCTTAAAAAAATGTATAACATGTCATGTTGTAAATTTTAAACACATGATTTTCATGCAGCTAGAATTTTGTGCCTAGTTATTTTGTAATGATTCCGAATGCTGACTTTGTTGGAGAAGTCCAGTGTTTACAGTATAACTAAACATTAGAAATTCTTTAGTACCAGGAGGAGGCTGGACTTGGCTTGGGCCCGGAAGGGTGGCCTAGAAGGACATCAGAGCAGGCCATGGCGTGGCAGAACTGCAGAAGTGGGCAGTGTGAGATACATTCTGGGACAGTCTGTACACCTCGTTAAGAGAATGAGGTGATGGTGACGAGGTTGACAAGTTACCAAGAGAGCTGTGTTGCCAAGGAGGAAAAAATCTCTTGCCAAAGGGCACTTCCAGATTCCCACCGTCGGTGCTGCGGAAGATGTGTCGTCTTGTCCTGTGAGACGCTGCCCCAGAGGGCAGGTAAAATCAAACCTGGCACCAACATGGGTCACATGCGTAGCCTTCTAGTTTTTTTCCTCATACGTTTCATTTTGAAAAATGTCAAACATACAGAATGCTAAAAGAACGCTTTTTTTCCCCCACTTTTATATATTTGGGAGATACATCGTGATGTTTTGCTCCGTGTAAACACCGTGGGATGGGCAAGTCAAGCTAATGAACATACGCATCACCTCACATAGCTCTTAATGTTGACAACATTTAAAATCTATTAGCAAGTTTGAAATATACCTTATTAACTATAGTTGCCATTCTGTGTGATCACTAAAATATATTCATTCTGTCTGACTGAAACTTCGTACCACTGGACCAACATCTCCCTTCCTCTGTCCCTCCCCCAGTCCCAGGTGACTGCCGTTCTCCTGTTGCTGTGAGTTTGACGTCTTTAGATAACACGCAGAAGTGAGATCACACGGGACTTGTTTCTGTGCCTGGCTTGTTTCACTTAGCATGATGTCCTCCAGGTTCATGCACATTGTTGCAAATGGCAGAATTTCCTTGAAAGAGGAACACTCGTACCCCATACCTAGATTTAACAACTGTTAACATTTTGCTGCACTTGCTGTGCTCCGTAGACTGTTTCAGAATTACTTGAGAGTGAGCTGCAGACATCAACATGCTTCACTCCTAAATGCTTCAGCTCGTATCTCCTAAGAACAGGGACGTTCCCTATTGCGTGGCAGTACTATTATCACACTTAAGAAAATTAACGATTCCCTAGTGTCTGATGTCTAGTCCACTTTCAGATTTCCTTATTTGTTTCCAAAATGACTTACACCTTTTTAAAAAAAGATTGGGATTCCATCAAGGACTGACACATTTATATTTGGTTGTTATACCTCTTTAGCCTTTAAAATCTACAACACCCTGATCGCTTTGGTTTCATGTTTTTATGAGGTTGCCTTGGTAAAGAGTCCAGTCACACCCTTCTGGGTTCGAATCCGAATGTGCAGGCATTCCACATCGATTCAGTCAACAGAGGGTTAACACGCCCCCACAGTGTCACCCTCTCCTCGAAACCCTGTAAACCTGTTACCTGTTGTTCAAGGTGCAGACAGAGTACATTCTCAGGGCCACATGGCCGACTCTGCGGGGTTGGTCCTGGTGACACCTAGGGTGCTGACTGCAAGCAGCCCTTTCTGGGAAGTGGGAACTAGAACTGGGAACAGACCTTACCACTTAGCGAGTGACCTTCAGCTGGTCCCTTCTCTCAGCCTCGGTTCCATGCCCAAAACAAAGGGATTGGACCAGGGGCCTCCTAGGTCCTGCTCGGCTTCGTGGTTCGGCACCTCTGTGACTCTGCCTGAAGTATTTGCCAGGAAGACGCACCTCCAGCTGCTCATCTCGGGGTAGCTGCTTCCTGCAGCAGCTGCCTGCACCCATTGCCGGCACTGTGAATGGGGCCGGGGGCACACATGTTCCGCTGATGCTCTAACGTGACCGTATGCTGCTGTTCTCTCCCCACAGCGGAGATTCTGGAGCTGGCTGGCAACGCAGCAAGAGACAACAAGAAAGGACGGGTCACGCCCCGGCACATCCTGCTGGCCGTGGCCAATGATGAAGAGCTAAATCAGGTACAGCGCTCTCCCACCCACCCCCAGACTCGAGCAGGTGGTCGCACTGCCTGAGAAGCTTCAGTATCTGGCTGGTTATCAGAGGTGTGGACTGCATTTTGGGTTAATTAGCAGCTTCCTCGCCTCTCATGGTGGTGTTTCCTCAAGGCCTTATTGGGAGTGTGGGGAGGTGGGAGGAAAGAAGGTATTTGGCCCGCTCTGGAGGACAGGTATTATCTGGGAACTTTATCCCTGTGTAGGGGGCCTGAGTCCTGCTGGTGACCTTGTAGATGCCATGGAGTACGGAGCGTGCGTGGGCAGGGCCGGCTTGCGGGCAGGGTGGTCTGGCTCACCGTCTGCCCCTTTGGTTTTCCTGCAAGCTGCTAAAAGGAGTCACCATAGCCAGTGGGGGGGTGTTACCGAACATCCACCCCGAGTTGCTGGCGAAGAAGCGAGGATCCAAAGGGAAGTTGGAAGCCATCATCACGCCACCCCCAGCCAAAAAGGCCAAGTCTCCGTCCCAGAAGAAACCCGTGTCTAAAAAAGCAGGAGGCAAGAAAGGGGCCCGGAAATCCAAGGTATGTGATTTGGCAGGGACATGTGGAGTGGGGCAGGGTGGGGTGCAGATAAATGGGGCCACAAGAGGTCCCCTTCCGCATGGGTTCCCCTTCCCCATGGGCTCGTCCCACAGGTAGGGAGGACCAGAGGAGGAAACACGGAGCTGATGACACAGGGGCCAGTCCAGCTCCAGTGGCCAGAGTCAGGACCGTCTGTCCCCAGAGTCTGGACACAGGTGGAGGACTGAACCCCTGTGGGCGAGGGGGATGGAGAGCGGGCTTTCAGGGAGTGCTGCGGGGTGGTAGCCCCAGGCTGAAAGGACCTTTGTGCCTGGCCGTCCAGGGAGATGCACGCCCCATGCTAGGGGACAGCCACCACGTGGTCCTGCCCAGAGGGGCCAGCTGCCCGCATGCCCCGACGCTCAGTTGCAGAACTCCCACTGTGTTGCCGTGGCTGGTTGGCTGTCCAGGGCTGGTCTGCACAGTTGGTTCTTGAGAATGGTTGCCCTTGTCAAGGAGGAAGACGAAGGTATTTTTCAAGTGCTTCCTGCTGGGCCTGACTTGGATTGGCCAGGTCCTGGGCACTGATGTTTTTGTGGGGAGGACACCCCTCCCGTTAGTGTGGTCTGTGTTGTTTTGGGTGGGGGAGGCCAGCAGGTTCTGAGCCATAATCCGCACAGCATGGGAGACCCCCAGGAGGCCCGGCCTGTGAGTAGTTGTGCTCGCTGAGCGTCAGCAGGAGACTCCTTGCTGGGCCCTGGCCTGTCAGCTGTTGTCACAGCCCCCAGGGCCAACAAACGTGGGACAGTGCAGTCACAGCTTGGTCTTTAATAAAATGGAGTCTTGAGTCCTCCCTGGCAGAGGTGCTCCTTCTAACCTCCAGCCAGCCTGGGAGAAAATCGCCTCTGGCAGAAGGTGACTTGTCTATTTTGAGAGACCCTCAATACCAAGTCTTCGGAGATGCCTTGTGGGATCTAACGAAGCAGTGTTGGGAAATTCTTCCCACGTGAGCCCAAATCCTCCACCCCAGTGAGACAGTGAGGACGCCTTCCCAGGCTAGGCTTGGGGAGCTGTGGCCAGGTGAGCGGACCTCCTGCTGTCCTGCCGCAGGTCCCTCCTTTGCGCCTGCCTGTGCACCTGGGGGCACCTTCTTTGACCCCTGACCACTCCCAGCTCTTTGAGAGAGAAACTCGACAGTGAAGAGTGTCCTGCGAGTTATTTCCAGATGCTGGCGTTGCACCAGCTCCCAGGTGCTGGAGGAGGCTGGAGGCTGGGCAGGGATTTCACAGAAGGCTCCCTTACTCACTCCTGCTAACTATAAGATTAGCAGGTAGAGCTGTTTCTTTTCCCCCTTTCCACATCGGCAGTGGGGAGGAGGAGCGTGGCCGGGAAGGCAGGGAAAGTGCCTGTGCAGCCCTTTATAAATGTTAAAAGGATGAGGATGCAGATCTGTCATCTCTTAAAAACGGACGCCAGGGACCTGGCTGCCCACAGAGCAGGGCCTGCGGCACTTGGTGCTGGGGACCAACAGGGGCAGGATGGTGTCCTCAGCGTAGCCCCGGCTCAAGCCGAGTCCCAGGCCATCACCTCTTTTCTGCACACGCTGTTGATGTTTGAGCACATCTCTTGGACCTCAGCGACTGCAGCCGAACCCGGGCTGGGCCTCGTTCCCCTGCTGCCCGAGTCTTATCCCGGTAGTTTTTGCCCCATGACTTTGTGAAGTTTCCAATTTACCAAACGCTGGGAATTCTTTTTCTTTTTGGATTTGAAATATAGGATGTGTGTGTGTGTGTCTTCAGCTCCTAGTAGCTATATTTGGAACTCAGTGTTTCTAATAACTATATGCCAATAATCACTAGACCACTCAACTTTTCCCTTGATTACAAAAGCAGGAAGTCTGTTATGGTGGTCTGTTTCTCTTCCACACAATAAAACACATTGTCTGCTTACTGTACCAGTATTTGGCTAACATTAAACCCTGGGGGAAGCTGAAATTGGAACCGTGAACAGCTAATTTTCAAAACATTTGTTTAATGTAAATTGTGGTGTCAGCTCCCAGAAACGGCAGAGAACCCGGCATCTCCAGGTTTAAGTGGAACGTTCTGCAAATAACCTTTCCAGGGACACGCTGAGAAAGCCTCAGTAACATGCTAAAGCACTTGTAGTGAAAGGGAGTTGGTATTTTTCAAGTGTCAACACTTGAATTCCAAATCATAATTTTCCCCCCAATTCTATGCAGTTTGAAGGTTTTAAAAATCTCCAGTTGAGACAGCTGAGTCAGCTATGGTGGAAATAGCCAGAGAAGGCATAGCCCCCTCCCCCACCCCTCCCAGGGCTGGGAGTCCAGAGCCCTGGCTGTGTCCCAGGGCTCCTCCCTCCTACTTGGGTGGCCTCAGGCAAGTCTTCCCCTCTCTGTGCCTCAGTTTACCCCACCCTATAAAAAGATAGAGTCCATTCTAGCCTTATAATTCAGTGACTGTATGTGTTGTATTGCATGCGTTTTTGAGTAGGTAACACATATAAGAGTTTGGACAGTACAAAAGTGTAGCCGAGAAATCTCCCATCACTGTCCCCCACTTCTCCCCAGACAGTGTCTCTAATGAGCTTTCATGTCTCCTTTCAGAAAGTCTGTGCATAAGCATATAGAGGCATAAATCCTTCCCCATCCTACTTGTTCTTTTTTTAAAAAAAAAAATATATAAATCACGTGACCCACTGTTTTGGCAGCATGGTGTAGTAAAGAGTGCAAGCTTTAGGGTCAGCCACTGGGCTTTGCATCCCAATTCTGCCATTTCCTAGCGGCGTGACCTTGACAAGTTACTCGTCTGGTGTTCCGCTTCCTCATCTGTAAAACGGAGCTACACAAAGTGGTCGTGAGGCTTAACAGAACGCGCGGCGTTTGTGCAGGTGAGGCGCTGTGGCACACACGGTGGCTGCTGTCCTCTCAGTTCTTCCACCTCGCTGCGTGTAGAGCGGCTTTCACGGTGCACGGGCGGACTGCAGTTACTTACGTAATACGTAAAGCCCATGCAGCCGGCCTGCTACACGTGCACCTCTAGATTGTGCTTACATGCATTCCGACGGTGCCACAGGGGCTGCCCTTGTATGGAGGTCTCTGTTCACATGCACGTCAATCCATAGGATAAAGTCCTCAAAGTGAACTTGCTGAGGCAGGGAGTTGAGTATATTTTTAACTTTGGCTGTTGCTCATAGAAAATTTTAACCCCATTAAGAAATTTCAAAAGCAGCCTCATCCTTTTAACATTTGATACCAAGATGTTTAAAGAAAGAATATTCATTCGACCAGTGTTTATCCGGTCTGTGCTAGTCACTGTTCTCAGTGGTGGAGATGACAGCAGTGAACACAGTCCCTGCCCTCCCGTGAAGCTCAGCGGGGGGTGCAGATTCACTAGCAGGTGGGAGGGGGTCGGCGCTGGGGCAGAAATACAGGGGTGCGATGGCAGGGGCAGCATTATTACATGGTTAGGTGAGATGACTCTGGCAAGGTGGCACTTGAGCAGAGACCTGATGGAGTGAGACACTCGGCCATCCAGGTGAGCAGGAGCAGAGCTGCTGGCAGGAAACAGCCAGCGGGCCTTGGGGTGGAGCACGCTTGGCTCCTCCCGGGAGAACCGGCTTGCCTGTGGGCCCCGCATGTTGTCATAATAGGGACACCTTTGGCAGTGGGAAGGGCTGGGGACCCTTCTCAAGATAAGCTTTTGAAGGCATAAAATAAAATGCCTAAGATTCAAAGGCAACCATTTATGCTTATGTCTCCCAGGTTAAGACCCCTGTCGGGGTATTCACTGAGAATCATAGGATAATCCTCAGGGGATCTCTAGGAAGACAGTTTTTGTCAAAAATTGGGGTAAAGTATTATCTGACCTAGGATTTTTCAAACATAAACCTGCACCATCACCAAAGCCTACTCCATCCCCACGTGAAAACCACCCTCCGGGATCACGAAGGTAGGATCGCTTCTGGCAAAAGCCCAAGATGATTTTGGTACAGTGCCTCTTAGAAACAAATATTTAAACTGCAAATGAAATGATTAATGTTGTGGTGTCAAAGGAAGGAACTGGTTCTTTTGAGAAGCTGCCATCCCTACAAATTTTTGCTTGCCTTTTAACGATATTTTAGGCGACTCAACCCCCAGAGTAAAAGACTAGGCATAGGTCGCTTGGGTTGATGACTTCATGTAAGTCTTTTTGGACACTCAATCCTACAGATTCTTAAATATTCTCAGTCCTACAGAGTCTCCCAGCTGACTCCAACCTGGTAGGTTTTCTACTGCTCAAAACAAAGCTGGGTGCCTGTGCACTAAATGGGAACCTTTGGGTTTGTAGAACAATGTAAAATTCTAAACAGTCTATTATTTTGGAGATGGACAAACAGGATTGCTTGCCGACACTTTTTCCCCAAGCTGGGATAGGAAAAGAATCTACCACCTAGGATTTACCACTTCATAAAAGAGGCATTTTAATACCAAAAAGTTAGGGACATAATTTGAGACAGCAGCACGCTTTATGAAAAACGTAGGCACAGTTAGGATTTGAACGCAGTAGCATCTTACAAGCACCTGCCTTGTCCCGTGGGGGACCTCGAAGGGAAGAGGCAGAAGTTCTCTGCCGAGCAGACGGGCTGCAGAAAACCAGGAAGGAATGGCTTGTCTCTGCGGCACTTGGCTGCCTTGTCTCTAAGGCGGTGCGTTTGATGAGGAGTTCTCTGGCCTTCGTCTCATTTTCTGATGAGGAATCTAAGGCTTAGGGACAGTGAGCAATTTCCCAAGGTCATGCAGCTAGCAGAGCTCAAAGTACAAATACTCAAATACAGTACTCCAAGGTGCAGACATAGCATCACTGTTACGTCCTGTGACCATGGACTGCTTCCCTTGGGGGAAGCCCCTCTTCTGATAGTGGAGGAGGGCTGCTCGGCCGCCCACTGCAGGAGTCGGGGGCCAAAGCCTTAATGAGTCATTGCTGACAATCACCAGTGTTGTCACAGGTTAAGCCTTAGAACCTGGCTGCGCAGGTGGCTGTTGACTTGTATCAGGGGCACAGGGAGGCTCAAGTGCCTCCCTCCCGATAAAACCAGCTCCAACTCCCAGGTGCCTGAAATCCTATTAGCTAGGTCTTTCTCATCTCTTAATAATCCAGGTATCCTTGGCAGGAAGCGCTAAATCCTTATCTACTTACCCTCCGTGTGAGACCTTTATCCCATCCATTCCCAAGTATTTACTGAGCACCACCTGTATGCATGGTGTTGCACTGGGTAGTGTGGGGCATTGATTTTCAAACTTTTTTGCTTGCGTAGCTCCTAAAAAGAATTTTTAAAATCTTTGTATCATACACATTTAAAATTTGACAGCTAAACTTTTTGTTACAAATTAAAATAGCTGCAGAGGTTATCTTTTTTGGCATACTGTAAATATAAAAATAAAACTACTCATTTAACAGTACCCAATGCAGTCTAAATACTGTGATGATTTGATACACCATCATCCACTTAAAAATACACAAACTAGCTCTTTTTTAATAGTTGGAAAATTTGTTTTTTCCCCTTATTTCCCTTTCATTTGCTCCACAAACTTTCATCCAATGTAACAACATATTTATGCTTATATTTTATTGATTTCTGCAACAAAATGATGCATATTAATTTATTTTGAAAAACTTGCTTTTGACCTTTATAAAAGCACAAAATGATAGAGATTCTACAGGACTGGATAGTTATGACACTTGATAATACACTATTGTTCAAACTGACAAATGCATTATAAATTTTAACAACTATTAAGGAAAATAAAATTTTATTGGAAAAGCATCTTATAATGGGATGGGTAGAGATGTTTCCCCCCCCAGTTCAAGTATCCTAAGATGAATGTTACTGTTAAAATGAGACAGGGTTCAGCATCCTATTTTTATATACTTATAAGTGCCTGGAAAGTCTTGTTTGCTAAGATAATGAAATAGGAATGGACAGTTTTGTTACAGCAACATCGTTCAATCCTCTGAACCCTTTCTGATGTGTGCCACAATCATGTAGTAACCTCTCATCATTGTGTCTTAATGTTTTATTTTAGAGTAGTTTTAGAGAAGGGTTACACAGTACAGAGCTCTTGAATACCCCTCAGCTAGTCTCCGTGTGGTTAACATCTCACATAATCGTGGTGCACACGGCCACGACTAAGAAACCGACACTGGTCCATTGCTGTTAGCTAAACTACATTAGTCTGGTTTTAATGATCTATCGGCTGTTAACTCAATTAGGTATTTCTTCAGTTTTGTTGAAAGCACAGAATTTAAAACACCTGATGGTGGAAGGCCTTGTTATCCAGCCTTGCCCTTTCTTGGTTCCTGGAAAGTGTATCGAAAAAAGGCTTCGCTAAGACTTACTAAATAATTGTTGACTATACCCATTTCTCTTTCGCTTGGCAAATCTGACCCACGCAAAGTATTAAGAAAATCCAAATAGTGATAATTTTAATGTGTCTTTGGCAGTACCATATTTCGATAAAATGCTTTTTGTCTTACCAGTTATATCAAAACCTTGGAACTTCAGATTTAGCGCACTTCATTTATGGCAAATGTCAGACATATAATCTAATTGCCAAAGCATTCATTATTGTCAAAGCAATCAGCAAAAGTTGGCCTTATTTTTTAATGTAAATAACAATGTTAATACGTCAGTGAATTTGAGTCTTAGACAGATGGGTAGGGCGGGCGTAGGCCTTGCCCTTCTTGAGTGTATTGTCCATAGTCATCCTTCAGGGAGGCACAGCCACCTGCAGTGTTTCTCACCCCTTCTTTCTTAGTTTCCTCCCCTGGACCCTCCCTCAGGAATGATGTACATTTTGATACTAATTTGAGGAAAAGGAAAGTTGAAGTGTCTAAATAAAAATTGCCATTGTTCCCACTGTCCTCACTTTATAATATATCGGAATGCAGGAAATCCCAAAATTAGCCAAAATACCCATTTCTAATGTAGGCTTTGTCCTTACCAGAAATATGCAAAAAATACGTATCCCTACTCCCAGGGCAGTGCACCATCCCAATACTCACTCTGGGAAGCGGGAGGCACGTGGTTATGAAAGGGACCCCAGGGTGGAACCTTGACCACAGCGACAGATCCCTCGCTCAGGGCTGATCAGTTGCAGGAAATGGTATATGAGGAAGCTGAAGATCTGGAAGTTGGTTTATTTAAAACTCTTGATGCCACTTACCTCTTGGAAGACCCTTGGGAACTCCAGGGTGCTCATGCTTCAGTCTAAATCATGCTGGGGAAGAGGCCAAAGAGCAGGCTGAGACCCAGGCCCACTGGGGTGGGGTCCCAGGGAGACAGGGGGGTTTATAACACCTCCCACTTGCACCCTTTTCTAGGGCTGGTTTACATGGAGTGTAGAAGTGAGCCTCACCTTCTGGGTGGGGGAAGGTTGGAGGGTTATGGTCCTCGGTCTGCTTTTTTGAGAATAGTGAACCCAGCACAGTGTTTTCTCCTTAAGCTTGAGTAGTGTGCAAGACATCCAGAAAAGAAAAACACTTGAAGATCCTTAATTAAGAGACACTCACTTGGTCTGAATTTATGACAAGGGTTCTATTCTAAATGATCACTGTAAAGTGAAGTTTCACCTTTAAGTAGCAGTTTTTTAGATTAGAAAGTAATAAAAATACAGTTCTACACACCTCCCAGAACCCTGTACCTCAAAAGAAGGCTGCAGTCCCCACTTGGGGAAGTGCTGGGAGTTGGTTGTGTTGGGCATCCTGTTTCCTCTTGGGTACGGGGGGCGGAGCCTGCGCGGCCCGCGGTGGGAAGCGCAGACTCCTCGTGCTCACGCCGACCCTTCTGTCCGTGCAAGAAGAAGCAGGGCGAAGTCAGCAAGGCGGCCAGCGCCGACAGCACGACGGAGGGCACGCCTGCCGACGGCTTCACCGTGCTCTCCACCAAGAGCCTCTTCCTCGGCCAGAAGGTAGGCGGATGGGCGGCCTCACTCTGCTCCGGGGCCCTGGGACAGACGGGCACAGGCCACCTCCACTGGGAGGCCTTGGGGGTTCCCGGGGCCACTCCCAGCTGAGCAGGCGGAGAGAGGGGGCAGGGGGCTTGGGAGTGGCCTCGGGGAGGGCTGAGTGCGGAGGAGACCACAGAGCCGAGGGGACTCCAGCGGGTGGGGAAGGGAGCTGGTGCGAGGAAGAGGCAGGAGGCTCCTGTGTTGGGGGATCGGGACCCTCGGGGTCAGCCTGTAGAAGGCGCCGCTCCTGTGGGATAACGTGGTCGTCAGACAGTGCTGGCCAGGAAACTAGGCAGCAGTCAAAACCCTGGTGTGCACAGCGAACGATCCAGCAGGCAGCCTGCTTGCTCCGGCGGGCACGGAAGCCGGAGCCTCCGGCCAGTCCAGGGGCTCCGCAGGGGGGTGTTTTCAGATGTTCTGGTGGGTGTACTGGGGCTTCGTCACTGAGCCACCAGAGGACGCTTCCAGCCAGTTTGTTTGTTTTAACCGTGGGCAATATATTTTCAGCCGCCCCAGTGATGCACCTTTGCCAGGACGCCATGGTTTTGTAAAAGATGATTCACTTTTATTGAAAATAAAAATGATGCAAAGGCTTTTAAGACCCGAGAATGAGAGTTAATTAATATTTCTCTGTTAACACCAAAAAAGGGGTGGGAAGAGAGGGAATTAAGCTCTTAATTTTTTTATCCTACGTTTAAAAACTTAAAGGAACGAATGCGACCTTCCACGTAAATTTGTGTTTGGTTTGAACGTGGTAACAACTGGGTTCTGAAGCTGCATCATTTTTACATCCTCACCGTCAGCCTCTCTGGCATCAGTGACGCAGTGCTCTCGCTCACGGCGTGGCAAGTCCCTCCCCTCCCCTCCTCCTGTCACTAATTGCACTCAGTCGCTCATGATGCAATTCCTGTGGTGGACTCTGTGTTCCAGAATATAACCATTCCTGTTTACATTTTTAACCATTATTTGTATTTTGTATGCATTTTCCAAAAGAAAAAAAGCAGCACTAGTTGTCATCTTAAGGTCTGGGGCTTTGAAAGTTTTTGCTTAAAATATTTTTTCTTTTAAAAATTTCAACTCAGCAGTGAAGGCAACCACCTGGGTCTACTTTCACACCCTTTAACGTGTCCTTCAGGCAATATATTAAAAGCTAATGTGACCTGTCATCCAAATTGCTTCAGTTTTGAACTGAAGCATGAAAAAACCCTGCTACTTGGGACTAGGTCCGGTGTGTTCTAGGTCCCCAATGCAGACTATTAACCAAGGACTTGGCTCCTTGAGCAGGTAGAACATTCAGCCCCTGGGGTCACCTTTTCTCACTCTCTTCCCCAAGCTGCCTGGGGTGCCCCCCACCCTGGCCTCTCCCTTCCCTGCTACCTCCTGCTGGCCACGCCAAAGCCAGCCTCAAATCAGAACTCCTCACACCACCACCCCTTGCCGGATGAACTAAAATATTTCCAAAGTAACAGCAAATGTGGCTAGACAAATGTCCATGTACAAGTGGGGATGCCTGTCTTGTTGCTGTGTCCTTCAGAAAGAAACAGGATTAGGCCCCCTCTGGGCTCTGTTGGATGTGAGCCCTCGAGGGGAGGTGGGCAAAGGCTGTAGGCACCTTGCTGGCTTTTCTGAAGAGCTAGGCACGTGTCAGCTCTCGGGGACTCTCCATTTTAGGTACACCTGGTCCAGGTGTTGCAAGAATAAAAATAAAGTACAAATCTCCCTTACACTGACTGGTTCCCCACTCGGGGCTTGGGGTAGAGGGTCCAAAAAGCTGTAGAGAAGGACTGATACTCTATAATTTACAGACATACCATCTAATGTTATTTAAGAAATAGAGGAGAATAAAAGCAGTGAGCTTGACGAAGAAACTAACGTGCCTGTGACCTTGACTTTTGGAGGGAGAGTCTGAAAGGGCTGAGCTGGAACGCGGTGTAAGGTGGCCAGCCATGAGAGGCGAGGCTGGAGGCAGACCCTGACAGACGACCAGCCTCCTTTACCGTGTCACACGCTTCTGTCTCTTAGTGGCAAAGAGAAAACACCAAGCCACGGGGAAACTGCCCTTCCTGTTAGATGTGCTTGCAGCTTTATGACACAAGATTCACATACCCACGAAGAGGTAACCCCAGACCTAGCGCTGCAGATGGATTCGAGCAGAGTAAACTGCATCTTCCCAAATACGGCTTTAAAAGAATAAAGCATCATCTCAAGTCAGCCTGGCACCACTGTTAGAACTAGGTGCCGGCTGCTCTTTCTGAAACCCCACACCCCCACAGCTTGAGATTTATATCTTAGAGCATATTTTAGAGCACTACTCTCTGGCCCTTGGTTGGCTGTGCCTGCCGGGTGAAAATCATGGCATATGGTACAGAAACGGCAAGAGTCATAAAACTGACACATACAAATTGTTATACAAAGCACATTTAAAATGTTATGGATATTAATTTTGACTTGGATTTTAGGAGATGTTTCAAATGGGGTACCTTTGAATGGTGGCTCTGTGGTACCCTGTGTGCTGTGACTCTTGTTTTTCCATCTGTGGCAGCGAAAGCAGTGCTTGAATCCTGCAGGCGAGCTGGGCTGGAGAAAGGTGATACTGTGCTTGCCGCAGCCCGGTGAGGCGCGGTTGCTAAGCTACTTGCAGGAGGAAACGGCCGGGGCTTAGGACCCTGGGCTGTAATTGTTGTTGTTAATGATGAATTTCACATACTGCAGTCTCGGGAGTAATCGCTCTCATTACTCTGATTTTACCCAGTGTTCACACACATTTTTGAATTGTTTTAAGAAAGAAAACAGTGCTGTAAATCTGAATCCAGTAAATGTTTTTGCTTTGTGCTTCAACCGAGATTTGCAGCCGCTTTCTAGAGGTTTTAAAACATAATGGTTTTCTTTTCAAAACCAATTTCTAATGTATATTATTATCTATAAGTCCATGTCCATGGTACCGGATGATTTAAGTTTCCTTGGTAGAGTCCATGTTCCATGAAGCATTTGGGAAGGCAGTTTGGGGAGGGTGTGAGCGAGTCTCTACCTCCCAAATAATCAGGATTCCACCCCAGCATGCAGGCCGTTCAGAGCAGGCATGGGATACCATGGGTTTTCTCTGATCCACACACCCTTCTAGGGGCTGGAAAGCTGTAAGGAGAGGGAACCCTAGAAGCAGCGATAGGGGGAGAAAAGGAGCAACACCCCTTTCCAGCACTGAGGCTCACGGCCGGCGAGAGCGCGTAGGAAACTGCCGGGCCTCCTGCAGAGCCACATGCGTCCCCACCTTTGAGGATGCCTTTCTAGCCAGACACTCGATGCCACTGCCAGGCCCGAGGCCTCTGCAGAGATGCAAGCTGGGGGTGCGTGCAGGGAGGGCAGCTCAGACACGAGGGCAGGGCAGGCCCCGGGGAGACACGGTTCTCCCGAGGAGTCGGGAAAGGGTCTGATGGGAGACATCACCCTGCCGGTCCCGCTTAGTTGAAGTGGACTTTGGGGGCAGGAGAATTGCTTTTTTATGTGACCAGTATAAGGAAATGAGACCAGCCAGGCTTCCTTCCTTGTTCACTAGAAGGTGAATGAGAGATACCAAAATTTGACAGTTAGAGGCTAGACTCAGATACTACTTTAACAATCACTTTCGTTTCCTAAAAGTGAATTTCTAATCATGTAAAAAAAAAAAAAAGTCCTATTTCCTGTAGCCAAGTAGGTCAGGCAGTCTGCACATCCATTTAGGAGCTGCGTGCCGCCGGCCTCTTCCCTGTCATCGACAGACTGGTTCCTGCCTTGCCCTAAGTGGCGGGTGCCAGCCTCTCGTCCGGGCGAGGTCAGGTCGGCTCTGGGCCATCTCGCATCCAGGCCAGGCCCGTTTCCCTCAGCCTTGCCTTTAGAGAAGGGGGGAAGTTCGTTTCCTCCAGGTTGTGTCTGAGGATGTTTGACATCCAGTTCCAACCCTGTGCCCACAGAGACCCTAGCGCTGTCTTAGGCGCTGTGTGGTACTCGGGAGGCAGCCCGCTCTCTGCCGGCAAGGGGCTTATCCTCTGACGAGCTCACACCATGAGCGGAGAACAAGAGTTCGTGTGGACACAGCACTGCAGGGAGGACTCGGGTGCTGTGGGCGTGAGACTGGCTCTGGCACAGCCAGCCGAGATTCGGGTCCTCAGACCCCAGTGGCGGAGGGAATCTGGAAGGTCACTGGGCCAAGTCCTCTTCTCCCAACTCCATATCCAAGGGGAACCCCACCTGCTGTGTAATGGCAGTAGCTGTGGTCACTTTCTCCAGTGGCTAACAACCTTCACAGCTGCTTTAAATTCCCTGTGCTATGCTATACGCTTAGTTTTTCATCCTTCCCAATCATAGGACAAAGAAATAATCACCTTATTCAAATCCCGAAACCATTAGTGATCCTCATCCCTCCTGGCAAATCAGACTCATCTTGGGAATTTTCCCTTTCCCAGAAATCTGGTTTCCCAGCCTGCAGGTACCACTCCTCTCCATGTGCTTCAGGTGGTCACGGGCCCCTCTGGCTGAGCCGCCCAGCCGGATGGACCCTGGCTGGTAGGAGGGGACCCTGGGACCTCCTAGGCCTGGGCATGTGTCTTGGCTCTCCCACCTATTCAGTGACTGAATAGACAGCGGGATCCTTTCCAGACGTGTGCAGGCGTGCTCACTGCACCCTATGCCACGGCTGCTTCTGTCCGGGGAGCTACTGTCTTTGCTCGTGGTCATCTCACTGCTGGCTTCCGCCCACCGGCCCAGCCTGCCCAAGCCCAGTGCATTGCCCATCCGTCTTTCCAAAGTGTCTGCAGTAATCTGTCTTCTCCCCTCCCTGTTCCCCACCCCCAAATACATCCCTAGTCCAGAAGGTTTTTTTTTAAAAAAAAAAAATACACGTTTGTACATATAGCAGCAAAGCCACTTTGTGGCTCAGCCCCATGCCCTGAGGACTTCTGCTGAGCCCTGGCGCACAGCAGAGCATAGCTGGAAGATCACAGCTGTAGCCTCATGCACAGACATGGGGGTGAGAGTGGACAGGGCCTGGCTGGCTGGACATTCTGGTGCTGAGCAGCAGCGGCTCTCTGAACACACTAGCCTGTGCCTCCGAGGGGTGGGGAGTGGCCCCTGGTCAGAAGGGAAGGCGAGTCCAGAGGGAGCCGAGACTTCCCCGGGGAACTTCAGCTCTCTGCAGCTGCTCCCTCGCTTCAGCAAAGCCAGTGCTCCCAGAGAATTCCATTCCCAAGACGGGGTGGTTCTCCCCAGAACAGCCGCAGCCAGGCCGCTGGGGGTCTTCCTGGCTGGTTGAATCGAATGGAGCCCGTGAAAATAGCCAGTTTTCCAGTGACACATTTCTGACTATAAGCCCAGAAGCACGTACACAATTGAAAAAAAAAAGTGTGAATTTTAAGGATTGAACATGTATTGTTTTTAAACAAGAAAGGAATCTTACAGATGCCTTAGAAGTATTCTCATCTGTGTGCTAACCCGAGTGAGGTGATTCTTTCCCATTTTTCTCCTTTGCCTTCCTCCCTGACCAACCTCCTGCCTTTTCACAATGTAGAATTTTTTTTTTTTTTTTTTTTTTTGGTGGAGGACAGGGAATACTGGCTTAATGTGAGTTTTTATGAACAGCATTTGCTGGGAGCCCAGTGCAGCACTGACTGATCCGAGAAAGTCCTTCACCTTGTTCTGCACCCTGGGAGCTCATCTGCCTCACCTGAAGGCCCCCCGGCCTGCGCCCAGCCACGCCCCTTCTCCCGAGCAGCAGTCGGGCCCTGGCGTGGCCAGCTCTTCTCTGCGCCTCTGCCCTGGCACGGGCACCCTGCGGTGTTGAGGGTGGGGTGGCCCCTGGTCACTCTAGTCCTATGAACAGTGACCCATAAAGTCCAAGTGGACCAAACTTGTTCCTCTTCTCTCTTTGGGTCTTTAGAAAATGAGGCCACTGCCCTTGAGGCAGAGCCTGGCCAGACCCTCCCTTGGCCATATGACCAAATTTACTTCCACGGCTGTTTTCTACCAAAGAATGACTGCTAGTCTAAGCAGGCCCCTTTTTTGAGAATCTGATTGCTTCTGAGCATCAGAAATGTGGGTTTATCTTTCTGATGCTTCTAGAGCATCAGGTTTTTTTGTTTGGTTTTGTTTTCAACAAAATGGCCCCAGAAATTCAGAAACTTGGAGCTCGGTTGCCAGGAGCTTTCCCGCCAAGTGTCTGCGCACGGCCCTATCCTGAGTGAGCTCCTGGCAGAGGCTCCCGCCTTGCCGGGCCTTGCAGGCCACAGCCGCGCTCCTGGCCTAGGCCATAGTTGGCCGTGGGCACCGGCTCCTCTGGGGGCTGCTCGGGCATCGCACTTTGCTGCAGCTGTGGAATTCACGTCACTGGAAAATGAGCAGCTTCCTTGAGAGAGCACGGGTGTGCGTGCATGTGAGAGCCAGCTTTCCTGCAGACACTTGGACGTACGGAAAAGGAAGGGGAAGAGTAGGATCCAGGACAGCAATCCTAGGCCCGATAATTCCCCTTGCCCTTCTGACAGCAGAATCTAGAATTCAGGATTCCCCTCATACTCGGAGGCCCAGGGTTGCCATGGCAACAGCATAAACAGTGGGTAGGGAGGACATTCACTGGCTCTTCAGAAAGAGCAAGTTGGTTGGGTAGACAAAAAACTTGGGGAAAATTCTAGCTATAAGTCACCTGTTGAGTCTCAGAGCAATCGGACCAACACTGTGAAAACTGTTTAAAAGACGTGTTGTGTTGCTGGAGAACTGTTTTGTTTTTTTTTTTCCTCCTGGGTTTCACCCGAACTTCAGCATCACACGATTACTGGGCCATGTGAGTTAGATGTTGCTGAGCAGCAGACTGTTCCTGCTCCTAGCAACCCCCGAGCAGGGCAGAGAGCCAGCCAGCAGTCACAGTGATGGGGCAGCCTTACATACCTGTGGCCACTTGGGGGACAATGGCAGAGCTACCTAGGGGTTTACCCAAGCCAGGTAGGACCTTTGCACCACCTGAGCACTCAAGGACGAGGACGTCACATACACAGCCTCCCCACCCCCAGCAGTGAGTACTCTGGGTCCTGACAGCCGCTTTTCTGTGGCCCCCAGGCCACAGTCTCCTTTAAGGGAAAGCTGGTCTCCCCAGTCCAGTGTGGCTGTGCTTCCCTTTGGCCCCAGGCATCACCCAGGGGTTCTGAACACTGAGCCTAGTTTGCTTCCTTCCGGCATCCCAGGCAGCACTGAGACTTAGTTTGAAGTGGGTTCCTTCTAGCCAATGACTCCCTGTCCCCCTCCGGGCCCGGTGCACCTGCAGTGTCCACTGCCCTTCGCCTCTCTCCCAAGGCTCCCTTCTCTGAGACTTCCCGGCTCTCCTGTTATTTCCCACCCCGTGCTTTTCTTTTCAGCTGAACCTTATTCACAGTGAAATCAGTAATTTAGCCGGCTTTGAGGTGGAGGCCATAATCAATCCTACCAATGCTGACATTGACCTTAAAGATGACCTAGGTAATTGGGGACGGGGTTCGGCACCACCAGCTGTCAGATGAAAAGTTATGGAACCCAGAATTTAGGCTTTTCCTCTTCCCAGACTTCAGAGTGGTCAAGCTAAATTCCTAAATCCAAGATCGAGATTCGAGTGTAGACACTGAATATCTACCTACTCCAAGCCATTCCAAATGGCAGTGGCCTCATAGGCTTCATTAATGTGATTGGCTACTTTCCCCTCAGTTGCAAAGATACTGCATCTAAATTCTCTTCCATAACGATCAAACTGACTGCTGGTTACTTGGGGGGGATTTTTATACACGTGTTGGTTTTTGTTTTTGTTTTTTTTAGAACTGAAAAATCTCAGGTAACTACAAAATGATAGTTTCTCCATTTAAGCTTTAATCAGAAATGACAGAGCGTGAAAAGGAAGAGCAGCCATGTCAGTGTGCCGTGACGCTGTCTTTAATGCACATGCAAATTGGTGTCCCCCAAATTTACCACCTACTATCCCTGCGTCAACTTTTTCTAGAACTGAAAACAGTATGTGCCACCTTCATGAATTATTTGGCTACAGGATGATATGAAACAGAAGGATGGTATTAAACAGATAAACAACATCTCTTTCTGCTCAAGTTCTCTTGGAGAAAATTGCCCCAGAGCTGCGGTGGCTGCCTGCTCAGTTCAGGGCAAGCTGAGGGGTACCCCTCAGTGTCCTACCTCTGTGGCTTTATCTTTGCATATGAGGGACTGTCAGCACAGGGGTACGATAAAGGCTCCTGTCCTCTTAGGTGTAGAGCCTTGCCAAGGGAAATGGGCTACGCAGATGCCCACAAAGGCAGCCTTATCCCCACCCCTGACTGCAGCATGCTTTGTGTGCCTGTAGCTCCCAGCTTCGGCTGATTGGGGAAGAAGGCAGATTCCTTTACTGCAGGAGATGCTCGTTCCAGAGCCCAGGCCTGACCCACACAAACTGGTACAACAGAGGGCTGACAGGGGCTCTGGGACTCGAGAGTGCCCTGCCCGAGTGTGTCAACTGCCTTGTACAGATACTGTCTTTAAAAAAGAAAAAGGCCAGAAGCTAGAAAAAGCAAGGATGCTATCTAAAGTACGTTTTTATTAAAATATATAAAAATGAGATTGGCTAGAGAGAAATAGGCCTAGAAAAGTCTTTCCAGACATTAAGGGGAAAGATAAAGGCAACCCTCTACATATGTCTACATTGTTTTCTGGGTTTTCAAGAGACACCCCTTGGAGGTAGACCAAATGGTGAATGTCAGGAATGAAAATCAAAGCCTGCAAGTTTACCGCTGCAGACAAAATGGAGAAATTGTTGTTTTGGTTGGCCTGATGGTCCACTTTTCTTTTCTTTTCTTTCTTTTTTTTTTTTTAATAACAGATGCCATGTTTTAGTAGCCTTCTCAGTGGGATGCCAGTTTTAGAGGCTTTTGCGAAGTGAAACGGGGCATTCGTTTTGTTATTTCTTTTAACCTTTGGAAATGATCTCATGTGTGTGTTTCTCTTTTTTTGGACTTGTCATTCAAATGTTTAATTTAAACATGTCACATTTGATATTCCTCCTCCTCCTCCCGTCCTCACCCCCATCCACATGTGGGCACACTGCGTGGACTGGTTGCCCCTTTGGCTCATATGTTGGAATCGACCAGGTAGGCCAGCCCCGCCACTGGGGCGTTAGTAAATGTGCCTGTGCGTGGGTCTCGGTCCAACGCAGTTGATATACATTTGTTTACCTGTTATAGTTGCAAGTTGTACAGGCTGACATTGCCTCGATCGACAGTGATGCTGTCGTTCACCCGACAAACACTGACTTCTACATCGGTGGTGAAGTAGGTAATGCCTAGCCGGGTGCTGCCGAGTGTGTGTGTGCATGGTCAGTCGGCCGCCGCAGACAGCTTGATCCTTTGACAGCTACGCAGGGCTGCATTCATTTCACACTTCCAGCTGTCCCGACCTTCCCGGGTCTCCTGTCCCTGGGTGGCGAACCCGAGAAACAAAGCTAGCTGTCAGGTAGGACGTGTCATGCAGCTCACAAACGGGCACTTCTGGTTTGGACTCTGGTTCGGCAGCAGCATTTCTTCATTCGCTGCACGAGGCACAGCTTTGCTGGAGACTGGGCTCACCGAGGATTTGAGCCGCAGGGATGACACAGTCAGACGGGCGGAGTGGCATCCAAAGCCACTGTCGTGCCCTCTGAAGAACAGACACACACGCCTGTGCACAGGTCCCCCCTGCCCCCGTCTGTCTCACGGCAGGAGCACACTTGTTCCTGAAAATGGCCTTAAAGCCTCACGTGGAGGACCCTTTCTAAATGCTCTCCTGCACTAGGGTTCTCAGACTGGAGGTGCATGAAAGTCACCTCATTCTGATGTCGTGTCCTTGGGTCACTGTTGGGAAACACTGTCCTAGACCCAGAAGGCACCTTCCTTTCCCCTGGCAGCTGACAGGGCATTGGTGGTTGGCGCCCGGCGTGCTGAGTGGCCGAGGCAGAGCGCACTTGGGATGCCACGTCCCGAGGCTGCAGCCTTGCGGCACGAGCATGAGACCGTGCCCTGCCTTCAGAGTACACGGAGGGGCTTATCCGATGGGGAGGCACCTGCGTGTGACAGCAGCAAGCACAGCTCTGGAGCTAAGTAGGAGGAACCTGAATTCCAGCCTCACCATTTATTGGTTATGGGTCGTGGGCATGTCACTTAACTCCTCAGTGCCTCGGTCTCCCTGTCTATAAAATAATGAGGATTACATAAACTGTGAGCAAAGCACCTCGTTTTGTAAAGCCTGGCTCACGGTCGGTGCCTCCCGTGTGGTCTCATTCTCGTGTGCATATGCGATTTTTACAGTAGATGTGATGGTTCCGTTCCTAGTGAGCGTACAGTGAGTTCATCTTGCAGGCTGAGGGGACCAGGATCCTCACGGGGGGCCCGGACACTGGGTGGGCAGCAGCTCCCAGGCCGTGGCTGCTCAGTGTCACTAGCAAAGATTGCTGTCAGCCTTCCCCAGCCACCGTGATTTGTACTAATTACTGGGAATTTCAGATTTCGGACACGGATGGAAAGACAAACTGGATGGAAAGTCGGGGTCCGCCAAGTCTGCCAGGCCGAAATGAAATCAGGCTGTAGGCAATTAAAATAAACTCCCCTTTCACAAGAATTTGGAGGAGTTTAAGAGCTCCTAAGTCAGGCAGCTTAAGAGAAAGATGGTTCCTTTTTTAGCTAAATGAAAACTGGATGGGGAGGAACTTCTTGTTTAGAGAAAAAGAAAGGAACAGCTAAGGGCTTGTCTTTGTTTTAGCTGAGAGTGACTAGGGCCTGGGTTCGTCCTCCCATCCAGGACATTTGGTGAAATGAAAATCATGAAACTTCCTGGGCAAACGTGTCTCCCCCAGGCCTAGGGCGAGGAGGAAGTGGCCACCTGCTGCGGCCCACGGCGCTGCCTGCCCAGCGGGATCAGCCCCAGCAGGAGCTAGAGCTGAGGCCGGGAGACAGGGCTGCCGCTAGGGAGTGATGGGCAGAGCCGCTGTGCCACCCAGAGGCACCGCGCCTGCCTGAACTGTGAGTGGCACCGGTGTCACTGGAATAATGCCGGTGCTGATGGTTTTCCTCTGACACACTTGCCCCCAGCCCCTAGGGCAGGACTGTTAGCCTCCGTGCCGGGTAAGCGCCTGGGCCCAAGAGCTTGCCCAAGACCACATCACACGCCACTCCCTGACACCGTCACAGCTGGAAAAGGACCTCAGCAGGTCCACACACCCCGACTGGCCAAGGGGCAGAGGCCGTGCCAGGCCAGAGCTCAGTCTTCCGAAGCCCTCGGTGCTTTTCTGCCCCGCAGACCGGTCCAAACCAGTACTGACCCCAGATACCTTTCACGGTCACAAACGGTGATAAACCAGAGTCCTGCATGGCCTTGATTGATTCCAGCCCCCGCTTTGATGTGTGAGAGGGGAAAGAGGAAGCTAGTAGTCACTCCATTTCTCATATTTGGTGTGAATTCCTGAGTCCTGAGACTGCTGGAAGAAGGAATTCGAGTGCAGGAATGCTTAGCCCCACTGATTAACTTTTACCCATCAAAAGTTCTTTCTAACAGTGAAATAGACCACAGGCTTAGCCTGACATTTGTCCAAGCCTAAATTTTCGCTTAGGCTGTTTTGAACACTGATACTTATGCCTGCTTTCTAAGCATGAAATAATGTTCTTGTTCTCATGGGAGTAACACATGTTGATGCTGGGGGGCAGATAAGCCAATTGCTTTACGATTAACCCTGAAGTTAAGCCTAAAAAGCAAGAGTCTTACATTAAGAGTGTTGACAATATGGTTGAAAATGGGCCTGTTTCTTGTTAAAAAGTACACGTGTGTCTACATGAACATGTGCATACGTATGTGTGTGTAGGAGTCAAGTCCTGACCGGGTCGATTGCCTGCAATCTAGGGTTCAGTTGTTAAGTTTGGGAAATGCATTGAGTGTATTTTAACTTGCAAATTTCACTTCTAATTAAAGTAATATTTAATTATAAGTAAAAATTTTTAAAGTAAACACTCTTCCTAAGATAAAACACCTGTAATTACAAATCAGCCCATTTTCTTAAATATTTTATGTTTTAGAAAAAGAGTTGGTAGTCTGAATTATCACAATACTGCTTTTATTTTCCAAATTTCCCAGTTCTCACCAGAGTTAATTTGATAGAGAATGAGAACCTTAATAAGTAGTCCAGCTTCTGGCTTACTAATTTGTCTCCCTGAAGCTTGAGAAGCTTGAGAATGGGTTTAGAGGAAAGGCTACACCAGGGGTCTAGGAGTGGAGGTGTGTAGAATCCAGCTGATTCACACTCCAGATTCCTTTCTCTCAGCTGCCTGGGTAGTTCAGGTGAACCTCTACTGGGGTCTCACTCACCTGGGTTGTATCCGCTTTTTGGAGGAGGGAGTTAGGCCCCGAGGCCCTGTGCCCGCTCCCTCAAGTACCCGGCCCATTCCGCTGCCATCTCTGCTATCAGAAACATGCAGTGGGCACAGGTGGGTGTCTCTGAAAGTGATATTCTGAACCCTCTGCCATTTATAGTTTGTGCTGCTCTTCAGGACAGATAAAGGCAGAGGGCAGTCCGAGCTCGTGAGGAGTGACACAGGGGCCCACCTCAGGGATTCTAAGTTTGTATCTCTTTGAAAGCTCAGCTCTCTCTTAGGCAGCTGAGAGCTCCCCAGGTGACAGGCTGCTTGTCACAGTCATGCACCCGAGACCTCCTGAAGTGGGTGGTTACAGGCCCAGTCCCTGCCATTGGCCCTGGTTCTGTCTTACTCGGGACAGTGCCCATGCTGTTTGTCTTCCAGATGCTTCCTGGGGTCAGCTCACCCCTGCAGAACAGACATGCGCGTGAGGCAGGTTTCAGTTAGTCCTGGTCATCACAGGATGAATTCCAAGAGAATCTGGGCTGGTGCTTTCCCATACACCTTGACCGCCCGGTGCCAGGATTGTGCCAGGTGCACCTTGAATTTTCCAAGACAAATGGTGAATCTTAAGGGGAGTATTTTATCCTCTTGTGAGGAATTTAAAATGTGCAAAACTGAGGAATCAGAGCTTAAGGAAGAATCAGACACCATTCTGGCCAAACTGTAAAGGATGATAGTGTCACTGACTGTGACAGCTGCTTGCTCTCCCCCGTGAGATTTAACCCAAAGTCCTGACAGGTGCTGGTACTCTTGTTTGGGAGCTTGGCTTCC
Organism: Eulemur rufifrons; assembly: GCF_041146395.1. Taxonomy (NCBI): domain Eukaryota; kingdom Metazoa; phylum Chordata; class Mammalia; order Primates; family Lemuridae; genus Eulemur; species Eulemur rufifrons. Next base: position 3,247,665 of record NC_090992.1, on the reverse strand, counting down.
ACGGCGGGAATTGATCACTCAGCAAGTACCCTACTTTGGGAAAACAGTGCTCCCGCCATCAATTGGACTTCTCAAAAGATCTGGTCCTGAGCAGCAGTGAGACATCCTTCTTCCCAGGTTTTCATAGAATGCAAGTTAATCTTTAAGCTCTGCTTCTGATGTTGCCCTCCTTTACCTAAAATGATTCTGAATCATTAGTGTTCTTAAGAAAATTCTGTCTGAGGCCATTTTTTTTGTATTTGCATATAATGCCAAGGCTGCAAAACAGGAGCTAAGCATGGTTAATGCTGGTCCAGAGGTGGCCAAACTGAGGACTGTCTCCTGGGCCTGCTGCCGAGGGTGGGAGCATGGCATGCTGCTTCTGAGACCTCCCTATCTGGGGGTTCTCCCCAGAGACAGACGGAAACCCAGGGCAGGCAATGAGCCCTGGAAGCCAGTACAGCTGGTTTCTCACGCCAGTGAGAAACGCCTCCTCTCGTCTTCCCATCTCTGGCACGTCCGGGATCACCCCGAGCCAGAGCCAAGCGAGGGGCGGCGAGGACAGCGTAGGTGACGCAGCAGTGCTGGGTGGAGCCCGGCCAGGGATGGAGCCCCCCTCGGTCTCACTTCGCTGACTCAGCCAGGCTTAGCTCCTGTCATGCAGCCTTAGGGAAGTTTAGCCGGTCAGATCGTTTGAAGTATGTAGTCACCTGACATGCCAAGTGTCTGTGTGTGTGCCGGAGACACAGGACGGCAGTCTGACCCCTCCCTGTCCTGCTAGGAAACACGCTGGAGAAGAAGGGTGGCAAGGAGTTTGTGGAAGCTGTTCTGGAGCTCCGGAAAAAGAACGGGCCCTTGGAAGTAGCTGGAGGTGAGGTGGGGACGCCGCTGTGCTTACTTGGGTGTGGTGCGTGCGGAGTTCGGGAACCGTTTTACGAGCTTGGAATGCGGAGGTGAACCGCAGTGCAGGTGCCTCTCCAAGGTGAAGGCAGAGGGGAAGCCCGTAGCTTTACAACTTCGAATTTTATCATGTGCAGATTGCCAGGAAAGTCATGAAAATCACCTTTGCAATTTTTTTTATTACCTGAAATAGTTCTTATATGTTTGATGTCTAGACCTCAAATTTGGAGGAATTACAGAAGCCGAGTTTGGCAAATCTAAGAGCTGAGAATTATAGATAGTGAAACTGAGCCATCTGCAAAATTAAAAATCTTCCTTCAGCCATCTGTGTTTCTAATGGCAAACATAAATGTACGTTTCTTATTTGCCAATTACAGCTGTCCTAGTAGGAGGGGGGAGGAAGGCGACCTGGAGGCAGGGCACGTCTTGCTGCTGCAGGCCTGACTTTGGAATTGTAGGTGGTCAGTTAGGGTGTGGGACGGAGGGCCTGGGTCTGAGCATGGGGGAGGCCCAGCTCCCCACCGGCTGAGAGAGGACAGGCCGCCCCCTTTCTCACTTTGGGCTCCGGTTTTCTCTTCTTGCTACATGATCCCTGGTGCCCATTCTGTCTTTCAAATCCTGTGTCTGTTTCAAAAATCTTAACTACACTTGAACATCAGTAATTTCCACATGACCCCCTCTCAGAGGGCCCCCCCTTTCAGAGGGTCCCCCAGACCTTGCCCCTGACACCCCCTGCCAGGCTAGTTGCAGGGCCCAGTAGCAATTCCCTTTGCTGACCTGTGCCTTTGACCTCTGCTCCGCCACGTCCGTTTTGCCTGCAAGGGGCGTGACATGGGGGCACTAATTATAAAGTTCTTCCAGGCAGTTCCCCATTGTATGAGGCTGGGCACACACTGTTGACTACCTGGCCAGGGGCAGCCAGCCTTTCCCCAGCACCTGTCTGACCAGCCCACAAGTCCTTTCCCACCAGTGCTCCAGCCTCAGCCCCTTGGTGACCCTCGGCACACAGGCTGATGGGAGGTGGCCTGGTACCACCGTACACCAAACTCTGCCTGGGGAACCTGAGCCCTAGCTGATGCAAACCCCTTAGATTGAGCGTGGTTCAAGATACTTTTGCTTGTTTTAATAACATGTTTTATTCTTGATTTTAAGAGCTGTTTTAGAAACTGTTCTAAAATCAGTGGAAGGAGAGTAAAACATCCCCCTGCTCCCGTCCAAAGATAATCACCGTTAACGTGGTTCTTTCCAGTCTTTTTCCACACATAGTTTAGTGGTTGACTTCGGTGGACAAACCAGTGGATTTAACTGTCCCATCTCAGGTTTGTTTTTTTTTCCACGTCAGACGGGTAATGTGCCAATACATAACAAGGTTCAGGGAGGCACATCTCACACGAGCGTGCAAAGCCAGGCATCAGGCCTGTGAACTACACGAGGACCCCCAAGCTCAAGTTTCTGTACATCAGCACTTGAGCCCCCAGTTCTCAACCCCAGTCTCTAAGCAGAGTCCAAACTCGGTTCAGAGCTGTTCCTGCTGTATCCTGAGCCACTGCCCACAAAGGACTCCGGCAGCTACTAGTGACACGACCTTAACAACTCTTACCCTTTGATGGTGCCAACAGTCCTCAAAAAAATGGATTTCAGAAATACCAAAGTGGGGGTGTCCTACTGTAGGAGGGGGGTGGAGACTTCGTGCTTCTGCATAGAATTGCAGCATGCAGTGCTCGCCACACCCTGGGTTCCAGAACCTTCTTCCCTGCAGAGCATCTTAGGGCTTGTGGGACACGTAGGGCAGGTGCGTTACATTTCCTGGTGTGCGGCAGGCTCGAGGCCTGTGTCAGGAAGGGCAGATCCTCGGTGGAGACGTGTAGCGGGAAAACGGCTCCTCTGCTAGGAAAAGACAATAGTGCCATAAAAAAAACTCTTTCGGCCACAGTGGGGCCATCCTCAGCAGGGAGAGGATGACTGCAGCAGCGAGGCTGGTTGGGGTGCTTTCCTAATAGCTTTGTCCTGAAGTGGGTTCAAATCCACTTGAAGAAAGGGGGTTGGAGGCCCAGAAAGGCCATTATCGTGACGCTGCAAACATCCCGCCACAGTCAAGGGCGCTGCCGTCTGGGGCACCCTGCGTGCTGCCTGGAGGCAGAGAGAGGGCTCACTGCAGTCCGGGGTGAAGTTCCCGGGGGTGACGCGTCCTCATGCCGACTGCCCAGGGGCGGGTCGTGGCTGGGCTGCCCCTCTAGATGAGGAGCAGTTTCCGGCTCAGGCCTACACCGGGCTCGCAGCAGGAAGCTGTAATCCTCCTCTAGCACAGGCCACTCACCTGGCAAGAGGTACCATGGGAGGAGAGTGGGTCTGTGTTTGGCGTCTTGTGACGTGTGCTTTGCTGAGGAATAGAACTCACTGTTTCTGTCTCGTCCCCTCCAGCTGCTGTCAGTGCGGGCCACGGCCTACCTGCCAAGTTTGTGATCCACTGTAATAGCCCAGTCTGGGGCGCAGACAAGTGTGAGGAACTTCTGGAAAAGACGGTGAAAAACTGCCTGGCCCTGGCGGATGACAAGAAGCTGAAATCCATCGCATTTCCATCTATCGGCAGTGGCAGGTAAGGGCCACGCCGTGGGTCGGGGCTGTTTCTCTGCACGGCCCCTGGGGGCCGCCTTAGCTAGGACAGACCAGAAGCCTGGAATAAGAATGCCAACATTAAACAATGGTGAAGACCAAGGGAAGAGAGAGGGAGGCCCGAGGCCGATATAAAACCGCAGTTGTGACAGACAGTGATGTCCGGGGCCCTCAGCGCTTTTTGCAGGGCACTAAGGCTTAGATGGTGGAGAGGATGGTGAGGTGTGGCTGCAGCTACACTGATGAAGAGCACAGCCATCCCAGAATAAGCCTGCAACTCTGTTACGGTTCTGTCCCCAAACTACAGCAGTTTTTGAGCAAAGCCATCTGCCCCTGGCCTTTCTATGCAGGGCACCCCTCGCTGGCCGGCCAGTGCGGCGATGGGGCTGAACGGGGAGTTAGGTGATGAGGAGGCGGGCGGGGCCCTGCCCCACCTGCCGTCCCTGAAATATCCCCAGGTGGACTCACCAAGGTCTGCAGGAGCAGCACAGTTGCCCCTAAGCCTGACGTCCACCAGCGGCCACCACTGGAGGAGTCTAGTCCTTTGACAGCTGCCGATGCAGGTAGGACTCGGCCACAAGCCCTCCCCAACCCCAGCCACCTCCCTCGTTTTGTACCCACAAACGCCAGCAGGTAACGCGGCAGGTTCCTACCTGTCGGAGCAGCGTCGCACTCTGGCTGGGGGGTCAGGCCTGCAGTTGGGTCCTGGCTCAGCCATTAACCGGCTGCATGGCGGCGCATAAGTTAAGCCCCATGCCACATCCAGGGTTGCTCTGGAAGTTAAAGGAACCCTTGGAAGGCAGAGTGCTCTAAGAAGTCTGTGCCGTGGTGCAGAGGAGCACCAACCACTCTGAGACTGGGCCCATCGTGTCCCCAGGGCCCAAGTCCAAGGCCTTTGGAAGGCTCGGGATCCGGCCTGGGAACTTGGGCATCGGAGGCAGCAGCCTTCAGCATCCCGGGCCCAAGAGGGGCCACAGCCTGGGTGTTGCATTGGCAGGGGGCGTGGTTCGGACAGAGTAGTACCTGCTGACCCTGAGGCTTCCCCGCCCAGCTCCTAGTCTTCGGGGGTCGCTGCCCAGCACGAGAAGGGCAGGGCTGGGTGGCAGCAGCAGCCCCCGTACCTGTGACCCCGAGGGCTGCGCCGCCCTCGGACCGCACCTTACGGCTCTGGAAAGCTGCTCTCTCCACAGCACTTCCCCTCCGCGCTCCCGAGGACGATGGAGAACGCGTTTCTCCGTTTTCATCCTAGAACTACAGGAGGCCTCTAGTTCCGCCTCCTGCCACTACCGAGGTCCCACACCTCGAGTGATGGTGGCAGAGCTAGCACTGGGTGGGCTGCCTACCTCCTCATGTGACATTGTTCCTGGCCCAAGGCCTTGCCCACAGGCAGATGGGCACTGCCACCATACCCCAAGGCTTTCTGTGGCCAGGGAGGTCACATGGGACTGGCAGGACCCACCAGAGGACCCAACTACAGGAAAGAACCCTGTCCTCTGGAGCCTCCATCACAGCCAAAACGGCACAAGGAGCATTTCCCCAGCGAGCCGTCACGCAGCAGTGACCAGACTCACTTCCCCCTTCCCTCGCAGGTCCAGTCACCCTGGGCTGCTGTGAGCGAGGTCCCTCCGTCCTCTTTAAGCTGGCTCTCTCCCCTCACAGCCATGTCCCCTCCCCACAGTGTGTGGGAGGGGGGAGAGGGGGTTCCACGCCCCCCCCCCCCCCCCCCCCGCTCTTGGAGCTCCACTTTACCGCCACAGTGCGGGGTCACCCCGTTGGGCCTGGCTGAGAGCTGACGGACTCCCGGTCACATACATGTTGCTCTGTATTGCCATCCGTGTGTTCCGTTGGCATGCTTCGTGCTGGTCCCTGGCAAAGAGCATCATTTTAGAAGTTAACACCATTTAAAGGCATTTAACAAAGGGTAATGTAGACAGGATGTCGGCTGGCTCTAAGAGGACAGGCAGGGATGAGCAGACTGAATTTCCCCTGGAGCTGTCATAGGGGCCAGGGCCAGTCCCAAAGTGGATTCAACACCTGTGTCTTTTTTCCACAAAGTGCTCTCGATCAGAGCTTAAGCAGCCATACTCCCTGCTGCTCCTGCCTTCCCATCCCCCCACCTCCTTTCGAAGGTCTGTTCATTGGTGCTGTGCTGTGTGACCTTTGGTAAACGAATCTGCCTCTCTGTCCCGCCTTATCCAGCAACACTGTAGGGACTGCCCTTCCTCCCAGATGGCTCCGAGGCTCAGTTAATTAGTGTTTCGGATGCACTTTGATCTACTCTGATGAAAGGTGCTTCCGAAGAGGGAGGCAATAGGAAACTTTATTGGAGGTAATAATTTCACACCCTTTCATATGACTATTGGGAAATTTTTAATTGAAGCATAAAATTAATTCCTATAAAAGAGCATCTGTTATTATAAACTTATTTACATTTTTCATGGAGTCAAAAGTTTTAAAAAATAATCAATTGAAAGCTTTAAAGGGGGTGAAATGCCGAAGGCAGCCCATGTGCAGGGCGACCCGGGCCACATCTGCCGGGCAGACTCGCCCCGCCGAGCCGCGTACACAGCTGCCCTCTCTTTCATGAGTAAAAGCGGGATTACACCAGAGCTCGCCCGTAAATCACGGTGGGTTTTAAGAGGGGAAATAAAACAGCTTGTTTGTGGCATCCAGTGTCTCCGGCATGAAAGTCGGGTCGGAATTAAAACAATATAAATGCGAACACGTTGAAGGGCCGTGAGATCACTTTCTCTGAGCTGTGGCCCAGGGCACAGGCCTCGTGGAGGGTGACCACCACCGCCCCCCCGCCGTGCGATGGCTCCCTCCAGCCCATGGGCCCGGCTGGGGACCGAGGAGACCTCACCGCGTGACCCTGGCCTCGGGAAACTGCATCTGGACATCCTGTCCTCGGCCATTCTGGTCACAGTATTTACGGGTACGCTCTCGGCGCTGCTTGACACTAGGAAAGTGACCCTGCTCCAGCGGGGCAGGACACAGGGAACAGCTAGTTTGGGGTTTTGATTAAACTTTCCTTAGATTTATGAGCTTAAAAGAAAAGCTAGTTTTTTTTTTTAAGCTTCCGGTTGTGGGTATTCCTCGAGCCCCAGGCGCTGCGCTAAAACCCTTTCTCCACGTCCTCTTGCAGAGCCGGGAAAGGTGAGCGCTCATTGCTCTCTCAAAGGCATGGTCTCCCGCACTTGCCTTCAGGGTTTGATATTGGGTCCAGGGAACCCCACCACAGGGCTGCCCCTGCCTGTGCACAAAGACCTCCAGGGAACACTGAAAACCCCCTGGGCCGTCCCGATTTCCCCAGGCAGGGGCCGCACAGGGGAAATAGCTCATTCCCCAACGCCAGGAGCCCTGCAGGGAGACCGGAGCAGCCGCGCTGCAATACTCGCCTCCTGCTCGGGATCCTGATGGTCTGGCCTTCTGGATCCAGTGGCCTCGGGCTGCGGCAACTTCAAACAGGCAGTTTCTCAAAGGCCCAGGAGCTGCACAGTGCGAGGGGGCCGGATCCTAGAGAAGAGGGTCCACACGCTGAGTGACAGGCATTTTCCCTGCATCACCCAAGATTCTAAGATACCTGGCCCTGCCTGTCCCCTACCAGCCGAGACAAGGGGACGGGGGGGACTGGCCCAGCAGGAAAGCCAGAGTCCACCTGGACTCCAGCTCTGCTCGTGGCAGGGGCAAGCTCTCAGCCTGTCTCCCCCAGGAAGGCTGCCTGGGTTCCCTGCACGCCAGCCTGGCCTGTCCCAGCAGCAGGGCAGGTGGTGAGAGAGCTCAGTGGAGCTGGAGGAACTTCACCCTTCTCTGGGGTGCAGCCCTTGTGAACCCAGAACCTCTGCACAGGCAGAGGGGACAGGGGGACGATTGTCCGATGTGTGTGCCCCCGGCCCTCACTGAGCAGGCTCACTGAAGAGGCACCCGACTGAGATGCCCATGGGGTCCCCGAGCACTGGCCTGGAGAAACTGAGGCCCAGGACTCGTGGGAAAGGCTAGGACACACAGCTGGACTGACTGCAGGGGAAGCTCAGACATCTCTTCACTCTGTTAGAGGGAAGGCCCGAGATGGGGGGTAGAGTGGCCAAGGTTCCAGTCCCGTGGGGTGGGAAACACAGGCATGGGTGACAGTGGAAACACATGGAGCACCCATGGGTCAAGGCGTGGGGACTGAGGGCAGTGACAACCTCGTCATCGCCACCATCACGCGTACCCTGTGTCCAGTGGAAGCAGCTGAGGCTTAGGCTAACGCCCCTGCCCAGAGGCAGCTGATTAAAACACAAATCTGACTCCAGAGCCGAAGCCCTTACTCAACCCCTCTTGCCCTGTGGCTCTGGTCTCGCCAGAAAGGCAGACGGTCCAGCTGCGGGACAGAGTGACTGTCACAGAGGCAGCAGGCCTGAGATGGGGCCGGGCAGGAATGGCGGTTCTGAGGACCGTGGTTACGGGACCCCCAGCAGGGGCCAGAGGCCAGACAGCGAGGTGCCAGCAGGCGAGCAGGTGCCCGAGAGCCACCAGCCCTGCGCCAGAGCTCGGTGTCGCCCGCCCTGCGGGCCGACGGTCACGGCCAGCAGCCCTCCACGAGGACTGGGCATTGCAGATTGGACGGCAGCGCTCTGGGGCTTGAGACCACTGTTGTTGGCACAGCATAACCGCGGTGACAACAGCAGTCACAGCTGTCATGGGGACTGGGGCCTGCACAAGCCTTTAGAAAGACCCTTCCAGACCACCTCTTTACGGGCGGCTCCTCCTGGTTGAGGCCTCTGTGTGCCACGCCCCGGTGCTCACTCGCCCCATCCTGTCCAACACTCCCATCCCGAGCTCTAACCGCTCTGCTGCTCCGCCGTGGAGAGGCGGGGGCAGGCCTGCGTAGACCCTGCGCCTGCTGCAGCTGCCCGCGGCTGTAGGGTGCAGGGCTGCGGGTGAAGCCCCGGGCGAGGGCATCTTACACATTCCATTTCGTTACGGACATTCTAACTTGCTAACTGCGGCAACCAGGCAACGTTTTGGGGCCCCACTTGAAAACATCAGGAAGGCTGTTACCTTTCCCTGTCCTTCCTGGAAGCCTGCGTGGTCCAGGCAGCCACAGTCCCACGGTGGGGTTTCTTCCTCAGGCCGTGGCTTCCTAGGACAGAGAGGTGGGTTTGTCAACAGAGAAAACCTAGGAACAAATCCAGTCGTGTCCACCCCCAGCGACCTTGAAGGACAAGGCCGGGCACACCTGGCAGGAGAACAGCCCACTCTCCACTAACGGGGGGCGGGGGGGGGTGCAGTCGCTGCAGGTCTGAGACCTTTGACCCCTGCCTGTCTCCCTCACCTGCAGACCCTTAACCGTTGGGCCCACCCCACGAGCTCAGGTTAGAAAGTCCATGCCGGCCACGTACAGAACAGCGGTTTCTGAGGAGTGGCCGCTAGACCCTGTTGAATCAGCAGCTCCGGTGGAGCCCAGCTATCCATGGGTCGACAAGCCCGCCAGGATTCTGATGCAGACTAAAAAGTCTGAGAACCACTGAAGGAGAGTAACAGGACATTGTCCCGCTGAAAGTCACATGCCCTTTTTTAAGGGTCCAGGGCAGAGGCATGGAAAGCCACTGGGGGGCGGGGCGGGGCGGGTCTGTGTCAGAAAGCACTGGTCACAGGCAGGAGTGACTGGCAAACTTCTGGTGCTCCAGGGAGACCCCTTGGGGCCTCCCAGTCAGCAGGGCAAGGGCCAGGGCCACACACGGTATGTCTGCACCAGGCCACGTCCCACCCAGCTTGGGCTGGACGTCCCAAGTGTTGGCAATGCGGTGGTCTGCGCAGACCAGCCGCAGGATGGGATTGTGGCGGCTCCAGAAGCGCTGTCCCACGGGGCAGACGCAGCAGGAGATGGGCTGTGACCAGCAGGCCGCAGGACAGACTGCCACACGTGGCAGTTGCGGAGGCCCTCACCTCAGCCCAGCTCACCTGTGCAGGTGTGAGGCTGAGACAGGCATCCTCCTTTGCCGGGAGCTTGCAGTTGGCAGAGCCTGGTCTCGGGCTTCACGTGAAGAGAGCGGCTCCTCGGCTTTGCTCGGCCCGTGCATCCAGCTCACGTGCACAGACCCGGCTCTGCTCGCTCCAGAAGCCCCTGGCGTCCCTTTGGCTCACGTGCGGGCCGCAGCAGGACCTGGGAGCCCGGTCCACAGCTGGAAGCAGCCTGCACCTCTGGGAAGATGCCTCCCCAAAACACAAGGTCAAGTTTACCACCTCCAGCAATTCCCGACGTGTGTCTTGTTCCAGACAACCCCTCCTCTGTGCTTCCTGATGCCTGTGAAAAAAGTCAAGACAGCTGTGCCAGCTGTGGGCCGAGCTTCCAGCTCTGCGAAGGGCCCTGGTGCTGGGGAGCAGTCTGCCCACCCCGTGACAGCCCTCTTCCTTCACTGTCCCCGCCACCCTGCAGCCTGGCTCACCTGTCGGTCTGAGCCACCAGGCTCTCCTTGGGGGCAAGCTGTGTGTGTCTAACAACACCCTTCCAGCAAGAACGTCCCGTTCACCGCAGCGGCAGGGTCATGTACAGGCCACATGCCCTGGGGGACACCCTTGTCCTCTAAGAATGAGCTCCATTCCTGAAACGTCCAGAAGTCCCTAGGTCACCGTCATCAAGCTGGGTGAAGCCACGTTTCATCAAAAGCAAGTCACAAGCACGGTCTTCTCCTGTGGCTATGGAATGCTCTGGGCACTGACAATAGCAGGCCACGTGTGGCTCTCCAGTGGACCAGCCACGTGGTTAAAAACCCACGGGCACATAGGGAGGCTTGGAGTGTTGTAAGAAATCCCCACCCTACGTGTCTGAAAACCTCTCCGCCTGGCAGCAGGCACCCACCCAGGGGCGAGCACCAGCCGGAACAGGGGCTGGCCAAGCGCCCTGGATGCGGACACGTCCTGCTCGGGCAGACCCACAGCAAGATCCGCCAGCGAACAGAGAAGTCCGCATGGTCGCTGGCCCCACGCTCTCACCCCCGGCATCCTTAACTGTAAAACGGGGTCAGTGAGGGATTCGAAACCAGGCGAGTTCCACCAGCCCAGGCCAGCTGCCACGCACAGTGTGGCCCGGGAGCGGCGCGGCACCCCACGCAGAGCAGCAAGCGCCAGTCCTCCCAGGCGTGACTGCAGACTCTCACAAGTTCCGAGGCCCCGATTCCAAAAGCTGCCACATGACATTTACTTTAAACAGAACCGTGTGTGAATCCAAATGCACTTGGCTTGGAGACTCGATGACAGCCCTGAGTTGAAGAGCCCACTCGGCCCGAGTTCTTCCCTGGCACCGCGGCCTGTGGGGCGGTACAAGCTGGTGCACGCTGGGGGGTAGATACCCAGGCAGCAGCCCCCGTACTCAGGAAATCTAAAGGCCAGCGTCAAAGGCATAACCCTTCTGCACGTGTGGACAGAGGTCGGTGCCCTCCCGGAGAGCCTCCTGCCTTGCCCGGGGCTGGCGCAAACTGGAGCACGGAGAGTCTGGGCTGTGGCTCAGGCTCTGCGCTAGTTGCCGGGATGATGGGAAAAAAGTACAGGTGTTTGTGCTGCACTTCGGGGCTTCCCACACCCCGCAGAACACGGTCCCGGCTGCTCGCTGGTTGCCTTTGAGAAAACTTCCTGGACGCCTTCTTGTCTGAAGGCACAGAGAGGGTCGCGGCTCTCTGCCCAGTGTCTGGCCCCGTCGCCGGGCACTGGGCTTTCTCCCACTGGTGCCCAAGCAGCCGCAGGGCCCAGTGGATGCTGTGACCGGCAGGAGGCCACTGTGGCCCACACAGCCTCCAGGACTTCCCGCGGGGGAGGCGGCCCGGTGGGGGAGGGCAGGTCCCGGGACCACAGTGGTCGCCCTGCGTGCTGAGCGCTTGTCTTCTCTCCCGCAGGAACGGCTTTCCGAAGCAGACGGCAGCTCAGCTGATTCTGAAGGCCATCTCCAGCTACTTTGTGTCCACGATGTCCTCTTCAATCAAAACCGTGTACTTCGTGCTTTTCGACAGCGAGAGTATAGGCATCTACGTGCAGGAGATGGCCAAGCTCGATGCCAACTAGGCCGAGGGCCCGCAGAGGCAGCCACGCGCGTCCCCCCGCCCCCCGCCTCCGATTCGAAAGAAAAAAAAGGAAAAAAAAAATCCCCTTCACTCCTGCTGGGAGGCGGGAACCCTTTCATTTTCAATTTTGCTCATCTAGGGAAAATAAGGTTTTGGTTTCCAGTTTAATTGTTTTTGACTTTCTAAGATGTTTTTACGTTAGCACTGATAGTTGGCATTACTGTTGTTAAGCACTGTGTTCCAGACCGTGTCTGACTTAGCGTAACCTAGGAGATTTTATAGTTTTATTTTAATGAAATCCCGATTGACGCACAGCAGTGGCGAGAACAGTGTCTTTTACGTGTCGCAGAAGCCAGGAAGCCCGTCTGTAATCATGTGTTGTGGTGCTTTCTTGTACACCCAGTGGCGTTCTTTTTACTCTAATGTTCTTTTTGTTTTCTCAGAAGAAAAATCATGAATTTGCAACAGACCTAATTTTGTTTACTTTTTGTCTTAATGATGGATTTGAAAATGAAAGATTTAAAAGGTGAAGCAGAAGCTGGTGTCCTTAATTATATTTGCAATTTGGAATTTGTGTGAATTGATTTAGTAAAATGTTAAACTGTTGTTGTGACTGGCATTTCCAGTTATTGTGCCTGTGAGTCGCGGGTCCTGAGTTGGCTTCTCCAGTCCCAGGATGTGGGGGCCGGCAGCCCACCCCCAGGAGGCTCCACGGTGGTCTGGGTGTGGGGGGCACCATCTTCTGGCCCCAGTGGTTTGTAGAGCGAATTCTTATAGTGTCTCCTTTCAGTCTTACGACCCTCGGGCCAGGGGTGTTATCTCCATTGCACAGATGAGGAGGGAATGTACCCAAAGCCATGCAGGCGGCAGGTGGCAGGTGGCAGGCTGGTCCAGAGCCCAAGGCTTCAGACTCTGAGCCCAGCTCTCTCCTACTTTGTCCCCTCCTGACTCTCTGGCTCGTGGCTGGGCTGGGCACCCTGGTCACGTGCCAGATGGAGCTGCAGAAGCCTCACGTCCTCTGTTGGGGCCGTGAGGCCTGTCATCCCTGCAGGACAGAACCCCCGGCAGAAGGGGGCCAGGAGCTTGGCAAGGGCAAGCTGCCACCGCCAAGGCCCCCGGGATGTGCTGCCAGCTTTCACCTGCCTTCTCGCCGCCCAGGCGGTTGAGAGATGTAGATGGGTGAGGAAGTTCCAGCCAGGCCAGAGTAGCTAAAATATATTAGCAAAACGGACACTCTTTGCTCAAAAAGCACTTACCCCTTAATCTACATTTGCCTCAAATGCATAGAAGATGCCTTCCGTCTCTTTAAAAAGTCTTCTACCGCAGGCTTCAACCAGAAGGAAACACACAGTGCCCCGCACGTCATGGTGAACACGAAGGATCGTTTTTCCCTTACAGGCTGCGTCTAATGAAGACAAAAACAGAAGGTCCTAGACCATTGCACAACCAAGCTTTTCAAGGAAAAGGCAACCGATACTTCCAACTCAAACCCGAAAGATGATTTTTCCAAATGTCTTCTGAATATAAGGTGCTATTAAGACTTAAAATTTCTTTTTCCAAGACTTTTGCTGGGTCCAGGTTATGTATTCCCATTTCTTGATTGGAGTTTGAAAAGAGGAACTAGGGAGAGGGAGGGAGAGGGTACAGAGGGAGGGGGAGAGAAAGCCTAGCGTTACCTTTTCAAGACGACACATCTTAAAAAATGACACCACTTCACAGATGCCAGCACCTGTTTGCTTGGACAAGCCCCACTGTGCCGCCAGCCGCCCAAGAGCGCTGTTGGTCCAGGTGGAGCCCGCCGCGGTGGGCAGACAGGCCCCTGTCAGCTGCTAATGCTGGTGCTCACCGCGTGGCAGACACAGGGCTGGCCTTTACGGGCATCGTTTCATGTGGTCCTTGCAGTTACCCCATAGGGCAGGTCCTGTTATTAGGTAAGTTTTGCAGCTGAGAACACCGAGGCTGAGAGGTGATCGCACGGCTAGTAAGTGACGGCCACATCGAAACGCAGAGCTGCTGGCCACCACGACGCAGGGTCCCCGCTGGCACACCGCAGTCAGCAGCAACAGAGGGTCCATCTGGCCTCAGCGGTGTTTCTAACTTGGAGACTGGAACGCAGATGGACACTTAGCTGGAGCCCAGGTCGAAACGGCTTCTTGGTGAATTGGATATTTCCTTAACGGGTGGAACCTCACAGAAGCAAGTGCTGTATCTTTCAAAGATCCTCCGCTAGATGTCGCTAAAGGGATTGGGAAGTAAGAAGAGAAAAGCACGGCCGGTTTCTGCTCTTCCCTGTGATTGCACAAAAGAATAAACTGCATTTGTCAGGGTTTGCATGAATTATTTACCATCATCACCTAAATGTTTCTGAACGTTGAATAATCCAACGCGCATCGTGCCCCTGCGACGTGGGCAGGTTGAAGAAATGCCTTTCGATGAAACCGGGGGACAGAGCCAACCAGCCGCCTGGGATCCCCATCATCCCTGAGCCACCCAGTGCGTTTTTAGAACTGGATCAAAAATCGTTCTCTGATGTCAGCCTGGTGTTTGGAAAGGGGAAAGCTCCTTATTTTAAAAAAAAAAAATTGGTGCAACTGTAAGGAACCTCTAGAAATGCACACACATGCATTTCCACACGTGTCAAAAGACAAGTATGCAGTTAGTAAAACGTACCAAATTGGGATTATTTGGGGAGGGGAAAAAAGTCCTGCAGGTTCTGGAGAGTAAGTGCTGCTCCTCCGTCCAGCCCTCCCCACCGTGAGCTGTGAGAGGGGCAGGTGTGAGTGCCGGGCAGTCAGCCACCCCTTCCTGCTGTCACTGTGCCCCAGCGGCCCCACCTGCACCCCCACCTCGGGGCCGGGTAGCCCTGTGACGACAGTGACGACGGTGGCACCAGGCAGACAACACCCACTCTCCCTGCCCTCGGCAGCTGGGCTCTGCCCTGCGTCATCGGGTGATTTCTCAGGGCTCCTCCACGGCCCCTGTAAGTGACATCTGAGATCTGACACTGCGCTGTGGCTCCAACTGGGACTGAACTGACAATAGCCACTACCGTGCACGTATGCACAACTCTGCCGACGTCATTTCCTTGGCTTCTCGTGGCCACTCCCTGAGGCAGACAGCACCGCCCCCATTTTACAGGTGAGGAAACTGGCACAGGTGAAGTGTGTTCCCCAAGGTCACACAGCAACGGCGGAGCTGGGATCTGGAACCAGCTCTGTCTGACTCTACAACCCAAGCTCTCCCGCCTCCCTGGAGCTGCGTTTTCCTTGGTGTCCGTCCCAGCATTTGTTCTGCAGCGAGGGCGTCCTGCCTACGCGCCGGCCCTGGGCCCCCGATCCAAACCTGCCGGATGGCAGATCGATGGCAACACGCATTACAATAACCCAGTGGTCACAAAGGCCTTACTGAGTGCTTCCTAGGAACGAGGACTCGGATTAGGGGCCTCCTGCGTGGGCAAGTGAGACAGTGCTTCTGCCCAGCAAGCGGGGGGCCCAGAGGAGCGCCCACTAGACGGGCAGGGGCTCAGAGCAGGGAGTTCAGCTCACTGCTAACCTAGTGATTCGAACCGATAAACTACTGCTGGACTTTGCAGGAAAGGCTGGAATCTTCTAGGCCAAGAGGGCAAGGTGACGGGTGGTAAGTGGCAAGCTGGCACACAGGCCCCTCGGCCCCTGTGTTGAGGACCTCAGGGCTGCACCCCCATCCCTACCCTCTCCAGCCCAGGCCCCTGCTCCCCAGCGCCCACCCCGCTTTTGGAGCTGTGCATCCACGGATCCATCCGTGTGGCAGGACCCCTCCCTCCCTCCCACTCAGGGTCCGGTGCTTTTGGTCACAGCTGCAGCCAGCCCTGGCAGGGAAACTGGCTTGCACTAAGGCGAAAAAAGAAAAAGAGGAAAGAGATGGGCAGTAACTTCTGTTTCTGCCCAAGGTCCTGCCCCTCCCAGTCCCAGGCGGCCAGGCCTCCTTGCGGGGTGGAAGCCCCGGCCGGGCCCGTCGTGCCAGGTGCAGGCCAGCCTGTCATTCCCTGCTTGTCAAGGCCACCCCGTCAGTCACCCCAACTGGTCCCAGGGGAATGGCTTGTGCAATTCCTTCATTAGCAATTGTGATGTTTAATTTTTGCCACGGGCTGCCCCTGGACAACGTGACCTTGGGAGCTGGCCTTGGTGTCCCCTTCGTGTGGCCCCCCTGAAGGCGCTGGGCTGGGGAGGGGACCCTGGGGCCCACTGCTGGCTGGGAAGAAAGGGAAATCTCAATGGCAAGGGGTGAGGCCACCTTTTCTTTGGCTTTTCGTCTATTTATAACCTAAACTGTTGTGTTTGCCCTGATACCAAGACAATATCGCAGGAGCCTCCCGACAGGCGAGGCGGCAACACCGTTCATTAATCCTCGGCCCGTCCCGCCCTCCGAGCCCCTCGGCAAAGGTGTGCAAACAGACTGGCCTTTCCCTGACCCCTGGAAACCAGCTCTGCTCGCTGCTTTGTCAGACCCGGGGAGGGAGAGCATCTTAGAAACGCTCGCTCCGCAGGAAGCCCTTTGCTCCTCGCTCCCCGTCCGCACCCCGCCCGGGACCCCCGCCCGGGACCCCCGCCCCGCCACACGCGCCCCACGCCCAGCTCGCACTCAGGTGCACGAGACGCGACCGCAGCGTCCTCCGTGCTGGCGGAGTGCGGGGCTGCGGGGCGTGCAGACGAGCATCCTTTCAACTGGAGCAGAAAGCAGCCGGCACTGTTTCCCACAAAACACAGCCCAAGTCTCTCCTCGAGAGGCCCTCGGCCCGCGCTGCTGCGACATGACCAGAACTGTCTGCAGATCCCTGCTCACAGTCCCTTCAGGGAATTGGGAACAGGGCGCCTGGGCTTCCCCACAGTCTGCTGAGGGACTCAGCGGCCACGCACCACGCCACGCACCCAGCCACCCACATCACGCACCACGCCACGCACCACATCACGCACTACACCATGCACCCAGCCATGTACCACGCCACACCACGCCACCCACACCACGCCACGTACCACATACCACACCACACACCACGCCACCCACACCACGCCACATACCACATCACGCACCACACCACCCACACCACACCACATACTACATACCACACCACGCACCACGCCACCCACACCACGCCACGTACCACATACCACACCACGCACCACGCCACCCACACCACGCCACGTACCACATACCACACCACGCACCACGCCACCCACACCACACCACATACTACATACCACACCATGCACCACGCCACCCACACCACGCCACATACTACATACCACACCACGCACCACGCCACCCACACCACGCCACGTACCACATACCACACCACGCACCACGCCACCCACACCACGCCACGTACCACATACCACACCACGCACCACGCCACCCACACCACACCACATACTACATACCACACCACGCACCACGCCACCCACACCACACCACATACTACATACCACACCACGCACCACGCCACCCACACCACACCACATACTACATACCACACCATGCACCACGCCACCCACACCACGCCACATACTACATACCACACCACGCACCACGCCACCCACACCACGCCACGTACCACATACCACACCACGCACCACGCCACCCACACCACACCACATACTACATACCACACCATGCACCACGCCACCCACACCACGCCACATACTACATACCACACCACGCACCACGCCACCCACACCACGCCACGTACCACATACCACACCACGCACCACGCCACCCACACCACACCACATACTACATACCACACCATGCACCACGCCACCCACACCACGCCACATACTACATACCACACCACGCACCACGCCACCCACACCACGCCACGTACCACATACCACACCACACACCCAGCCACCCACACCCAGCAGGCACGTGCTCCTTGGCGAAGCAGCTCCCTGCCTGCCCTGCTTGGCACAGGAGCAAAATGGTCCTAATGTCACAGGTTCAAGAACCACCTTGGCTTCAGGTTGGTAACTGCCCTTTAGTGAGGGCAGGAGTCCCGGAACAACACCCCAAATGTTACGTTCAAATCCCTGAAACCGGAGCGGTGATCGCGGTGCGGAGTAACTCGGCCCGAGAGCACGTGCGAGCAGGAGGCCGGGTTTGCCTTGCGGGTCGGGGTCTCCTGTCGGGAGCCCTCGGGCAGGCCGCGTTCGCCCCTGCAGCGCTGGGCGTCGCACCACCCGCATTCCCACACACACCCTGCCGTCCCCCGGCCCGTGCCGGGTGGGAGCCCAGCTCCCCCCACAGGCGCCGGCAGCCCCTGCTGACCACTGCTCGCCCAGTGGGGCCCCAACGTGACCCTCCCGGCACCTACGCTCCCTGGCCAGACTGGCTGCGAAACCTGATATTTCTGTACCTGGAAACGACAAGCCCTCCTAAGCTGGCGAGAATAAATTAGAGTGGAGTTCAAGCAGGCTCAGCTGCGGCGGACGGGCAAATTGATTTGCTTCCCATCTGGGAGATTAAATTCCACTGCCCCAAAATGGCAGCGGGGTAATGAGCTGTCAGTCAAACGGCACAGCCAGGGCCGGGTGCATAATTGAAAGCCGGGGGCTCCTCCTTGGGGCCCACGGAGGTCCTGGCGATGGGTTCCCACCCTGAGGAGGCGTCTACACCGCAGGAGAAGATACACTTGGCCCTGCGGCCACACCCTCCAGAGGGAGGCGCCACCTCAGCAGCACCAGGGTAACTTCCAGGAACCTTCTCTGAGCTCAAAGTGTTTGAGTCACATGACGGCGCCTCCAGGATGTCACCAGGGCCAGGTGCGCACAACTGGGAGGACGCCGGCAGCCTCCCTGAGGGACGCCTCTTTCCAGGGACCCCCGCCCGAACTCTCCTGTGCCCCTGCATGCGCGTCCCGGTCACCCCAGGGCTTCTCAAAGGGCAGCCCCCCAAACCTCCACCACCGCCCGCCCAGCCTGCACGGCACACGCACACACACGCACACCCCGGCCTTCCCCGCACCGCAGCTCCTGGTCGTGCTGTCAGCGTCCCCATTTCGTAGCTGAGCAAGCTGAGGCGCACAGAAGTGCAGAAGCTGCCTCCCGGCACCCCGGCCGTCCTGGGAACGGAAAAGGGCTGGTCCCCCTCTCCAACCTCCCCCCACCCGGACTTGCTCTGTAGGGCCACGCGTGTCTTGCTTTCAGGCCTTTGCATGTGCCAGTTCCTCACCAGAACACGCTACCATTGCCACTTATTGTAGTCCTGCTCAACCTTGCAGGTCTCTGCTCTTAGATGTTCCCTACACGTCCTCCGGGAAGCCTTCCCTGACTGCACTGTCTGGCCAAGGTGCCCTCTCCCAGTGTACCCTGCAGCTGCACACACACCAGCCACAGCACCGTGCACACTGGGGCCAGCCATCCTGTGTCTACAGGGCCGTCACCCTCATCAGACACTGAGCGCTGTTCACGCACACCTTCCCTGAGCCCTCCAGGCCAAGCCCTGGAGTGGGCCCTGGGGATGCCGTGGTGAGCGAGCAAAGGAGACCCCACCCTCCGAGGTGGCAGGGACCAGGGGCCTTGCGCCTGCTGCACCCTCGGTGCCTTGCCCGAGGGCCCGAGTGGGGGGGGGGCCTCTCTCCTGGTGGCCGTCCGGATCACCGCCAGGACTCAAGGCCAGGTGGCAGGCAGAGGGCCCGACCCGGAGAAGGCAGAGGGGAGGTGGGGGACATTTCTCTGAGGACATTCCTGACACTCCACCCCTACAGAAGTCAGGGGACAGCCAGGGGTAACCCATGACGCTGGACCACACATGGTGGCTTCAGAGTAGCTCTGACATTGGCACCAGGGCCCAGCCCGGCCCCCCTCGCCACACTGCTGACCATAGCCTGGGTCTCACGGCGTCTGGGGCCTCTACTTTCCCTGGCTCCTGATTCGAAACGGGAGTGGACATGGGACCTTTCTGGCTAGACGCTAAATCCATGGTATCGGTAAACAGGGACAAATGTCTGCAGGAGTCACCCGTGAACGGTGGCAGCAGAGAGCCCTTGCCTGTGTGCCAGTCAGCTTGGGGGGGCACATTTTTCAGGCCAGGGCATTGGCCAGAGGACCTATGTCCTAGCTGGGCCACCAGTTGCACGTCCTGACGACCCTACAAACAAGCTGGAGTCAGGAAGCTGCTTCTCGCAGCCCAGCCTGGGACAGACTTGGTCCTGCTGCCAGCTCAGGCCTCGGCCTGGGTCTGGGTGGTGCTGGGCTCCCACGCCGGAAGAGAGGCCTGAGTCCCCGTGTGCCCGACGGGACACGTGTCCAGCCCTCTGCTCCCCAGACCAGCACAGCACAGAGGCAAAACCGTCCCTGCGTGAGACTCAGAGGCACCTGCCAGCTCTGTTCAGGTACAAAAGCAGCAGTAACCACACGACACACGACCCGCGCTGGGAAGCAGCAGTGGAGCGAGTGCCGTGTAGGCGAAGGAGCCCACGTGTGGCGTTTCACCAAATCCTCCCCACAGGCCTGCAGAGCGAGCATCACGGCCCTTTCCAGGTGAGGGAGCTTGAATCAGAGATGAAGTGACTTGCCCAGGCCACACAGCAGAACCAGGATCAGCCAGGAACCAGCAACTCTGCAGCTGAAGCGTGCTCACCCTGGCACCCTGCCTCCCCCGGCCTCGACAAGACTGTCGTCCCGTTTCACAGACACAGGCGAGGGGCGGATTCGCAGGCACCTTGTCCGAGGCCACAGAGCGCGGGAGCGCGGGAGCCGAGGTCTGCAGGCCCCGGGCCCTGGGCGTCTGTGCGTCCTCCTGGGGGACCCCGGCAGGGCCCAACTGACACAGGAAACGGCCCCCAGCTCCGCCCCGCCCCAGGTTGGGTCCTGGCCGGGCCTTCCAGTAATTAGTGGGCTCCTGCTAAGACTCCGTCGCGCCGCTCTCGGGCGGCACTTGTTTTCGTTCCCACGCGGAGGCCCGCGCAGGAAGGCCAGGCGCACGTGCGCGGCCCCATAAATCCAGCCGGCGTCGCTCATTACAAGGTTCCGCTTCACGACTCCGCCGGCCCCAGCCCGAGCGGGCTCCGCAGGCCTGCGGGCCTCCCTGCAGCCGCCCGCCGCCCGCGCCGCCCCCGGCCGCAGACATGAGCTCATCCAGCACGTCGCGTGTGAGGAAGTGGCCGGGCGGCGCTCTCGGCAGCGCGGGGACAATGTGCCTATTAAGGCCTGTCAGCCCCCCACCGGCCCGCCCCGCCCCCTGGGCAGGACCACCCCACTCTGGGCCCTGCCCAGCTCCTGAGGAGGGCTCTTCTTAGAATCCAGGTCACGAGGATGCGCCCCGTGGGCATGGCCTGTCCACACAGCAAGTGGCCACAAGCAGTCAAAGCAAGGCTGGGGGGCGCGGGTGGTGGGAGAAGGGGGCTCAGGGTCAAAGCCCGTCCCAGCAGACTGGCCTCCTCCCTGTGGGCTCTTGGGCAGGTGGCTCGCTCCCTTGGACCTCCATACCCACAGCTGTAAAATGGTAGCTACTCACTGTCCCGGCCACCCCACCCCTGGGGCACTGCCACGAACAGACCACAGGACAGAGGGGCAGGTGTCTCATGACCCAGGCAGCCCTGCGGAGGTGGGGGGCGCAGGTGGGGACAGCCTGCCCTACATCCCGGACCTCCAGCCCCTGCACCAGGCTCACCCTCAACCCAGCTAGTCCGTCTTGTGTGGTCTGGGGACCTGGCGGGGGCACGCAGAGGTCAGCCACCACCGCGTGATCATGGGGCAAGTCACCCTGCCTCTTCAGGGTGTGGTCTCCTCCTCTGTAAAACACTCAATAAACGGGAACTGTCGCTATGGACTTTACTGGCACGTGGGGTGGAGGCTGCGTGCCTGCCAGAGCTGGGACCCACGCTCCGGCCGTGTGTGGGAGAGCCGGGCAGTTGGAGCCCCGTGACTGCCTGCGGCTGAGGGTGCTGAAGACGTCGGCAAGCCCCTCTCCACGTGGTGCCTCCACGGCTCAGAGAGGAGCTGGGCAACGTCCAATTTGGAAGGAACATTCTAGAACTGCAGTGTCCAATGCAGTAGACACTAGTCACATGTAGCTATGTAGACTCATTAAAATCAAATAAAATTAAGAATTCAGTTCCTCATGCACACTTGCCACATTTCAAGCACTGGTGGCCACATGTGGCTCGTGGCTGCCACACTGGACAGCCGTGATTATAGAACACCTTCAGCGCCTCAGAAACTTGTACTGGGTGGCCCTGTTCCGGAGCACCGCGTCCAGGGAGCCCTTCAGAGCGACACCCCAAGCTCTCCATACCATTCGATTCAGCGTATGGAGCAAACACCACAGCCAGGGCATCTCCACGAGCAAGTGGCTCTATGCCGCTGACAGTGCTAATGACAGAGAGAACCGTGACTGTGGACACAGCGGTGCCCACGTGGGGGACATTTCTAAGTTCCCGGCACAATGCTGGGTGTCTGACATCCGTCATCACATCAACTCCCCACAAAACGCTTTACCCTAGTGACACGTCCCTGTTTTACAGACTCAGGCTGAGGAAGCCCGGCAAGGTGCTGCGGCAACACCAGCTCTGACTCCACAGCCGCCTGCCCCCGCGTGCAGAACCTGTCCCCTCCCCTGTGCGTGGAACCGGTTTACACACACAGGGGATCTTGTCCTTTCCACAAGGTGTCTGTGTGTGTCTTTCTCTCAGGAAAGCTCACCCTTGTCTGAACCTGGACCAAGGGCCACCCAGGTCCTTGGTGCAGAATTCCATGCCCTGGACAGGCCTGTCGGGGGGCCACCCCTGACCAGTGGGGCTGCCGTGGCCCCACCAGCCACCCCCAGCTCCAGGGGGAACCTGCTCGCTGCCCAGCTCCAGCCCACCTGGACTAAGGCCCCGGCGGTGCTGCCAGACCCCTTCCCGGCCACAGCCCCCTGCAGGGTCAGGTCAAAGAGCTGAAAGGGACAGCAAGTGTCAGATGGACGTCCCCACGCAAGCACTTATGAGCAGCAGCAGCCCACATGCTTCTGCTCAAAGCCCAGGTGTCACACACACCAAGGCAGAGAGCAGGACAGGGTGACCACAGCCAGGCTCTGAGAGTGAGCCCTGCGCGTGCATTCACTTGCCCGTCAGCTGTGCGTTGGACTAGTGGACGTGACACAGCCGGGGTCACCTGGCCACCCTGCAGCAGCCGTCTACAGAGCAGTCCCGCGGGGCCACAGAACGCTAATCTCGCCATCGCCAAACTCCTCCCTCTCACTGTATTCTGGGGACAGCCCTGAGACCGGCAGGCAGAGCAGGGACCAGTCCCCAGCTGGACAGGTGCAGAAACTGAGGCTCAGCAGGCAAAGGCAGCTCCCCAAGCCCCACGCGGCCTCCCGGGGATCGCATGAGGCCCGTCACCTCTCACTCAGCCTTTGAAAGGGGTGTTTGCCACGGGCCAGGCACACTGTGGGCTCTGTGGCTCCGGAGGTCAAACAGGACAGACAAGGACACCAGAGGTACAACTCCGGGTACCCCGCTCTCCCTCACCCACAGGCCGTCCCAGGCGGGATCACCACGGGGCTCGCGTGGCTGGACTCCGAGCTGGTTGAGAAACCCAGAATCCCGGCCCCCCGGCAGGCCAGGGAATCGCTCCTGGGCAGGGGGGCTCTGGCTCGCACACCGGCAGGGGCCACGCAGGCCAGCCAGCCTCCTGCAGGGACTCACCGGAAACAACCTGCGGCCCTGCCGCGGCGCGAGCGTGCTGAGCTGGTGCGGCCGAGCCCAGGCCCGAGTCTCCAGCCGGAGCGGCGTCTGAACCGGCTCGCGCCGCCCTGCCGAGGGCGGGGGGAAGCCCTGCACCCCCAACGCCGGAGCCCACGCTTGTCCCGCTGACGCCCTAGGGCTCCAGTTTAGGAGCCTTTTTATAGACTCCTATAAAGGAGAAAGTGAACTTGTAACATGTTTGCACTCCGCTAAGTCAATACGCATAAAAGGGACAACAGCCGAGCTTCCTCTGCCCACTGCGGTCTCGCGGGGCTGGAGGGCGGCGTCAGGGCCATCGGGCTCCCGTGGGCTCCCGTGGCGGCTGCTCCTCACCCACACGCCCAGAGCGTGGCCCCCAATTTGCAGGCCGTCCACCCGCCCGGGCCAGGGGCGGGCACTAATGAAGCCGGAAAGTGCCCCCCTCGGCTGGGCTAATGGGCGGCTCCCATCCTCACTCAGCCGAGACGGCCCCCCAGACGCACGGCTTCCATGGGAAGATTTAGAGGAGGGAAACGCGGAAGCTGTAAAGTTTTACTAGGAATTCTCAACCATCCTCCTTTGGCCCCGACACTCACACTGCCCTTCATTTTCAAGAGGGCTTCCTTTTTGCTTTGAACTCACCCTTGAAGCCAAGCACCCCTGTGCTCGCCTCCAGAATCCAGGATCCGGGCTCAAACTCCAGAGGGGCCGGCCTGCCCAGGAGGAAGAGAGAGATGCCTGCTCGGGGCACCCCAGGGGGCATCTCCTGCCCCACCCTGCCCTGGAACCATCCCCAGGGACGCCATCTGCCTGCCGTCCTGCCAAGGTCACGGGAACCAGAGTTTGATGCCTGAGACGCAACACACGCCCAGGTTGGGTTTACCGACATCTCCGCACAGCTCTCCACGGGGTCATTTGTGCCAAGCACCTCCCGTGTGCCAGGCGCAGACGAACGATGCCAACAGCAGCCACCACTGATCGGGCCATAGGCACTTGGTGGGCATTAGCTCAGTGGTTCAGAAAGGGGACATTAGCGTCAGTTCCTGGGTTCAAGTCCCAGCTCTGCCACTTACTGTGATCTTGGGTGCGTCACTTAGCTTCTCTGAGTCTATAACTTATCTACAAAATAGGAACAATAATTACCCGACACACACACACACACACACACACACACACACCCCATGAGATTGTTGCAAAGCTTAGTGGCACGGTGTATGTGCCCAGCATACAGTAAGTACTCAGTAAATGGTAGCTTAAAGCTCTAACAACTCTGCAAGGAGAATGCCACTGTCCCCTTTTTGGGCAGGAGGGAATTGAGGCTTAGAAATGGTACAACTCTAGAGACACACAGGGCCAGGCGCAGTGGCTCATGCCTGTCATCCCAGTACTTTGGGAGGCCAAGGCTGGAGGATTGTTTGAGGCCAGGAGTTTGAGACCACCTTGGGCAATAGAGTGACACCCACCTCTACAAAAGAAAAAAGTAAGCTGGGTGCGGTGGTACATGCCTGAAGTCCCAGCTAGTCAGGAGGCTGAGGTGGGAGGATCGCTTGGGCCCAGGAGTGGAGGCTGTAGTGAGCTATGTACTGCACTCCAGCTTAGCAGCAGAACAAGACCCTGTCTCTAAAAATAAATAAATAGATAGATACATACAGACAAAGAGAAGATCTCAACAGGTGCTAGGGGAGATGAAATCTACTCCCTGCCCCACATGAGCTCGTTGCCCACGGGGCTACCTACGGGGACAGCCACTGCACCCTTTGTTGAGAGCTGCCAGGCAGGTGGCTCTGCGGGCGTCATGTTATCTGGAGGAAACCATGGAGGGTCTCTATTCCGGCCCCTTTAATAATAGACGAGGACGGTGGGTTCAAAAGGGGGGAGGGGAGATATCTGCCTATGTTGTCTCATTTTCTCGGCAGACATGAGACTGGAGGCCAGAGCACCCACTCCCAGCCTGTGTCCCTGTCACAGGGACTGAATGTTCCTGGGCCCGGTGCACACAGAGAGCAGGTGCTTCCCGAAGCCACGTGACAGGCCCCACGAAGGCAAGGAGAGCCCTAAAGGCCCTGGCGCACGGGCCACACAAGCACACCCTCCTTGGCGCACGACGGCTGCGCCTTGGAAGAATCCACCTTCCGACGACGCAAGCCGGCTGCCGGGGCCTGTCCTGGCACCGCACACCCCGCTACTGTCCCAGGACAGCACCCAGCCCAAACCCAAACCAGGCCCTGCCAAGAGCGGCTGTCCCTGACCCTATCCGAGAAGTCCCCAGCCAGCCACTCCTCTGTCTCGGAGAGACTGTCTCAGAGTGGACACAGCACAGTCCCCCTCTTGCTCCCCGGCTGGCCAAGGTTGTTCTGAGGAGAGTGGCCAACGTAAACAGCACGTAAAAGTCAGTCCAGAAACCAACTTCCCAGCTCCAGGATGAAGAACGTCTATTTGTAAGTGGTGGACCGAGCTTCCTGGGATGGCTTCCCAGAGCCCAGGGCCACCTGTCATGTCCCCTAAGCCCAGAGGTATCGCTGGCAATGTGGTCTCCACGGACAGCCGCTGCCTGGGAATCTCTTCCCACAACTACCTCCCTCCCAGGCCCTGAGCAGGAAGGACAGACGCAGCTGCCGGTGGCGCGGTGGCCGGCATGCCAATGCAGAGGTCTGTGGGGTGTGTGGCCTGGCGAGTGAAGAAACAGCGCTTGTCTCCCAGCAGAAGCCGCTGGCCTGGAGCTGTGGCCACAGCAGCTACTCCGCTCAGTGACGACTGAGGGTTTGCTGATTCTCAGAACCTTCTGGCAGGTGTTTCCCTGGATGGCACCTCTGCAGTCACCTCGCAAGTGGCCGTCTATGGACAATCCACTCCGCAGATGGCCGTGGCCAATCCAGCAACACCTGGCAAGCCCTGGGCTCCCGTGTGGCCAGAGGGTGCTCACGCTCACATTAACATGGATTTAAACTGCTCTGAGAAAAGGAACTGGATGTCCCCCCAAACCACATGCGGTCAGTTTATAACACGGAATGCAACTCTCAGCCCATCTTCCCCCTTCAGAATGTTTTAGAAGCCAATAAATAGGCCACAAGGTCTCTGAACAGCCAGAAGAGTTGCCACAACCTCCAAGCCCAGCAAGCTCAGGCCCTTCTCCCAGAGCGACTCCCTCAGAGCCAGCGACGCTGCCCCAGGTAAGCTCTGAGCTAGTACAGACGGTTAGCGGGACCCCTGCAGGTGGAACACCAACACCAGCAAAAAGTGACAGCTACCACCCCAGAGCAAAGACACGCAGAACTGTCCAACCAGATGAAAAGACACTTTTAAAAATGTGGCCTGCCACCATTCGGGGAGAGGACAAACAGTGTCATACATGTGGATAGGCTCTGAGTTATACTCCAGATGAGAGCCTGGCACGTGACAGCACGCAAATATACATATATGTATTTTTAGCTTGAAACAATCGCAGTTAATTACGTTTCCTGAGTTAATCATTAGCACAATGACTGCCGAATGGAGATCTTTCTAGCCCCACCATTTCTTCCACACCGATCGGTTGGCTTTCTACCCCAGGGAGGAGCTTTCTCTTCTTCCACACTTATTTACTGACACCAGTGTGAGCTCAGGCATTACTACTGAGTGTGCTTTAATCCATTACTATCGTTATATATACACCATGATATATACCGTTATATATTTTGCTCCTCAAATATCTCAGATTGGGCCAGTGGGAGCCCCTTCAAGCTGCTTCCATGTCCTTTTGACATATCTGCGTCCCTCTCTGAGCACTTTCTTCCTCTCTGACATAAAGATGCTCCAGGCTTATCTTGCACTTTTCCTGTCCCAGCCCTGGAATCAGCCATTTCTCCAAGGAGTTCTGGTGCCCTCAGGGGAAGACGGCATCAGAAACCATCATAATATAGCAAACAGCAACCAGGAACGCCATTTGCTGTGTAAGTATCACTGTTTCTAGGCCCTCCCAGGAGAAAGGTCAGAAATGTCCCTGTGCCTATGTGCAGGTGTGTGTGCAGTCATGTGTTGAACGGTGATGTTTTTGTCAATGATGGACCACATACATGACAGTGGTCCCATGAGATTATAACACCGTATTTTTATCATGCCTTTTCTATGTTTGGATATGTAAGTACTTACCATTGTGTTCAGCTGCCTGCAGTGTTCAGCACGGTGACATGTGTACAGATGTGCAGCCTGGGAGCAACAGGCCATGCCACGTGGCCCAGGTGCGTAGCAGGCTGTACCATCTAGGTCTGTGTAAGTACACTCTGTGATGTTCAAACAATGATGAAATTTCCTAACAACACATTTCTCAAAACACATCCGTGGTTAAGTGACACACGACTGTGTGTATATATCACACGTTTACACCTATGCTTATTTCTATACTCATCTGTATGGAAAACCACGAGTTTACACCAATAGCGCCAGTAACACTGGCTTCATTCTAGCTTCCCCTTTCCATATCTATAACTCCCTTTCCAACAGAGAAAACTGGCCTCTGGAACCCTTCATGTGTGGACTTACCTGATCAATCCCTCCACGTGGAACCAAGTTCTCCAACCCACCCGGCTACCCCTCAGCCGCCTTCCTCATATGGCTTTGAACCTCTGCCAGGGACTAGTCCCTGTTGGGATTTTCTTTTTAAAATAGCTTTAGTGAATGATAAATTATTTACCATAAAATTAACCCACTTTAAGTGTATTATGATTCAGTGATTTTTAAGAAAATTTATAGAGCTGTGTAACCTTCACCCCAACTCAGTTTTACAACATTTCCGTCACCCCCAGCGCCCTCCCCAGTGTCTGTCTGCAGCTCCCTGCCGTCCCAGGCAACCGGACCTGCTTTCTCTCTCTTCAGATCCGCCTCTTCTATAAATTTCATATAAAGGGAATTATGTCTTTTTTGTATATGGCTTATTGCACTCAGCATAAAGTGTTTGAAGTTCACCCATGTTGTAACATGTCAGTAATTCCTTCATTTTTATTGCCACATAGTATTTCAATTTATGGATATTTCATACTTTATCTGTTAACCAAATTAATGGATGCTTAGATGGTTGCAAGTTTGGGACTATTAAGTATAATGCTGCTATGAACATTCTCGTGCAAGTCTTTGCGTAGATGCGTATTTTCATTTATCTTAAGTAGCGTGGTAGGCAGAACACTGGGCTCCAGATTGCTAGTCAGCGGACTTTAAGAAGGCAAGATTATCCTGGATTGTTTATATTATGCCCACGTCCTAATCCCCAGAATCTGTGAACATATTACACGGCAAAGGGGAATTAAGGCTGCGAATGGAATGAAGTTTGCTAATCAGCTGACCTTAAGAAAGTGAGATAGCCCGGATTAGGCCCTGTCTAATCACAGGAGTCCTTAAAAGTGGAAGGGACAGAAGAGGATGTCAGAGGAAACGACGTGAGAAGGACGAGGCCCACGCTGCTGGCCTTGAAGATAAAAAAGAAGGCCATGAGCCAAGGAACTGTGGGAACCTCTGGAGGCTGGGACAGGCAAGGAAACAGGCTCTCCCTACGGCCTCGACAAAGGGACGCAGTCCTGCCAGCACCTCGACTGCAGCCCGGTGAGACCCTGGTGGACTCTAACCTGCCCCGCCCCCCCCCAAACTGCAAGATAGTAAATCTGTGTTGTCTGAAGCTGCCAAATTTGCAGTGATGTGTTACAACGATGTTACAAAACCGATACAGGTAGACACCCGAAAGCGGACATCGGGTTGGACAGGAAGGTTAAGTTTTTAAGAAACAACCGAACTGCTTTTAAAAATGGTTATACATTTTACATTCTTACCAGAAACGTATGATCCTGATCAGTTTGTAGAATCCTGAAATGGTGGTTTTTGACAGTTTTATCCAGTTTTATCGTTGCTTTTTGGGGAGAGGATTGGCCAAGCTTCTCATTCCACCACACAGAAGCCGGTGGCTTTTCAGTTAAAGGATTGAAGAAAGAAAAAAGCCAGGAAAGAGAGAGGGAGGGAAGAAAGGTCAAATATTTGTTATTGACTCACTGGCAATACTGGAGGACAACAAATTTCAGGGGCTCAAACCCCTACGCCACCTCTTAGTAGCTGTGTGACTCTGGGCAAACTGTCGCTCCTCTCTGAGCCTCGGTGTCCTCACTATAAAACAGCATTAATAATCCTCGGATCTGCCCCCTAGGTTTGTGATGAGGATTAACACAATAGTACAACTGGAGCCATAGTCAGTCCTCGGCCTCCAATAGCTGTCAGTTGTTGCTCATGTTCTTAATGGTCAGGCCAATACGAATAGGTTAAGTTTTGTCTATTCTGCTCTGTTTAAGATAAAAGGATGTGTAATTAATAGTAAAAACCACAGAGTATAGGTTCCTAGACACGTAAACAGTTGTCTTAGGTGGCATATTTTTCAAGCCACTCATAGATTTCAAAAACCTAAAATTTAACTACAGAATTTTACAAATCATCTGTTGCCAGTGATTATCCGTACACCACCAGCTCTTCCATCAATAACAATCTATACAATTGTATAAAATTTCATATTTAACATCTTTTCCGTATACACCTTCATGTGATCTTCCATCCAGCCTGGTGGACAGATAAAACAAGAATTATCCCATTTGACAGATTAGGAGAACTGAGGCCCAGAGCTGCCGAGTAATTCACTCAAGGCGCTACGGAGAGGAGGTGGCAAAGCTGCTTCCATTTCCTGTTCTCCAGTGACTGTCACCGTTTCCACCCATGGGCACGGCATGGCTCCCTCCTCTCTTTCCCTGTTGTCATTTGCTCGCTAAACGCGGAAAAGATTAGGGCTCATCAAATCCGCAGATGCCAGTAACACACTCAGTGCCCACGAACACACGCTGATTCCATTATAACTCTGCTCATCGTGTCGGGAGCAGCCGCGCACGGCTTGGTGCAGATCCAGGACTCTCCATGGCGAAGAATAAGCCATGCTTAGCGTACACTGGCATTTGTTCTGAGCCCAGCGGCATTTTTAATGCATTTGTAAAAATGGAAATGAGTCGAAGCCCCCAAAGCCAATTACACAGGGCCCGTCAACACCCGCAGAACCCGCGGTGAAGGCCTTGCCACCAGCTCCCACGCCCACCTCCCAGACCCACCCTCCCGCACGCGGCCCGCCGCGCCCGCCGTCTCAGACGCATCCTCACAGCGGGCTCAACCTCGAGTCCCGTCACTCTCCCCATTCCGCAGACGAGGAAGCAGAGACTCAGAGACGTTAACTGACTTGCCCGAGTCACACAGCCGGCAGATGACGGATCCAGGCCTCGAACTCGGGTCACTAAGACTCAAAACTCTATGAGCTCCTCATGCCTGTCCTGTGTCCCTTGCCATACAGACCCCCGGTCCCACCCAGCCCTCGCTACGCCCCCCTGAGCTGAAGGGCACCGTGCAGAGCTGTGTAAGGCAGGGGAGGGGTATGTTTCAGGCACCCGAGGCCGTCCCCGCGCAGCCGCCGCCCCGCCAGGGTCATGAACAAGGTCAACGTCTGACGTGAAGCCCTGAACAGAGGTGTCTGGGAGGTGGACGCCGTCTGTGCAGAGGGGCAAGGCCCCAGGGACCCACGGAACGGGCCGGCTTTGCTGTTATCGGTTTCTGTTCTCTTTCGGTTTGGGGCTTTGCTGCTCTGGGAAAAGCTAATCCGTGAAATAAGCCTCGTCCTCCTGAGCCAAGTCTGCAACGTCGTCACAGGGCACAGGGAAGAGCGAGGGCGAGAGCAACGTGGCGTCGTATCAGCCCGTTTCCAACCCCAGACAGATGAGTCAGAGAACGAAGAGCCACATCTGTCTGTGAGTCGCTGTGTCATCTCTCTCTCACATGCACCCACAGACACGAACAGAGTTTACGTTCCAGCCCCAAAGGACGTCTCAGGCTCTTCTCCAGGCTCGGTTCCAACAGGCTGAGAAACGCCAGCCCACAGCCCAACCCGACATAGCAGTTGACGGGGAAGGGCCACACCTGCCTGTCCCCAAGATGCCAGTGAGGGCCAGGACGTGTCTCCCGCCCACTTTCAGAAACGCTGGAGAGAGGGGCCACAGCTGCAGCTCCCTGGCGCTTGTGGCCCTGGGGTGAGACCACCGAGAGCAGCCGGCCACCAGGGCTGCTCCCCACACTGCCCGGGTCGGGGCGGGCTGGGGACGTGCAGAGGGGAGCAGATGAGACTCACCGATCCTGGTTTGAGGGGGGTTATTCACACTCATTCCTTCGTGGCTAACCCGTGCTAGGAACTGGTGAGCAGCATCAGCACCGCATGTCACCGTTTCCAAACACGCAATTCACGTGTGTTCTCTCCAGTGACTCCCACAGTGCTTCCACTGCCGGGCAGGGCAAATGTCACGCCCATTTCACAGATGAGCACACTGATGTCCAGAGGTGACTTGTCCAAGTCCCAGAGCCAGGAAGTAGCCAAACCAGGCTGGGAACCCAGATGGGAGCGTGTAGGCCACGCAGCGTGACACTTCCGAGCCTCCTCGCTGGCATCGTGTGGCAGGAAAGGTGTGCGCAAGAGCAACACATGAGAAACAGCCCAGAGATGAGGGGTTGGCATAGCCCTCCCTGCCCCCGTCCCCTTGGCACTGGGGCCGCCCTTTCACCAGCCAGTCCCTGCCCCAGGTTCCCAGGGTAGCGCCAAGGACAGGCCTCCATTCACGTCCCAGTGCCCCACCCTCCAGCTGTGGGGCTTCACCTCCCTGTGCCCAACTGTGCTCGTCTGTAAAATGGGCGCAAGGAAAGCGGCCAGCTCACGCCAGCACCGTAGGAGCTGAGCGGGGCGAAGCAGGTGCCGCTCCCACCACGCCTGGCGGGGGCGAGCGCTCTGCAGACAGACGTCAGCCGCTGGCGCCACCATCGCCCCTTGGCGTGCAGCCTGGGACACTACGGGGGCTCAAGGCCCCTCACCTGCGTTGACCGGAGCCCCCAGTCGCCGGGTGGCTGCTGCCCTGCCCTCCCCTCGGGAGGGGCGGAGGGAGGGCGAGGAGGCGTCCCGCGGGATCCGCCTCGTGGCCGGGCACTCGCGCTTCTCGCCTTTGTCTGCAGCCCCGTAACCGAGAGGCCTGTCTAGACTGAGCGGCTACTGCAAGTAATCCAGGGAAAATCTCCCTGAAACCCGATCCCTCCCCTTATCGAGGGGCAGGCAGATTAGCCTGAGCGATTGCACAAGGGACGCCGAGGCCTTCACACGATCTCCATGTGTCTCCGGGCAGAGGAGGCTCGCGGAGGAACCTGTCCTGCGGGGTCAGGGCCCCTGCCAGGGCGCCAGTGTTGACCCCACTACCACGTCCGCCACGAGGGGTGCTCTGCAGGGCCCAGGTTCCTGCTCGGCCTCACGCGCCCCACACGCTGTGTCTGTCATCACCATCACCATCACCGCCCACCTCACGGGCACTGAGCCTGAGCACCCTGCTCAAGGTCACACAGGAGACACAGCGGCGTCCGTGGCCAGCACGGTGTGTCTGCCACTGAGGCTGAGCTCCCACCACGCTCGCCGTCCACCCTGATGTCCACACGCTGCAGGCAGCACAGCACAGGCCCTGGTCACAGCTCCAGATGACCTGCCGGCGTCCTCCAGCAAAGCGGTCCCCAACACCGTCACGGGCGTGGAAGTGCCCTGCCAGCCGTGTGCACCTGCCAGCCAGCGCCGTGACCACAGGAAACCACTGTCCTCTGTTTTTACCAAACCATCAAGCTCGGCAACTAACAGGAGACAAGGCAAGGTTCCCCTGGCTGCCTGCACCGAGAGCCTTCCAGAGTGAGCGTGAGGCCCACAGAGAGGGCAGGGCTGCCGGTCACACACGCGACCACAGGTCAAGAACAGAAGAGCCATCCTGGCCGCAATCTGCCCGTCCCCACGAGGGCTGGACGCAGGGAAGCGTGGCCGGGACATTCTGCAGTCCATGTGCTCAGGGAGCACCGAGGGGGGGAGGATGAGGTAGTCACAGCCCAGCCTGTGCCGAGGTGAGGCCAGCAGAGAGCAGGCCACGCCACCAGCACTCAAGTAGGCCACACCCGACGTCCACCTACTCTGCCACTCACCTGTGTGGCCACGAGATGTCACCTACCCTGTCTGAGCCTCATCAGCTCCATTTTACAAGTGAGAGTACCAGCCACCCCCACCCTGCTAGAAATCACGTGAACCAACCTGTGCCCTAAATGCAGGCTAACCTCTTCCCATGGCAAGACCCAGCCCCCTAAGGGTGAAGCCCCCCAGCCAGAAACTTTTATTAACACTCGGAACTGATGTGACCTATCAGTGACATGTAACTTTCCGACAGCCGCCGGGCGGAGAGTCGCGTTCCGTCCTGCCCTTGCAGTGACGGCTGACGCGCTCAGCGGGGAGCCGAGGTGGCCACGCTCAGGCTGCCCCTCGTCACTGCCCGCAGAGCAGGTGGGGGGAGTCTGTCCACCCGGGACACCACCACCTGGGTGGCACTGTGACGCTGAGAGGCGTCCACGGAAAGCAGGGCTGCTATGCCTGGGGCCTCAGCCACAGACGGGAAACTGAGGCCCCCGAAGATTTCACCAAGGAAATAACACAAGCTTCCCCTTAGGACTCAGAGTTTCCATGGAAGCATTATCAGCTCATTAACTAGAGTGGGTGACACTGATCCCCCAATAATACCTCTTTGAGATTTTTTTGCAACCTGAACACCCAGCTGGGGTCCTAATTCATTTCAGCAAATGGCATCTGATGCTCTTCTGTCCCTGTGATCTCAGCTTGGATAATCCCTACTCTCCTGGTTTCCTGGTGACCAGGTAACACCTGCGCTCCCAGCAGCCCCTCCCCCGCCCTCTTACTGTGCCCCTGTGTGGGCCCAATGTCCCTCCCCAGCCACGCAGCCCAGGACCCGGCCCCCTTCCACCTTCTGGACGGTGGTCCCTTGGGGTCCTTTTAATCCACCTGCCTCAACCAACCAGCCCACCCACCTTGGAAGATGCCCACCCACGTGGCCAGAGGACAGTGCCTGCATCTCAAATAACTGGCCGATTGCTTCCTCCTTTGACTTCTTGATCAGGCCAAGAATGGCCACTAAGCCACGCCCTCCCTTAGGGACGGGGCCGTGCCATGGATGGCCCTGGCCAGCGTGATACAGGGCAGACCATGGCTGTGAGGTACCGTGGACATAAGGACAAAGGGGGCAAAAAGGTGGGTGTTTTCCTGCAAGTCGGTGTAGTGCCAGCTCCTGCGTGGGCAGCAGAAAGACACAACACAACCCCTGCCCTCTGGAACCCCGTCTGACCAAGGCTGGGCCTGCAGGGGCCAGAAAGAGCCGCCAGCTGAGCTGTGACTTGGGGGTGGCTCCCTAGAGAGGGGCCTCGGGTTGTGCTTAGAGAGTCAGGCAGGAGGCCTGGGGCACAGGTGTCCCGGGGAAGGTAAGGCGTGAGGGAGGAAAGGCCCGGCTCAGGGGACTCCTGGGGGAAGGACGCACAGGGCTGAGACCACAGGCGAACTGTACGCCATGGGAAAGGGGAGCCACTGAAGACACAGAGCAGGGCTGAGTTCTCGAGAGACCACTCTGGTGGCAGAGGAGCAGGTGGATGAGGGCTGCGGGGCAGAAAGGAGAGCAGTGAGGGGCTACCGCAATGGTCCAGGTGACAGGGGTCTCCAGGACCCGGGCTCTTTATCATCTGCAAGCTGTGTGACTTTGGGCAGATTACTTAACCTTTCTGAGCTTTAGTCTCCTCCAGAGTCGAATGGAGACTCTAACAGCAGGGCTGTCGTGAGGATTGAACCTGATAATACATGAAAGGCATTTAGCACGGTGCCTGACGCACAGTAAGTGCTCAATAAATGTTTGCTCAGAAAAACAAAAAGGCAAAGGCTGAATTCTAGAGCCTCCTCCCTCCCCCGATCTCCGCAATCAATAAAGCAGCCCTTTTATCTAAATCCCCGGGGCCAAAGGGAAACCAAACACAGCAGCTGCAGCTCTGCCCCCCAGGACCCGCGCCCCGCCGGGCTTCTCCCGTTGGGGGCCCACCGCGCTGCTGTGGCCGGGAAAGAATGCCGGCGCCGTGACCTGGCCGTGAACCTTCCCCAGCCTCCAAACACGCACAAAAGCATTTCTTCTGCCTCAGCAACGCGGGCACCACCCAGCCAGCGCACCGCCCCACCGGGGAGCCCACGAAACCGGGCTGGTCTGTGCAGAATCACACACCTGCCTGGGCTTTGCTGCCCGAGACCAATGCTGGGGCATAAGAGAAAAAATGAAAGAAAAATGTGTTCTTAATATTCATGACTCTGGTGGTATTTTCGTGCACAGCGCTGAGTTCCTGCGTAAAGACGAGAAATTCAATCCAGTGTAAAATGTGCTTGGTGGAGGAAGGGGTAACACAAGCTCTCGAAACCCTGAGAACTTTTTGTTGGTCTTTTCACAAGAAAACTGTGGGATCTTCCAGGTGGGCCAAGAGGTCCGGAGGTAGACATTTCTGCAAATTAGCGGGGAGACAGATCAGCTCACTCTCGGGGACATC
Source organism: Eulemur rufifrons (assembly GCF_041146395.1). Taxonomy (NCBI): domain Eukaryota; kingdom Metazoa; phylum Chordata; class Mammalia; order Primates; family Lemuridae; genus Eulemur; species Eulemur rufifrons. The sequence goes on along the minus strand of NC_090992.1, from coordinate 3,211,980 downwards.
AGAGAAAAGTCCTGCTGGCTGCCTGTTGCCTGGTGTGGTCCTCAACTGCTCGTATCCATGGGAACCAGCAACTTGCCACGGGCAAAGGCACGCAAGAGGGCATTTCAGCTGATGAAAGTGGGACTACGTCCTTGGCCGTCTTTGGATCACGATTTATTTCCTGTCGTGAGATGTAGCAAAAAGATCACGGGTTTGGGGGTGGGTGAGATCCCAGGTTTGAATCCTATTTCACGACTTCAAAGCCACATTGCTTACCCAGTTCGACCCTTAGCAACAGGTGAAAAATGAAGATGACGGGACCTGCCTGCGAGGGCCACTGTGACACTAAAATCAAATATGATTATGCTCGTGAAGTACTGAGCCCTGTGCCTGGCACATCACTGGCACCCCAAAAATACCTGTCCCCTTCCCTCAACAAGTGTCCCTTCCAGAAGACAGCACATCTGCACCACCATGACCCCAAAAGGAGCCAGCGGATCAATTATCTAGATAAAGCAAAATAATTTTTTAAATGACTATCACTAGATAATTGAAATAACAGGGATTTTTTTCCCCATAGAAATTATCTAAATAAGTCTCAACTTTCTTATGGGTGCAACAGACATAGAGGACAAACAAGGGACTGACTGGACCGGGTGAAAAACTCACCTCTGGTCCTAGTTCCAGAGGCCAGAAGGACAACCTTGGCCCTTGCAGAAGTGGCCAAGAAGGCAGTTCTCCATCTCACAGTCCTTGCTGAGCACTGACAACCAAGTTAAAGAGAATCCCTGGAGAGGTACAAAATTCATGTTAAAAGATAAGCATTAAAAGTCCTAATAAATGTGACTTTACCTTTCAACTTCACCTTTAAAAAAAAAAAAAAGCTTTTTAAATTGATTTATCCTTTCAGTTTTTCACCCAGAATATCTAAGATCAGACTGAGGGGAGATAAAAATCACAGTTTCCAAATGAGGCACCGATTCTAGCAACACAGCGAAACTCCGTCGACTGAAGGTCTTAACTGACATCTTTTTCCTTTCAACTTCATCGAGGCACAATTTACATGAAGGAGGATGTCCCCATTTTGCGTGCACGGGTTGTCGAATTTTGACAAAACACACATGTAACCCACCACAGTCGAGATCTAGAACATTTCCATCTGCCCAAACTATCTCCTCGCCCCCAGTGAACTATTTTATTTATTCCAAAATGGCATATAATTGGAATCACACGAGGTGTACAGTAGCTTCCCCTTATCCAGGGGGACACCTTCTATAACGAGATCGCCCGGGATGCCGAAACCACAGATAGTGCCGCGCCCTAAGTATACTATGTTTTTTCCTACATGTACGTACCTATGATAAAGCTTAATTTACAAATCAGGTAGTTGGAGATTAACAACAATAAAATAGAACAATTGTAACGACACACTCTAATAAAAGTTACGTGAATGTGGTCTCTCTCAAAATACCTTCCTATACTGCACTCACCTATTTTTGCCCGGCGCTGACCCCAGGGAACCAAAACTGCAGAAAGTGAAACCCTGGACGAGGGCTGGGCTGGGGGGCTGCTGTGCTCTCCTTTCACTCAACGTCTTCTCGAGATTCATCCAGGGTGTGTGCATATCAGTGGCATATTGCTTCTTACTGCCGAGTAGTATTTCGTTATATGACCGTGCCACAATTTGTCCACTGATAAATATTTGGGCTGTTTCTCTTACAGTTTGGGGGCTCTTACGAATAAAGCTGCTACTAATATTCATGTAAAAGTCCTTTGGTGAACATATGTTTCCATTTCTCTTGAATAAATACCTAGGAATGGCATATGTTAAGTGTGTATTTAACTTTACAAGAAACCGCTAACCCGTTACCCAAAGAGGCCGTACGATTTGACACTTCAACCAACAATATACGACAGCTTCGGTCGCTCCTTATCCTCACCAGGACTTGGAGTTGTCAGATTTTTCTCATGTGAAACATATTCTTACTCTGCAGATCTGAGGTATAAATTACAGTCAATAACATTCCCCTGTTTTAAGGACAGTTTGATTAGCTTTGGTCATTATATATAGTTACGTCACCACAGTCAAGGTAGAGAGCATTTCTATCGCCCAAAAAAGTTCCCCTGAGCACCTGCAGCTGAACCCCTCCCCGAACCTGATCCCCAGCTGCCCCGATCTGCCCCTTCTAACTACAGTTGTGCTCCTCCCAGAATCTCATACACGTGGAGCCTATACAGTGTGTCATCTTTCTCACTTAGCTTCATATTTTCTGAGTCATCCATTTGTTGTGTATATGAATATTTTGTTCCTTTTTATGACGAACTAGTATTCCATCACATGGATATACTACAGTTTGTTGATCCATTCACCAGTTGATGGCCACTGGATTATTTCCAGTTTTTGGCCGTTATGAATAATGCCTCAAGAATGTTCACGTGCAAGTCTTTTTTGGCCGTATTTTTCATGATTCTTGGGTAAATAACCCAAAGAGTTTAATTGCTGGGCTATGTGGTAAGCATATTTAACCTTAAAAACACAGCCAAAAAATAAAATTATAAAAAAAAACAACCCAGCCAAACTCTTTTCCAAAGTGGCTGTATAACTTTACATGCCCACAAAATGCAACCTGTGAGCATTCCAGTTGCCCTTTGCCTTGTCAACATTTGGCATTGTCAGTTATTAACATTTTAGCCATTCTAGTGTATATGGTATCTCCCTGCATTTCCCTGCAAAATAAAGATGCTAAATATACAGTTATGTGCATATCATCCATTTACATATGTTCTTATGCGAAGTGTCTATCCAAATAACTTGTCTGTTTTAATATTGGATTTTTTGGTCTTACTGAGTTGTGAAAGTTCCTTACATATATTGACTAAAAGTCCTTCATCAGATATATGCATTGTGAACATTTAACCCAGTCTGCCATTTGCCTTTCCATTTTATTAACTGTGACTTTTGATGAGCAAGAGGTTCCAATTTTTATTAAATCCAACTTACAAACTTTTATAATTAGTGATTTGTGTCCATAGAAACCTTAATCTATCCCAATGTCATGAAAATGTTCTCCTATCTGTTCTTCTAGAAGGTAGTGGGTCAAGGTGCTTTTTTTTTTTTTTTCCTGTATAGCTGGCCAGGTGTTCCAGTACCAACTGCTGAGAATATCCATCCCCTCAGAACCTTTGCAGATCAATTGCCTGTGTTTGTGAATCTGTTTCTGAACCCTCCGTTCTGCTCCTTTGATTTATATGTCTCCTCTTACATGGGTATCACTCTAATGATTGCTGTACATTTACAGTAAGTTTTGAAATCAGGTAGTTTAAGTTTTCCAAGTTTAATCTTCTTTTTCAAGATTGCTTTAGAGATTCTAAGACCTCTGTGTTTCTTCATGAATTTTAGAATGAACTTGTCAATTTCTATAAAAAAATCTGTTGTGACAAATTTGGTTTGTGTTGAGTGTACAGATTAATGTGGGGAGAACTGACATCTTAATTATATTGAGTGTTCTGATCTATGAGCATGGCATACTGCTCAGCACCTCTTATTAAAAAGTCTTCTTTTTCTTAGTAACGCTTCCTAGTTCTCAGAGTGGAGGTCTTATGCATATTCCATACAACTTTTCTCTTAGGTAGTTTATAGGTTTTTTAATGCTGTAAGTGGAATTATCTATTGAATTTTATTTTCTAATTGTCTGCTGCTAGGTATCGAGAAAAAAATTTGATTTTTGTAAATTGAGCTTGTATCTGCTAAATTTGCTAAACTGATTTATAAATTTGACTTGCTTTTTCATAGATTCCTTAAGATTTTCTATAGATGTGATCATATTGTCCATGAATGAAAACAGTCTTAATTCTTCCACTTCCACCTGTGTATGCCTCACTTCTTTTATTGTACTGGCTATGATCTCTAGTTCAACATTTAATAGCAGCGATAAGCCTCATCTTGTTTCTAATCTTAGGGATAAAGTGTTTAATATTTCATCATTAGGTATGAGTAAGCCGTAGGTTTTCTGTAGATACCTTTTATTAGGTTGAGGAAGTCCCTTTTGTTTCTAGCTTTCTGAGAGTTTTTATTATGATAACAGGTATAGAATTTTGTCAATCAACAACTGGAATTCAACATTAATAAATTAGTACTGTTTCCAATAACACCAAAAAATGAAATACCTACATGCAAATCTAACAAAATGTATGCAGGATCTATAGCTGAAACTGTAAATAACTAATGAAAGAAAGCAAAGACCTAAACAAATGGAGACCTCATGTTTATGGATTAGAAGACTTAATATTATTCAAATGTTAATTCTCCTAGAAATATTCTAGACACACCAAAAAGCATCGATAAAAGAAAAATTGGTGAATTAGACTTTTTCAAAGTTAAAATGTTTTTCTCTATAAATACACTGTTAAGAGAATGAAAAGAGAAACCGTAGACTGGAAGAAAATACTTGCAAATCACTTTCTAATAAAGACCTTGGTTCCAGAATATATAAAGTGCCTTAAAAATTCAACAATAAGAAAACAAACAACCCAACTAAAAATGAACAAAAACTCCAAACAGACACTTCATGAAAGACAAGAGGCAAATAATCATGGAAAAAGATTCCCACATCTCTAGTCATTAGATAAATACAAATTAAAACCACAATGAGATCCCTACACAATTACTACAATGCCTACAATTTTTTAAAATGATAATACCAACTACTGGTAACGAAACCAAATAACTGGAACTCCTATACATTGCTGGTGGAAATGCAAAATGCTATAGCCACGGTGGAAAACAGATTGTTTTTTAAATAAAATTAAAAATAGAGCTACCATAAAATCAAACAATCCCAGTCCTAGGTATCTACCCAACAGAAATAAAAATTTATTTTCACACAAAAATGTGTATCAGGTATATGAGAAGATACTTAACATCACTAATTATCAGGGAAACGCAAATCAAAACCACCATAAGATATCACCTTGTATTAGTATCTGTTAGCCTGGCTAATATCAAAAAGACAAGTGTTAAGTGTTGGCAAGAGTATGGAGAAAAGGGAACTCTTGTAAACACTCTTAGTGGGAAGGCAGACTGGTGTAGCCATTATAAAACAGTATGGAGGTCCCTAAAGAAATTAAAAATAGAACTGTCTATATGACCCAGCAATCTTTGTTAAGGGAAAACATCCAAAAAGAAATGAAATCGCCACCTCATGAAGATACCTGCATACTCATGTCCATTGCAGCATTATTCCCAATAGCTAAGACGTGGAAACGACCTAAATGTCCATCAGATGGATGGAGAGAGAAACTGCGGTATGTGTGTAAAATGGAATCCGATTCAGCCTTACACCAGGAAGGAGATACTGCCATTTGCCACAACATGAGGGAACCCAAAGGACATTGTGCTAAGGGAAACAAGGCACACAGAAAAATACCACTTATTCTTAGTAAAAGGCGAAAGATTTCTACTGTCTGAAGAGAAACTGGAGTATCATGATCTCACTTATTCCTCATGCAAAAAATACTGCATAATCTCATGTGAAACGATGAATATGTTAATTTTCTTGACTACAACAACCATTTTACTGTGTATATCAAAATATCACACAGTACATCTATAAACATATACAATAAAAACTATAAGCTCAGGAACAAATTTGGAAAGCTTACATTGACTGATTTTAAGACTTATTATCAAGCTACAGTAACTAATACAATGTAACACTGGCATAAAGAAAATCAAATGTATCAGTGGAATAGAATGGATAATCCAGAAATAGACTCACATATATGAATCTTGGCAGAGCAATTTAATTGGCAGAAGCAAGCATTATTTTCAAGAAATAATGCTAGACAATTTTTTAAAATAGTACTGGAACAACTGGATATTGATATGCGGGGCTGAAACTTGACGCTAACCTCACACAATACATAAAAATTAATTTGAAATAGATGACAGGGTCAAGACTCATTTTTACCCACATCAATAACCGGTCGTTTCAGCTCTTCCTCCGTTTCCATTTTGCACAGTTGGGCGCGGGAGGGGAGCCAACGGAAGCCTCCTGCATCACCAGTGGAGTGTAAAACGGTGAGACCACTTCGGAAAACTACTTGGCATTTTCTCGAAAACATCAAACATATCTATCCATGACACGCGATTCTTTCTCGGTCACCCAAAAGAAAAAAAATATATGTCTAGTTAAAAACTGTTGTTCAAGAATGTTTGTCCCAACTTCATTCATAATAGCCTCAAAGTGGGGTATTTTTATACAATGACAATACTATTCGACAGCTGGAAAAACGAACTACTGATGCCACAGAACGTGGAGGAAGCTCCAACACGGCGCTGAGAGGACACCAGACGCAAATGCCGGTCACTGTGCGACTTCACTCCTGTGAAACCCAAGAGCAGCCGCAGCTAATCCACAGCGACCCAAGTCAGAGCAGCTGCCCATCAGAGGAGGGTGGGCTGAGCGGAGGGGACACAGGCGACTTTCTGCGGTGACAAAGTGCTCCGGGTGCTGGCCGTAGGTGTGCCATGTGTCACAATTCACCAGCCTACACACTTGAGCTACGTACGTTTCACCATAGGTAAATTTTGCCTCAGATTAAAAACTACACATGTCACGCTGACCGCTGCGTGGGGAACAGACCGCGAGTGGCTGCGGGAGCGTGGGAGGAGCACAGGCTGCCGCGGTTGCCCGGGCAGCGATGGCCGTGACCTGGACTCGAGTGGCAGCAGCGGAGGCTGAGACAGATTTGGAACCACAGACTCCTCTAGAACAACGTCTCGTCGTCAATCTCCTTCCACTCCTACAGCATGCACCACCGCCCTGTTATGTTAATTCCACCCGCATTAGCGAACACTCCCTCCACGCCAGAGACCTGATCACTCTCCCGCTCCTCAGAGTTCTGTTTCTATGTGTGGGGGTCCTGTCTACGTTCCAAACCGGCCTCTGTCACTGTGAGTTGTGCAATCGTGGGCGAGTTCAGTAACTTCCCAGAGGCTCAGCACTCTTCTTCTGTCAATGGAGATAGTAATTATATTATCCTAGAGGCTTATCATGAGGGTTCAAGGTAGATAAAAATAATGCTTATTCGTAGGTTTAAATAGGACAATAACGGCAAGGCGGCAAGTCCAGTACCTGACACGCAACAGGCAGTGAAGACATGATAGACCCTTTCCTTCTGCCCTAGTCTCCCTGACCAGGTGGCGAGCTCCCCACGGGCGGGGCCGTTTCTGCCTCTACTCTTGGACCACACCACAGGTGTGCCGCAGGTACAAATGAACATCTGCGTTAGTTATTGGTCAAAATATCGTAAGTTAAGATGCTTTGCGGAGTGGGTTCTGGGTGTAGATTTGTTCAGCGGAGAAACACAGAGTCTGCAAGATTTTAGGGAACATGGGTTGGCCCTAATTAGAACCTAACAAAAGTCAAAATTTCAAATGAAACTCAGATTTTTGGGGGGCTCAGCTCAACCTTGTGGTTGAGAAGTTTCCAAAAAATATGATTCTAAATAAAAGCGCAGGGGAAAGGCTTACTTAGGAAAAAAGCTAATAAAGATGATCGACTGAAACAGTGCTTTATGCAGCAATATTATGATGCATTAAAAGCAAAAAAAGAGAGAGAGAGAGAAACATATGGATTAGATTCCCTGGAAATATATCAAGTTTTATAATAAAATGTAGGGAAACGGTGCTCGGGAAAATGTGGAGGCTTTGTTCAACTCAAAGCACGAACCATTTTCTGAGTTTATTAAGAAGTTTGCGTACTTGCAACGAGCCCAGAGAGTGCTCCCTATCTTTTGGTCAAGTGGTAACAGACCATTAGTCCTCAAAAGCGAATCAATACATCCTGCCTCAGAATCAAACCCATTTGAACGTGACAGACACATTTTGTGAAAACACCAGATTTAGGGGGGAAATGGACTTGAAATCAAAGCCAGCTCATCAGATGGGCTTCCACTGGCTTTTTACAGGAAGACGACCTAGGGCTTCCAGTCAAAGATGGGGAATTAAACAAACATGTATTTACCTCTACTCCCCCCAGAAATAACCACGTAATTGACAATAGAAAGTGTGTTACTGTATAATCCCCACAGACGAAGAGAACCAGAAAGAATAAAACAGCAAGAACATTCTGGAAGCTGGACAACTGGTAACCAACTTAGCAGATCTGAACGCCTTAGTACTAAATCAACAGTAACGAAAGCCAAAAATCAGCTGGTCAGGAATTGGAGACATTATCTCTGGAAGTGAAGATGAATGTGCATCTAAAAAGAGGAAGATTGGTATACAATCTGTTTAAGAAACTACCAAACCTTCAGATACCCATCCTCATTCCGTACAGCCAGGTGACAGCCTCTTCACCACTCCAACAGAAAACTCAGAGATTACCTTCTAGAGAGGACAAAATAGCGATCACCGAGCACAGCTGATGGTGGAAGTATCGGAATGGAAACAGATAGATTTAGTGGAACTTTTCATACTGTTATGGAATGAACTGTGCCTCCCTCCAGCCCCCACCAAAATTCGTATGTTGAAGCCCTATCCCTGCCAAGTGACTATATTTAAAAATAGGACTTTTAAAGAAGTAATTAAGATTAAATGAGGTCATGAGGCCAGGGCCCTAATCTGATAGGACTAACAAAAGAGGAGGAAGAGACACCAGAGTGCAAGCTTCCTCTCTCTGAGTGGGCACACACAGAGGAAGGGCCCCAGGAGGACACAGCAAGGAGGCTGCCATCTACAAGCCAGGAAGGGAGGCCTCACCAGAAACCAACTCCACTAACACCTTCATCGTAGACTTACAGCCTCCAAAATTGTGGGAAAATAAATTTCTGTTGTTTAAGCCACACAGTCTGTGTTATTTCGCTATGGCAGCCCAAGAGGACTAATATACATAATAAATAAAGAGATGTTTAGTCTTCTGCCCCTACTAAGCTCCTAGAATGCTGGTAGTCAGATATATTATACATCCTCCAGGCAGAAAGACTAGAGAAGATTTCTCTCCGCAATCTGATTAGTCTAAGAGAAAAGATCAGAAAGACAGGAATACCAAGGATTTCCTGTGCAAATGGCCCAGCTAGACTGTGCTACATGAAGTTCATAGTTCAAACAGCCCCACTCAAGGACACAGAGCTTTCAAGTCAGCTCTTTAGTACTCCTACCCTTGGATGTCAGCAATAATCAAGAGCCACGAGGCATCTGAACAAAGTATCTAATAGGAAATAAAGAATCCAAAACAAATAAGGAGGAGAAAACTTCAGTAAAAGTACCATTAATTAATATCAGAGAGGAGAGGATACCTATGAAACAAGAATAAGGTGCTACTTTTAAAGGAAACATTTACAAAACAGAAAAAAAAACTCTTGGAAAATTTTTTAAATGATGGTAGAAACAAATACAACAAAAAACTTCAAAGATAAAGAAATGGCTTGGAAAATAGATAAAAAGATGAAAAACAGAAAAATAAGAATACGGGAGAAATAGTTCAGTAGATCCAACATCCAAAAAATAGGAGCTCAGGGTGAGGAAGAAGGTGGGACATAAGATAAAAATGAGAGATAGAATCATCGAGGAATCATTTCTTGGCCTTTTGGCTAACATCAAATGTAAAATCATCAAGTAAATAATTTTCACAAATAATAATCACAATGGAAGGATATGAGTTTCCAGATTGAAAAGGCCCACCAAGTGGTCTTCTCACACAATGAACAAAAATAGATCCACATCAAGGAACCTTATAAAATTGCAAAATTACAGGGAAAAACAACAGCTCCTATAGCTTAGAGGGAAAAGGAGAAACAGATTTCATACAACGGCCTTCTTAGCAACACTGGCGGATTAAAGCCAATGGCACAAGTTCATCAGTGTTCTGAGAAAAAAGCACCTCCAACCCAGATTTCTATACCCAGCCAAAGCATTAATTAATCATGAGAATAAAATAAATACATTTTCAGACATGCATGGTCTCAAAAAAATTGCTTACTTCTTTTAAGTGAATAGAAAAATGTGTCTCACCAAAATGAAGAGGTAACACAAGAAAGAGGAGGATATGGAATTAAGGAAACAAGATCTAGCAGAAAAGGAAACCAGGGGAATTGCTAAGACGTTAATGAGGAGTGATCCCCAAACAACAGCTGTATAGTAGATCTAGGAAGCACCCAGCCCAGTCCAGAATGTCTCAGGAAAGATTTCCTCAAGAAGATGAAATTGGCAGAACAAGAATTGTGAATACAATTTTGAGACAAATTTTATTCAACTAGGGGAAGAGTCTGGCGTTGAATTAGTGACATATACATAAAGAACTAAGCAGAGAGAAAAAAAGATGAACCGCAGGGGGGGAATGTCGATCAGGAAAGCACACGTCATCACAGCTTAGCTGTGAATAGTGTTTTCAGGGTCAAAATAATATAATCACCAAATATGGTGTGATGTGGGTGTTGACAGATGGTAAACAAAAACACCAGGCCGGGCGCGGTGGCTCACGCCTGTAATCCTAGCACTCTGGGAGGCCGAGGTGGGCGGATCCTTTGAGCTCAGGAGTTCGAGACCAGCCTGAGCAAGAGCGAGACCCCATCTCTACTAAAAATAGAAAGAAATTATATGGACAGCTAAAAAATATATATAGAAAAAATTAGCTGGGCATGGTGGTGCATGCCTGTAGTCCCAGCTACTCGGGAGGCTGAGGCAGGAGGATCCCTTGAGCTCAGGAGTTTGAGGTTGCTGTGAGCTAGGCTGACGCCACGGCACTCACTCTAGCCTGGGCAACACAGTGAGACTCTGTCTCAAAAAAAAAAAAAAGAAAAGAAAAGAAAAACACCTTACCCAGTGAGAAGTCAATAGACAACGCTGAAAATGGAAAATTCAAGCAGTGTAAATATACGCATGTTATTTAGAGACACAGAGACACATACCAAAAGAATCAACTAAATTACGAAAAGTAGATACCTCTCTAGAAAGTAGAAAATAGGGTGGGGGGCATGCCATGCATGTTTGCTACAAACCTTCTAGAACTATTTGCTTCTCTAAACTATGTGCAAAGGTAACTTTTATTTTAAAATGAAATGTAAAAGAAAAACTAATAAAAACTCTAAGTGGAAAAAAGAGAAGGAGGAGGAGGAGGAGATGAAGGGGAAGGGGTGGGAGGTGAATAGGGAGAAAAAGACATGGCTACTTTTGACCTCCGATATCTGATTATTAAGTCATTAAATATGAAATGCCCAATTTTGAATCAAAGTGTAGTTTCTCATATCTCAAACAAGCAGTACAATTAATTAAAGTATGCACCTAAACCACTGACACAGTTTTGTCATCTTAACGGTAGCTTGTTTATGCCAGCAGCAAAGAAGTCTGGAGAGCGAGTGGCCACGAAATCATGAAAGGTGTTTTCCACAGCTTGTTGAGAATTGAATATTTTTCCTTGCAAGAAGAGGTCCAAAGCCTGGAAGAAGTGGTAGTCAGTTGGTGCAACGTCTGGTGTATACAGTGGATGACAGAGAGTTTCCAAGTCCAGCAGCTGTAGTTTGAGCAGCGTTGTTTGCGCAACATATGGTCAAACGTTGTCTTGCAAGAGGATGGGCCTGTCTCTGACCAATCTCAGCTGCTTAATCGCAAGCATCCTCATCACTTCATCCAGTTGGTTGCAGTAGATATCGCTGTAATCGACTGACCAGGTAAGCTGTAGTGGATAATACCAGCACTGGGCCACCAGACAGACACCATTAGCTTTTTTTGATGACTATTCGGTTTTAGACTACATTTCAGCACGTCATCTTTAGCCAACCTTTGTGCTGAATGCTTATGACTGTCAAAAAGAATCCATTTTTCATCTCATGTAACAATACAGTGTAGAAATGGTTCCGATGAGGGCTCAGCTGTCTTTACGTCTGTCAGCCATGGCAGGAACGGGCTGGCCTCGTCATTCAGCTTCTCGGGCGAGAGCATAGAGTCCCCTCGGGAGACCAAGGCTCCCTGCCTTCCATGCCCAGCACATACACCTGGCGGTGGGGCTCTCAACGCCCCCCTGGACTGAAGGAGAGCTGTCCCCCAGAAGGGTTCAGCAGGCACTTCCAGGGCACCCCCTCCTCTCTCCAGTCTGGTCGAGGCCATCAGCTTCTCGCCACAAAGCCCCTCATGCTGAGGACCATAGTGAGGCCACGGTGGGCCCGGCCATGTCCTTCGGGCAGGCATTCCTGCCAGTTCCATAAATCGCAGTGAGGAGCTCAGTGTGGGGAGTCAGACTCGGACTCAAACATGCCTACTGTCCGTGTGACAAGTTATTTAGCCTCTCTGCACCTCAGCTGTAAGATAGGGGTAATGAGAGTATCCATCTCATCACAGGGGTTTCAGGAGGATTCAGCTCGTTAGTGAGACCCCTCACTTTCCCCGAGCCTGTGCTGCAGTCAGCGCCGGGCACGTGCTACTGTGAGGACCTGCATCATGGAGACAGCCCTCTGCCCCACTGCCTGCGGCCACCCAGGTCCAGCCTCCTGTCCCCATCCCAAGCCCACAGTCCTCAGGAGTCCTAGGCTGCAGCCAGCCCACCTGGAGAGGCAGGATGACCCATGAACTCTGAGTTCAAGGGCTGCCCAGGCTCCCCCCAGCTGGAGCCCCCGCTGCTCCCGTCCCCACGTGAACTCCCAGGCCTGGCAGGGCCTTTGAGAAGGGGCAGCCCAGGAAGAGGAAGTGTGAGCCGGCAGGACAGGCCCATGTGCTGGGATCTTTCTTGCCATCTAGTCGGTCAATAGTGGGCCCGCGTCCATCAGGAGTGACAACAGCTCCTTCCTCCCAGCGCTCTGGGCATCCCTCACCCACCCTCCTCTCCCTCCTCTCTCCCCAGAGCTCGGCTGAGCTCGCTCTCAATTGGCCTGACAAAGCTCAGTCACCAAGGGAAGTCCTTGAAGTTGGGGATTTCAACAAAGCTAAACCACTAAATCCCAGGGCCGCCAGCCTGTCTTCACAGCTTCTGGGCTCTGCCAGAAATCGCACTTACTCCCATGCAGAAACCACAGCCCTGGCGGCTGCAGCGTCTCACCAGCCCGTCGCAGGCCACCTTATCAAGGCAGGCCAGCCTCTCCTTTATCTGCCTGCCATCGCTAAGTGCTTCCAGCCCCCCGACAGGCCCCGTAAAAGCTGGTAAAAGACAAGGCTGCTCCACGTTTGACATCACTGACTTCAAAGGCCCCGAGTTAGGTGGGGCCGATCCGGATGCCTTGCCAAGTTGTGAGTGATGCTCCGTGCTCCTGGGATGGCCCTGTTGGTCTGGGGGTCACTCTGAGAGCCCCAGAGCTTATCGGCAGATACACAGATGTGGTTAAGGGCACGGACTCTGCAGCAAAGAGGCCTTGGTTCGAGTCCCGGCTCCACCACTTGTTCACTGGGCAAGTCAGTTACCTCCATAGGGCTCAGGGTTTTCATCTGCCAAATGGGGATACTGAAGTTTTCCTGCCTGTTTGATCCTCCAAACGTCACCGGGAAAGATTTGATGTGGTGACAGGGGCTCCCTCATGTACAGAGATAGCCACTCTGTGGGGCCCTGGGAGCCATCTATCCAGGGCCTTTGGTAGCTGAGACAAGTGGCACCAGGAAAGAATGACAGAGAAAAGGACCTGGGTCACGTGGTACCAAAGCCTCAACCCCCCACTCCCCACCACCCACCCCAGACCCATTGGAGTTCAGGCTTCAAACCTGCTCATCCTTTAATGGCAAAAGTCTGTCTCCCTGGGAGTGGGGGTTACTGTTTAGGGGGTACCGGGGTTGTCTGGGAAGACGACAGAGTTCTGGAAATGGATGGTGATGATGATGATCGCATAACAATGTGAATATTTAATGTGAATGTGCTTAGTACCACTGAACTATACACTTAAATGGTTAAAATGGTAAAATTTCATGTTATGAATATTTTAACCACAATTTTTTTAAAGTCTGATTCCTTCCACTCCCCCCAGGTGAGGGGGGGAATGGGGAGCAATGGAGACGAGGTGCTTCTTAGCCCTTCCAAGGGCTCTAGCTGCTTAAGGGAAGGTTGATAATAACGGAAAAGAAGCCCAAGCTACAAGCTGACCACCCCTTTCCAGCCCCAAATCTCCCCGGGGCCCCTACAGCCCCCTATCTGCAAGAGGGCCGTGCTCGCTGTCCTGCCCCCCAGCGGCCCTGGCGTCTAGTCCTGCCTGGCTCACACCCCCAACAGTGGCTGCCGGGACCCCTGCTCCAGGTCTTCAATGCAAAGAAGTAAGTGCAGAAAGGGAAAGAGGAAAAGGGAATTAAGTCATCCTCAGCTTTTCTCCCAAGTTCTACTGAGAAGAATCAAGACGCTTTTTGGGCCCACTGCCCGGAGACAGAAGAGGAGATGAAAATATTTATTTGTTTCTAAGGCTCTGGCAATCCCAGGATGAAAAGCCCACCTTGGTCGTAACTTACTGCAGCTCCAGCTGTTTCCAAGGTGCCCCCCCTCCCCGCCCCCCACTCGGCTCTTGGGCAAGAAGCTCCACTGCCCCGCTGGGAGAAAAGGTGGGATCCCTGTCCCAGCAGAAACTGGATCTATTCAATGAGAATTACCCCGTATTGGCATCGGGGAGCCATAAATAGCCCGGCCGTCCCAGCTGAATCACCAGAGCTAGCACTGTGTCAGCGTTTCTATATAAACCAGGGTTTGCTCGGGGATTAGCTCACAGCCATAAAAAATTTGCTCCAGGCTGAAACTTGGCCTAAAGAAACTCTCAGCCCAGGAGTAGATACTGAAAACAAAGCCAGACGGACACCACCCCCAAGCCTCCCGAGGACAAGGGTGCCCGTGACCAGGACCTCATACACTGGGGCTGTGTGGTCACCAGCACAGAAGAAGTCGGTGATGTAGGGCGCTGATTGGGGTTGTCATAATTCAAAAATGGGTTTTTCCCCGCAAGCTGAAAGAAGGGATACTTGCTGCTTTGAGAACTTTGAATAGGTCTGAGTTTGAGAGGGCATAATCCAAGCCCTCCGCTTTCCTGCAGACACTAAACATCAGGCAGAGAGAGATTTACCTCGGCAGGGAACAACTGTTCGCGTGGATACCCTGTATGTTGTCGGGACAGCGGGCTCTGTCTTCCACCTCAAGGGGAAAGTTTTGAGAGCAAGGCCTGGGAACCCGACAGATCAGAAGGGTAGAAATAACCCCACGCATGACACAGGTGCAGTGAGTGGGAAATGGATGTTTTTTTCTCCCCTAAGCACGGTGAGTCCCGCATCATCTATTAAATAAAGCTAGAGGCCCTTCCACACCCCATATACATACATAACTTCCTGGTGGATTAATGATCTAAACGAAAAGAAAAACTATAAAAAATATTTGAAGAAATTTAAGAGACTGTGTATGTAAACTCAGAGTAGAGAGGGCTTCTTAAGTAAGTCATAAAAACCAGAAGTCATAAATAGAGAAAATGTTGTAATATTTTAAAATTTTAATTAGTTTTAAATTTTTAGGAAGCCAGATTTGTCAGAGACAAAATTAAAATAGATGGGAGAAAATATTTGTAATACACATGGCAAAGGGTTTACATGCTGTGGTGATAAAAGATTCCTACAAATTAATAAGAAAAAAAAGCAGAAAAATAGAAAAATGATATGAAAAAGCAATGTAGAGAAAAGGAAATGTAAGTTTCCAACAAACAATGAAAAGATATGCAGCTTCACTGGTGGTAAGGGAAATGTAAATCAAAACAACAAATTTGAACCATCATTTGAACCAACTAAAATAGATTAGTAATAACCGGTGCTGGTGAGGGTGTGGGAAAGTAGGCGCTCTCATTCATTGCCAAGGTATGCTGAACTGCTACAGCCTTTTCTTTGTTGTTCTTTTACATCACTTAATATATTTTTTTAAAGTTATTCACATGTGTCAGATCTGAATTCACCCATGTCCCTTCCTGATAGGGGACACTTTTTTCTAGAAAGCTTACTATCTAACGTAGTACCACGATGTGCTGTTAGTTACAAAGCAATGTTAAAATATAGAGTAACATGTTTAGTGCAAGCCAATTTTTTAAAAAGAGGCAAAGGCAAAATCCCTAAATATATGTGTACATTTTTAGTTAAGTTTGTGCACACAGAAGGACGTAGGTGGATTCATCCTCTACTGTAAACATTGGTAACCTCTCGGGGACTCATAAACTATTGATTTTTTTTCTCGATACATCTTTATGTTGCTTTTTACAGCAAATATATACTAATTTTATGATATTTTTAAGTAGAAAAGTTTTTAATCACTTCAAAATACAAAGTTGATTGGTAAAATGGAAGTGGTTGCAGAACCTCGAGACATGCTTAATGAATACCACGGAGTGTGCTCATCGGCGGCCGCCGGGGAGTGGCCAGGGGCCCGGCACAGCCCTGCGCGGAAGCTCACACGCGGTGAAGGCGGCATAGTCCGTGACAGCTACAGAGAACAATTTTAAGAATCCACAGGGTTCAGAGGCGGACGAGAGCTGAGGGTTCAGATCTGCGGGCTTCCAAGGTTTGAGAACGGAAGGACGTGGGTGAACGGAGGAGGAAAACAGAGAACAGGAGAAAGCGACGGCATAAACAAAGGCCTCTGGGTCTGCACGAGCCTGGCCGGGAGAGGCCAGCGGTGTCAGAAAGGGCTTGGCACATGACAAGTGCTCGGTTGTGCTTCCTGAGCTCTGCCTGCCAATCCCCCAGTCTAGAAAAGGAGGCACTGGTAAAAAGAGGGTTTTCACATTCGCCTGAAAACCGCCTCTGCAGAGGACTGGCTCTGGCGTCCCTCTAAGGGACGGGTTCTCTGGGGAGCGGTTCACAAGCACGCTGCTCTCTGGCCTGAAATGCGGAGCCGAAGCCGGGCCCCCTGCGGGTCTGGGAACCCCACCCGGGAAGCACAGGCCTGAGAGGCTCAGCTCTGAGGTCACAGGAACAGCGTTCGTGCTGGGGCCCGGCCAAGGCCGGTTCCCACAGCCACCCCCAACTCCAGGTCCACCCACCCCCTCAAAAGCACAGTAAGGCGCCATTTTCCCAGCTGGGGTTTAAGTCTCTGCAGGGCAGCGACCACACCTGTGTCGGGGTCACCCCTCTCTGTCCCGTGCCCAGCCGGAGTGGGCGCTCAGTGAACGTATGCTGGATTAGTGTTTGCTGAGAGAGTTCGTCTTTGCAGCAGAAACCTCTGGCTTGTCCCTTTGGTTCCTGGCAAAGGGACACTGCTGTCAGGGTTTGGGAGGTAAGAGGTGGGGTCTGGGGGTTACAAGGCTGATAAACACTGTCTTGTTTTGAAGACCAAAAGGAAACAGCGAACCGTACCCATAGTCTTAAGAGTATTTGCACCAAGAAAGAAGACAGTCTGGGCGTTATTCTTCAAGGGGGAAGGGGACAGTTTGCAAGTTCTTTTCACTGGAGGCCCAAGCGAGTGGTCTATTTCACATGTGATTTCTAAAGGAGGAAGGAAGACAGTTTTCCCACAGGCGCATCCTCAAAGGGTGACCGTTTGTTTCAGGCCCAGGAACGTCGCGGCTTCTGCCCCTAGACTGCCCAGGAGCTGCAAAGCTGGCTCTGAAGACAGACTCGTCCCTCCCTGCCAGTGCCACCTCTCAGCCCTCGCGTTGCTCGTGTCTGTCCAGGAAGACAGGGGGTCTCCTTGCTGTGGGAGGCCCACGCGCCCGGCCCCCCGCTGCCGCTGGAGGTGTTCGCTTCTCTCGCTCAGCCTCCGCGGCTTCCCTGTGCTAAGGGGGCGCGGGAAGGACAGACGTGAGCTCTGGGCACACAACAGAGAGCTCATCACGCAGGCCACCCCTCGCTAATTCTGTCTAGCTCAACACCTGGCCACCGAGCGTCCACACTCAGCATTAAGCCCACACAAGGCCAGCGTGGCCCCCGCCCTCAGGGACTGGGACTTGTGGCTTCCCTCCCAGAACCCTCGGGAGTGACGACACCTTCCTCCTTCTGGGACAATCACTGCTTCTCCCAGAACACAAAGGGGCTTCTGGCTCTCTCTTTTCACCTTCAAAATCTTCGGTTTTAAAAATCTTTGCTTTCGGCTCAGAGGAACTGAGGTCCCTTCATTCAAACAACAAATATTTAGCAAGTGCTTCCTGTGAGCCAGGCTGTGATCTAGATGGTGGGGAGATAGCAGCGAAGAAAATGGACAAAAATCCCTGCCCTTGTGGGGCTTAAATTTTAGCAGGAGAGGAAGGAAAAAAAAAAACCACCTAATTAATAAGTAATTTCTCTAAGTGCTCTAAGATAAAGCCGGGCCCAGGCGTGCCAGGGTCGGAAGGGGACAGTTCGATGGGGTGGTCGGGAGGCTCCCTCCCAGCTCCCGCCTGCTCAGCCTTTATCTCCTTGCCGAGATGGTGTTATTATGGTTCCCAAATGTTTGAGGTTCAAGTGAAGAGTTCATCTGTAATGGGATTATTTCTCGCCCTGTTTGCTTTCATTACAGTCCGACTCTCTCCGAGCATGAGAATCTAACCTTACTGAAAGCATATTTTGGTAATCTGATATAAACTAAATTTAAACTTTGACCTCCAACAATAAAAACGCTACTTTCCCTCTCTGAAGACCTGAAATTCAGATTAAGGGCCTGCCAGCTTCACTTTCCGGGTTTCTAACTGACTTCTAATTAGATTCTAAGCATCACTCAGAAGGGGCTGGGGACAGGCCGGGGCCGTGGTGGGCGGCCGGCCCGCTGGCCTGGTTTCTCCCCGTTCCCGCTGGAAGTCCGACCCTCCTCTCCGCTTTCCCACACTCCAGCTCCTGTTTGTGGGACTGTCACCGAGCACCAAGCCAGTGCTGAAAACTCAAAATAAAATTGCTGTCTCCAGCTATGTTCCCAATTTGCCCTGATCCCGTTTTGCACGAACCGCTTTAATCCTGCTGTGGGTAAAGGTTAAGTATGAGCTTACTCCCATCTGCCCCCACGTCATGCTCTAATTCCCGTAGGTTATCTTACTCAGAAATTAAGAGAAGCGACCGCGGACCCACGTGGGGGCCGTCTGCGGCCAGGGGGCTCCCGGGTCTGAGCCTCCTGCAGCCTCGCCCGCCGCCCGCGCCCAGCCACGCTGCTGCTCAGAGCGCGGCGTTCGTACGTTGCTCAGGTTTGCTACGCACTAAATTAAAGCCTGGCTTTTCCTTTTTTTTTTTCTTAAGAGAGACATTAAATAAATGTCACTGTCTGGAGCAGGATAAGCAACTGAAAATTCAAATTCAGGGATGTCCTACATTAATAACTGTTCACTGAGGAAGCATTTCCTGTTTATACGTCGAGCTAATGAGAATCCATCACTCCTGTCAAATACACTGAACACCAAATTCAAATGTCAAACCAAATGTAAGAGGTCACACATTTCCTTTGCTAACTAAAAGTGTAATTCATAAATATTATTGCTACCAAACTCTCCATCTACAACATTTGTTTAGAAATATGCACATGTAATATAAATTGTGATTAAGTTAAATGGGTATATTATTTCCTGTTTTAAGGGCTAACAGCAGCATGAATTATGCTTTACTGCAAAGAAGGCTCAAGTCACAAGCCGCTCTGCCTGAGGACGGCCCCACACTTTACACCCCCAGACTGGCTTTTGCACGTCCATTCATAAATACTTTACATTACCCAGCCTTGCTGATAACTTTTACTTCTGCTGCCTTATAAAATAGCTCTTAGTACTGAAAAGGTCAGCTAAATGGACATAAACTTGGGATCTAGCTACATTTAAAATTAAAAGTGGAAAAACAAAAAAGATTTACGAAGCCAGGGTCTTCATTTACCTCTGTAAGCACAGTACCAGAATCCAAATTAAACTGAAACTTTGCATCTGTAGCATGACGTAGCAAGATGGGAGTTGTTAGCATGGGAAGCCACCACACCGATTTTTAACTTCCACACTTACCACCGGGGAGTGCAGAAACAATTGGGAAGCAACGTTTCATTCCGTTTCATCTACAAATATATTCAACTAATACCCTTAATTTTAAAAACCCGTATACACATTAATATTTATATTATTTTAGTAGAACAAAATGTATTCTAGCAAGGAAAACAAGGTAAGTGTGACAGGCAGAAATAGATCCTCATCTAAGAACCTGGTGGGGGAACGTCCTCATGGCATTCAGATAAAAGGAAGAAAAAAGGAAAGACCAGAATCAAAGATGACCCTCACCAGTCTTGCTCTGCCAGTTCAAGAAAAAAAATAATAGTTTTACTCCCTAGTCAAAGAAAATTATTACCAGTGACCAAAATATATAAAAAAAAAAAAAAAAAAAAAAAAAGCCAGGAAAGAAGCCCTCCCCTCCCAGGCCTAGGCTGCGAAGTTTGCTCCCGCGGCAGGCAGGGAGCTGAGCTCCAAATCCCAGCAGAGCCAGACCAGCGAGCCCCTCTCTGACGTCAGCAAGGCCACGGGCCAGGTCGCCCTGGGCCGGCCACGGGAGGTGTCCCGCAGAGGAGCTCTGACTCATCGCTGTTTTCCAAACCTGTTCAAAGGGGAGCCCGCCTGACGCCATCGTGCCGGACGATTTTGCAATGAAACGGAGTCTTTGATGTCACAGATCGGGAGAGAGGGATAAGCTGGTTCCTTGAAGAGATAACTACGATGATTTCCAGCTTTTGAAGTCTAGTGAAGAGCATTTCATACACTCCAGATTCAGAAGGAGATAATTACCAGGTTCCACTGAGGCTCCTATCTGGGGACACTGCTGTGACAGCTGCTCCTTGTCCAGAGGGACACCCTGCCCACGTGCCACGAGGCACGCAGCGGTCTGCGCCCTACCTGCCCCCTGGCTTCCCTGCAAGTTTACGCTGAATGGGCAGATGTGGGTTCAAAAGTAAGTACAGCTGGAGAAGAGGTTTATGTAAAGCATGTAGCTCTCATTCGGTATTCTAAATTAGGTTTCCAACGGTTTTATCATAATATTTGTTCATCATAATGTAACGGTTACATTGTAGGGTTGTCTTAAATGTGGCCACTTCAAATCTGTTACCTATGATTTGAAGCTCAGCAAAAGAAAATGATTTTTTATCCCACTTTTTAAAATTAAGGTATAATTTACATAAAGTGAAATATTCAGGTCTTAACTGTCCAATCAGTTTTGATGAATACACACGAAGACGCAGGACATTTCTCACACCTTCCCGTCAATCTCCCAGCCCCAGAATCAACCTCTGATTTGACTTCTATCATCACAGGTTACTTTTTCCTACTTTAGACTTTCCTTTACATGGACACATAGCACGCACTTTTCATCCACTCACCGTGTCCGAGACCCGCCCACGAGGCTGCGTGTAGCAGCAGCTTGTTCTGTCACGTTGCTTGGTATCACCTGCTGCATGACTGTGCCACCATGTGTTTACCGGTTCTTCACTGATGACACCTGGCTGTTTTCCACTTTTAGATTTTTATGACTGAAACTGCTATGAACATTCTTCCATAAGAATTTTGTGGAAATATATTTTCATTTCTCTCAAGTAAATATCTAGGAATAGAATTACTGGCCATAGCATAAACATATGTTTAACTTTTTAAGAAAGTGCCAGTTTTCCAAAGTGCTCACACCATTTACACCCCACCAGCAATGCACGAGAGTTCCAGTTCCTCCGCGTCCTCTCCCACGTTTAATGTCATCGATTTTTTTCACTTTAACCAGCTTGCAGTTGATGTCTAGTGGTAACTCACCATCATTTTAATTTCAATTTCCCTGATACCTAACTATGTTAAACACTTTTTCATGTACTTACTGGCTATTTGTATATCTTCTTTAGTGATGTTTCTAATCAGATCATTTTGCCCGTTTTTAATTGGATTGTTGTTTTATTGTTGAGTTGTAGAAGTTCCCTACATATTCTGGATGCGAGTCATTTGTGAGACTTATGTTGGCAAATCTGTGGTTTGCCTATTCATTTTTTTTTTGACAGTGTCTTTGATAAGCAGAAATTTTTAATTTTGATGACAATTTATCAATTTTTGCTTTATGTCCCATGCTTTCTGTGACTTCTCTAAGAAATCTTTGCCTACCCCAAGGTTGGAAAAATATTCCATTTTTTTCTAGCAATTTTATTGCTTTAGCTTTTGTTGTTTAGGTCAACGACCCATAATGAACTGATAGTTATACATGATTAGAAGTAGAAACAAAGATTTGGTTTTCTTTAAATGTATATCCACTCGTTTCTGCACTGTTCATTAAAGAGATTTTCTTTCCCTATTGAATTTCCTTGGCTTCCTTGCCAAAAATCATTTGCCCATATGTCTGTGGGTCTATGTATGGACTTTATTTTTGTTCCACTTATCTATTAATCCATTCTTTCATCAATATCACATTGTCTTGGGTAGCGTAGTACCTATGTAGTCAGTCTTATATTGAGGTAGAATAAGTCTTCCAAATTTGTTTTATTTTTTCAATATTGTTTTGGCTATTCTAGGTACTTTGACTTTTTGCATAAATTTTAAAATTATTTTGTCAAAGATAAGAGCTTATTGGAATTTCATTTAGGACTGATCAATTTGAGAGAACTGACATCTTCATATTCAGTATTCCAATTTCTAAACATGGCATCTCTCTTCATTTATTTAGGTCTTTAATTTCTCTCAGCAATGTTTTATAATTTCCAATTTTATACATCTTTCATTAAATTTATCCCTAAGTATTTGAATTTTTATGCTATGTTATTTTAAATTTTTCATTAATTTTTTCATTGCTAATTATGGAATTATGATTTTATATTCTATTAGAGTTCTACACATTTTCTTAATTCTTTAGGCATTTCTTTATACAAAATCACATCACTTATACATGAAGACAATTCTACTTCTATCTTTCCAATCTGTATGTTCTTCATTTCTTTTTCTTATGTTATTGCTTTGTCTAAGATTTCCAGTAAAACATCAGATAAAAGTCATAAGAGAGACATCCTTGCCTTTAGAGGAAAGCATTCAATTCACCAATAACTATGTTAGCCATAAGAGTTTTTTTTGTTGTTGTTTTTTGGTTTTGTTTTGGGTTTTTTTGTTGTTGTTGTTGTTGTTTTGTTTGGGTTTCATTTGTAGATGCTATTTATCAAGTTAGGAAAGGTCCCTTCTATTCAGAGTTTGTTGAGAGTTTTTGTCTTCGATGGATATTGGTTGGGATTTATCAATTGCTTTTTCTACATCTACAAAAATGATCTTATGATTTTCTCCTTGATTAGTTAATGTGGTAAAATGCAGTGACTGATTTTTTAAATATTATACCAACCTTACATTCCTGGGATAAACCCTACTTTATCCTTCTTTACATATTATGGGATTTCATTTATTAGTATTTGTTAAGGATTTTCATTATCAAGGACTTACCTATGATAATGAGGGACTTTCATCTGTAAGTTTCTTTTCTAAAATGTCCTTGTCTGATATGGGTATCAAGATAATTCTGAACTAATAAAATGGATTAGAAAGTATTCCCTAATACTCTATCTTCTCAAAGAGTAGGTATAAATTTAATAATTATCTTTTCCTTAAGTATTTGAAAGAGTTCACCAGAGAAACTATCTGGACCTAGAGTTTTGTTTGTGGGAAGTTTAATTACAAATTCAATTTCTTTAATGAATTTAGGGTTTATATTTCCTATTTCTTGTTTTGTAAGTTATGCTTTTTAAGGAATTTGTACCTTTCATCCAAGTCATTGAATTAATTGGCATACAGTTGTTTGTAGTATCATCTTATTATCTTTTTAAGTCTATAGGCTGTTCAAGTGATGTCCCCTATTTTATTCCTGATATCGGTAATTTGTCTTGACTCCTTTTTTCTTGATTAGTTTTCCTAGGGATTTATCAATTTTATTAATCTTTTCAACAAACCAGTTTCAATCTTTGCTGATTTTCTGGATTTTTTTCTATATCACTGATTTCTACTCTTATTTAGGTTTAATTAGTTCATCTCTTTTAGCTTTTTTAAGGTGGAAGCAGAGACCATTGATTTTCCACATTCCTCATTTCGTAATATAAGCATATAAAGCTATATGTTTTCCTTTAATACTTGTGCATCCCACAAATTCTGATGCCATCTTTTCATTATCATTAAATTTAAAATATTTTCTGATTCCCCTTGTGATTTCTTCTTTGAGGCATAGTTTATTTAGTTGTATGTGGTTTAATTTCCAGATATTCAAAGAATTTTTTAGGTATGTTGTTGTTATTGATTTCTATTTTAATTCCATTGTGTCCAGGAAACATACTTAGAAATTCAATTCTTAGAAATTTATCAAGACTTGTTTTATGGTCCAATTCATGGTCTATTTTGAGGAATGTTTCTCATGCACTAGATGAATACATGCATTTTGCTTCTGTTGGGTGTGGTAATCTATAAATATCAATTAGATCAAGTTATTGGCAGTGTTGTTCAAATCTTCTGTACCCTAACTAATTTTCTGATCTACCCGTTACTGAGAGAGGAGTATTAAATTCTTCAGCTATGAGTGGATATATACAGTTTCTTTTACTTCTGTCAATTTTTGCTTCATGTATTTATCTTTTTTAATTGTCTAACTGAAGTTAGCTTCGTGTATTTCAAAGTTTTGTTACTGGGTACAAATTTTGGATTTTTATGTCTTCTTAATTAAACTCTTAAGATTATAAAATGCTTCTTTTATCTTTTTATCAACTGGAAATCTACTCCATCTGATATTAGTTTCACCTGTTTTCTTATGTACAGTACTTACATTGTATTATTGTATCTTTTCCAAATTTTTTACTTTCAGTCTGTTTGAGTCTTTATGTTTAAAGTGTATTTCTTACAAACCACATATAGTTGGGTCTTGCATTTTTATCCACTCTGACAATCTTTGCCTTTTAATTGGGAAGGTTAGTCTCTTTACATTTAATGCAATTATTCATGTATTCTGATTTTAAATATACCAAATTTGGGATCGATTTATATCTGTCTCTCATGTTCTTTGTGTTTCCGTTTCTCCTATTATGTATTTTTGGTATGAAACAAATACGCTTAGTATCTCTTTTCCTCTCCTCTATTGACATTTTAGTCATGCCTCTTTGAATTATATTTTTAGTGATTTCTCTAGAGATTGCAATCTTTAATTTATCACAGTTCACTTTTTAAAAATATTCTATTACTTCATGAGCAATTTAAAACTTAATGGAAGTATATTTCCAATTACAATGCTCCCTTCTTTTATGTTCTTTTTGTCAAATGTTTTCATTCTTTAACTATTAATTCCCATGTTTCTTTGTTATTATTTTTACCTTCAATGGCCACTTATCTTTAAAGGTTCTTAAAGGTACTTTTTATTTGTAGGCCTATTCACTCCTGATATTCTTTATTCATGTAAGTCCTTCCTCTAGGATCAGGTTTCCATCTGAAATCATTTTCTTTCAGCCTACAGAACTCCGTTTAGCATTTCCTGTTCTCCTAGAGATTGATTCTTTCAGGTTTTGCCTGCCTGAAAATATCTCATTTTGATTTTTTCAATGATATTTTATTATTAGGTTGACAAGTTTTTTGTTTGTTTTTCCTTGAAGCATGCTAATGTTGACATACCATTGTCTTTAGCCTTTGTTTTTTAACAATTTGACTATGATTCTTCTTGGGTTCCCTAAGCTTCTTGGACTTGAGGTTCTGGAGATTTTTTTTCCCACTAGTTTTAGAAAATATTTGATCCCTGTCTCTATAAGCATTTCTTCTGCCATTTTCTTTCTCACTTTCTTCTAGGACTCCAATTAGAGGTGTGTTAGACTATTTGACGCTACCTCATAGAACTCAAGATACTATTTCATTTTTTTCACTCTTTTTTCTCTTTTTGTTTCAGTTTGAATCATTTCTATTGAGTGTCTTTAAGTTTATTCATTTTTTTCCTCCACTGTGTCCAATTCCTAATAATCCCATTGACAGAATTTTTCATGTCTGTTACCTTTTTCATTTCCAGCATTTCCATTTAGATCACTTTTTTTTTTTCATACCTCTGCTGAAAGTCTCCATCTGTTCATACATGTTGCCTGCCTCTTCCACTAGATCCTTCAGCATATTTACCTTACAGTCCCAATCTGATAATTCTCACATTTGGGCCAACTTTGGTATAGTTCTATTGATTATTTTGTCTCTTAACAAGTGATCATATCATTGTTTATGTTTTTGGAGCCACACATTGTATGCAAAAAATAGTAGAGATGAGGTAAATGCACCAAAAAAAAAAAAAAAAAATAGAGAATTCTCTTCTTCTATCAGGCTACTAACATGGAAACCTGAGTTAGTGTCTGGTCTGTAGTTGAGCTGGGTTTGTTTTAGACTTTATTATTGCTTGTTACATTTAGTGCACTACAGTCTTCAAATTCTCTTAGTGATAGACTGTTGCTGTCCCATAGTTAGCGCGAAGCCTTGTGTAATAGAGAGTTTCTAGCAATTCTCCCATACCACCTAGGACTTCAGCAGCCTCTGTGCTATATAAGTGGTCTCTCTCAACATTCCTGCTTCTTTCCTTGTGACACACTATTGCCTGTACCCAATGCAACGCCCAGTGTTCAGGAGGGTTTATTTAGGCAGCCCTACATAGCTGTGCCTTAGAGAGGATCACTCTTAGCACTCATTCCTTTCCCCCAAGTAGCAGATGACACTGTCTCATACTCAGTGCAGAATCCAGAACTTGGGCGGGTTTCTGGCCCTCACCCAGCGCAGACAGCAGCTGCCCTTTACTCAGTGCAAGGCCCTGAGTGAGGGCTAGTGTTCTGCCCCTCCCCAAGCAGATAAGCACTGACTCCTGCCCACGCATGGTCCAGGAGAGCTTCCCTTGGTTCCCCTATTCTAACCCAAGTGTTGGGCAGGCCTTTGTACCCCTGCCTCAGGGGTGGGGCTCTCAGTACTCCTGCCCCTCTCCCAGTGGCAGACAGCCTCTGCCTCTGACTCCCAAAAGGGCAGGAGTCTGGGAGGGTTTTATTGGTTCTCCTGCTTTAACCACAGCCTGAGGCAGGCCCTACACCAGAAAGGGCTGTCTCTTCTGCCCTGCCCCACCCCACCCCGTCTTTTCTGTGAGCTCCCAGTGGAGGCCAATGGACAACAGTGAGCAAGAGTGAGACATCCCTTATATCTGTAGCCTCCAATAACTCCAAACTGTTATGCTAGCCCCCACTTGGCTCTTAAAAATTCATCACTATTTCAGTTGTTTTTTCCCTACTTATATCTCTGATGGCCACCTCCTCCCTCCTGATACTCTGCCCATGGTAAAATTATCATGTGTCCCATCCCTCCTCAGAGGGGCTGCCATCATTTTTATTCTGCTTCATTAGGTTACCTTGTATCTCAGGGCCGCTCTCTGGCAGACTTAAAAACAGATGATTTTGTAAACCGTCTGGCTTGTTTTTATTATTAGGGTGGGAGCAACATTCTCTTGCAGCTTTTTACAACCTACCTGGAAGCGCTCACTAACTACGAATATTAATAACTAATCTCTCTCTTTCAACATGTATTTACATGCTTTAGGACACAATTTTCACTTTTTGTGCATTTATTCTTTTCTAATGAAACTGAAATGAAATCTCGCCCTTTCCCTTAGTCCCAGAACTCCTTGCACGTGGAGTTCAGGAGTAGAAAGAGAAGGAATTTGTGTACAATCAGTAAAGGATTAGAATAACATTAGCATAATTTTAACTACAAAGCAACAAACAACTTTGTTGGGCACACAGCAGATAAAGCAGGTAGTATTTTATATGCATAATTTCATTTCTTACACCTCAGTGAGCTAGACGTTGTTTTCCAGATGAAGAAATTCATGCTCAGAGACATTAAATGACTTGCCCAAGACCACACAGCTAAAAACTGGACGTACTTGAACCCGAGCAGTCTAGATGCTGGAGTCCATACTCTTAACCTCCATGTCATGAAGCAGTGAGAGAGGGGTCAAATGCCCTAACTAAATTTTCTTTCACTGGTGATTTGACATCCGAGTTCTGACTAATTCATACAGCGCTCCCTACACCCAGGGCCGGAGCAATACACACACTATTTTTCCCCCACCATCTTCCACAAGGAATTGCTGCTCCCAGTCTTAACTCTCCCCAGAGTGCTTCTCCATCACTCTGCTGCCTTCAAGCCGGCCCTCTCCCCAGCCTCCCCACCCAGCGTAACAAGACTGCATGGAGGTTGCAGAGGACGGCAGCAAAGCAATGCCCTCGAGCAGCAGTAGCACACGGATGACTCTCGGGCAAACGCAGAGATCTGACTGTCTGAATGCGAGCTCCAAGGGGCCGGGGCCTCCACAGGCAGCCTGGGTGCAGGGGGCAGCGGGGACCCTCAGTGCACTATGGCGCACCAGCTGACTGGTCTAGGGAACAACCCATGATTTTAAGGGAGAAGGGAAAATTCATCTAACTACATTTACAATCCAGCAGCATAACTTCCCAGACACACCGTCTAGAATAGAGCTGGCTCTTCTTAAAGCAATCTCGGGACTGTTCAAAGGAAGACTTCCTTGAGTCACTTTAAAACCCAGAGACACTGCCATTAGGGGAGAAGAGATCAAAAGCACCTTAATCTGCTCTATCAGCGGGCCAGCTACTTACCAAGTCTGAGAATGTTCCCCACGTGCTGCTTTCTGAGTCTGCCCGATAGTCCCCGGGATTGGTACCCTGGATCCTGGAAAACAGAAATATGGTTTTACTTATGCAGATCTCTATCTCTGGGAGATGCATGGAGCGATAACACAACGGCCCAACCGGCTCCCGCTCCAATGGCTGCACAAGGGTATTTCAGAATTCACAACTGGGATAGCTGCGGTCGCTTTCTTTAAAGAGGGATCAAAACATTGAAATCCATCAAGAGCTGTG
The DNA here is from genome assembly GCF_041146395.1 of Eulemur rufifrons. Lineage (NCBI taxonomy): Eukaryota > Metazoa > Chordata > Mammalia > Primates > Lemuridae > Eulemur > Eulemur rufifrons. The sequence goes on along the minus strand of NC_090992.1, from coordinate 3,183,226 downwards.
CTGCGTAACCTGAGAGCAGGCGGCGTTCATTAATGGGAAATGCACAAGGCATTTGCCTTCATGTTCTTAACAGAGAGATTCCCCCTGCAATTCTCTGGGAGAAGTGGGCCCCATAGTTCCTAGCACTCGGGAAGGTTCTTCTTGTGTCAGAGTCCAATACTGCAGGCTTATCTGTCCAAGGCTCTCCCTACACTACCGGGCCGCTATAAATTAAGGTTGCACTAATAGAAGTATGTTTCCAAGAGCAAGGGAAGGGAGCCCTTCTTGCTTCTGTGCAATTTGCACAAGGGTTTATCGCATTCAGGTCCCCTGCACTTTAAAGTGGACTTTGACCAATTACAGTGAGCCCTTTGGTGGATGTTCAGGATGAGGGGAGATCTGGGACCAGGACGTATAAAATGGGTGCAGGGTCTGGACAAATTTAGTGTGTGTTTTTATTTCTGCTGCTGTTGGTTAGCACTCTAACTGACACACTTTCTTCACTCTGCACGCTAATCTCACGTGTGCTGATCCCCCTCCCTCTGCCAAACAAGGACGGTGGGTGGTTAGCACACAACGCCTGGCATGCTCAAGACACATGTGTTGAATGAATGAACGAAAAAACAAACAGACAAACTAAAGGACTGCCTTGGGACGGGGGGGTCCCCAGATGCAGGTAGTGCCTACCCCAGCCTTCCATGGGATGCAGGGTGACCCTGGCGTGAGCACAGAAGGGGGTGATGAGGTTCCAGCCTGCCTCCCAGAGAGATGCCCGGGGCTGAAGGATTAGGGTCTTCCCGAGTCTATAAGCAAGCTGGGCTCCCGCAGGGAAGCACAACCACGAATGCCAAATCTGATGAAGCCAAACACAGGAGCCGAGTGGGGTCAGAAAACTGCGGAACCTCAGGCCAACCGAGGCCCTTCTACGCCCCTGCTTCCTTCTGCTGTAAATGCCTAAAATCACAGCTAGCTCCTGAGCGTTGCTGGAAGAATCAAATGGGAAATGGGATGCTGTCAGGAGAGGGTCTGTGAAAACCATGCAGGACCCAAATAGGTAGGGGGGGAAGACAGGGACGATGACGGAAAGAAAAGGCGTTCTAAGGGGAAGGGGGAGCCCGGGAAGGGCTCTGGGGCTGGCTGGCCCAGGGGTGCCCAAGCCCTTCACAAGACATCTGGGCTGCTCCACGCACCCAGCCAGGAGGCTGGCACCTGAAATGAGGTGCCCCTGAAGTGGGCAGGAGATGTCTCTGCCCAGGGCCTGGGGACCCTGTGCCATTGTCTGCACATCCAGGACAAAAGGACAAAGCTACCTTTGCTGTATTATTACCAACACAGCACTGATAACACACCCAGCAGCACATAATTGTGTTCCCCTCGTGCTTTGGCTACCAGGAGACTCAGTCTAACTTGCAGCCGACTCCTAGCAATGGCACTGGACCCATGGTGGCTTCTCTTCCCCGACCCCAACCTCTCCCATTAGACTGTGAGCTCCTGGAGGGCAGGACCCACGGCTGGTCTTTTTTTTTTTTTTTTTTTGAGACAGAGTCTCACTCTGTTGCCCAGGCTAGAGTGAGTGCCGTGGCGTCAGCCTAGCTCACAGCAACCTCAAACTCCTGAGCTCAAGCGATCCTCCTGTCTCAGCCTCCCGAGTAGCTGGGACTACAGGCATGCGCCACCATGCCCGGCTAATTTTTTCTATATATATTTTTAGCTGTCCATATAATTTCTTTCTATTTTTAGTAGAGGTGGGGTCTCGCTCTTGCTCAGGCTGGTCTCGAACTCCTGAGCTCAAACGATCTGCCCACCTCAGCCTCCCAGAGTGCTAGGATTACAGGCGTGAGCCACCGCGCCCGGCCACGGCTGGTCTTTTGTGCACTGCTCTGTCTGCAGAGCCAGGCGCATGGTAAAAACTGATATGCTTGCTAAGTGACCAACCACACTCTTACTTTCTTAGCCTTTGCCCTCATTTCTTCTTATTTAATGTTTATCCTGCTGCAACACCACCATAGATCCTCCCACAGACAAGATGCAACACAAATGAATAAGCAAGCAAAGGGGACACAACAAATAAAGAATCCGTGGGTGCACCAGTCACGCCCCCAGCAGCATACGGAACAGCGTGGCTCTGCTGACCTTTCCCGCCCCCGGCTAGAGGCAGGTGCAGGTGCAGAAGGCGCCGTTGCTAAAGTTCAGGTTTGTCCTTAGGAGGCCTTGCTCCCCGGCTGCTCCCAGAGATTGTGTTACCTCCAGGCCCAGCTGAAAGGTTGCCTAGCAACACTCACCAGCCTCCTCGCCTCTAAATCCCTAATTTGTGTCTTACATGTACACAGTGCCGTGTTGGCGTGACCCTGAGCAGTAGCCTCCTCCACAAATCCCCATCTAAAACAGGCCTGACCTGCCCGCATTAGCAGAGTCTGAGGCCCGGAACCTTCTCCTCTTCCTGGCCTGTGACTTCCAGCCTGGACCCAAGGGGTCCCGTTGAGCGTGAGCACAGAGACAGGCAAGCAGACCAGGCTTCGAGCCCCGGTGCCAGCGAGTCTGGCTTGCCCGTGCCAGGAGGAAGCAGGGAGAAAGAGGTGAGCTTGACTTAAAGCCCACATACGTCTGGGTCGATGAAGATCCCGTCACCCCAGAATCCGCCTGCTTGGAGATTTTCTGCTCTCAGGCAAACATTTTATTTTACATCCAGAAGGGTCAAAAACACACAAATGTGTAAATATATGAAGTGTTGCTTAAGATCATGTCTAAACAGTGTGCAAAAGTAAATATCCTCTCTCTAAGGCAAGACAGTAATATAGTATCCATCTGGGAGAGCGAGAACAGGAGTCGTGTCGGGGAAATCGCTTTATGAGACCCAACTTTCACCTGGTGGCTTTCTAAAAGCCATAGAAAAGAGCAAAGAACCCAAACTCACAGACTTCCAAACGGGTGCAGACGGGGCTCGCACCCCTTCCTTCTGGCTCTGAGAAGCCTCGCCAGACGAGGTCCCTGCTGCCAGTGACTGCAGGGTCCCCCACGGCCTTTCCAGCTGCTTCTCTGCTCAAGCACCCGGCAGCCGGCAGCCGCACGAGTGTCCGCAGGGAAACACTCCCCTTCTCCACGCTACTCCACGCTACTCCACGCTACTCCACGCTACTCCACGCTAGTCCCAGCTGCTTGGGAGGCAGAGGCAGGGGGATCTTTTGAGCCCCAGAGGTGGAGGATACAGTGAGCTATGATGATGTCACTGGACTCTAGCCCGAGTGAAAAAAAAAACACAAAAACCCCAAAAAAACCCACCTCCTCCAGGAAGCCTCCTCAGACCACCCCATTGCCTTGTGACAGCTGCACATGGTGGCAGAAGGATCCCTGCGTTCCAGGTGATTTTAGCGACACCCTCACTATGAGGCTGTCAGTGGTCTCCTCACCTCTCTGGGCCTCATTATTCCCATCTGCGGCATTTTTATGATTTCCGGCTCTCACGTAACATGTTCACCAATTTGTACTATTATTCACAGTTTTTATTTTTGCCTGGTACGCAATAAATGCTAAAAAATAGCAATAATATTAATTATGATAATAAAATGAGCAGTTATTGAGCCCATCATGATGCTACATGCTTTACATGTATCATCACACTTAATCAACAGTTTCTGGATGAATGGATGAACAGGAGGGCAGGGCGGGGAAGGGGAGGCTGCCCTCCAAACAAGGAACCGCAGCTCCAAACGAGGGGCTGCCAACCACAACAGGGTCCCCGCTCAGATGCCGACCGAGGCCAGGGCAGGTCTGATCATCTCCCCGGCCCTCCGGCCTGAGCACTCCGGAGCTCAGGTAAACGGGAAATCAGCACGGAACCATAAACCAACAGCATTACCCAGTGTCAATACCTGCTAGATGTCAGGGATCCTCCGGGTCACCCTCGAGCTGTCTGAAATGACCCATCCCTGCCACCTTGGCCTGCCCCTCTGGGCACCACACTTCACCTGCAGTTGTTTATTACGAGTAACCTGAGCTCAGCAGGCCTGACCGAGGCGTGTTAGTTCTGACATGGCCGAGAGGCCGACAGCTGCTGTCTGGCCTTGTTCTCTGTCCCCTGCAGAGACGGGCCACTCGCTGGCGTTACCGGTCCTTCTGGCACTGGGGCATGGGCTTGGCTTCCCTTGGGGCTCAGCCGCTGGCTCCAAGGGCACAAGGGACACGCTGGGAGGTCCTAGCAGCGCCTGTCAACTGGCTGAAGTGAAGCACTGGCCCTCCTCCTTCCCCGGCCCCAGCAAGACGGCAGGGCTCCTGCCGCACCTCGCAGGCCAGAAGAGAGGCGCCTCTCGCTATTAGCTCGAATAAAGAAAATCATGCCGGGGAGATTGAATTTTCTGCAGACTTGTTTAACTTGGTGATTTCTGAGCACTTGGCATTGGCAGCCGGGGGGAGTGGGCTGCCAGCCGGCAATTTATCAGCCACTTCCCAAGAATATTCGTAGGCTTATTAAATCAGCATGAGTCACACTCTTGCCTTCCTCACAAACATGAATCACGAATCACCAAAACCCAGCAAATGCAGGACTCAATAGTTTCTCTGGGGCCCCAAGGGGCTAGAGAGCCGGGGCCTCCCCTCACCGATGGGCAGTACTCCCCAGGCAAGGAAGGGGTGGCCAGGGGCAGAGAGACAGCTCGGGGGGCACCAAGGCTCAGGGGTGGGCTCTGAAACGTGCAGACCTGGGCTCCCCCCGCCAACTCGCCTGGCACTGCTGGCTGCCAGGCAGCCTGACCCACACCAGGGAGTCGGAGACAGCGGCACTGGCCAGTCTCTGCCCTCAGGCTCCTTACAGTCTAGGGGAAGTTTCTGAACTCATTGGAACCGTTTCATTTCTTTCCTAGCTGGGAATATTGGGGCAAGTTACTTGATGTCTCTAAGCCCAGCTTCCCCAGTCTCATGCCTACACTCAGGGCTGCACAAGGATTAAGTGAAGGAGCTAATTTGCATGAAGTCTCCTTGACAGTGCCCAGCACGTTGTACCTGCTCAGGAATCACTTGCCGTGCAGTGGACAGAGAATGATCCGTGCTGTCCTACTGAGCCCAGGGAGCCCTCCGCCAGTCCCCACTGCCTCTCCCAGTTGCACCCAGACAGCCTGAAGTCTGGGCATCCCTGCAGCTCTGGCAGGAGAGGGCAGCTGGGCCCTGGGTCTCCTTTCGGGGACTCCGGGCCCCCAGAGCCTTAGCACCAGTTTCAGGTCTTCCTTCCCGGCAACCCAAGGCAGCATTTCTTTGTGGCCTTTTTCCTCTAGTCTTTTGGCCAGTAGGTCCTGACCACACTTTCAGCCTCCAGCCTTCATCTCGCCCCAAAGAGCTTAAGATTATAACAAGCAGCTTCCTCCCCGTGGCCTGGGTCAGCCCCGCCATCCCTGCTCACTGTCCCAAAGAGCCAGGTCAAGACTCAAGCCTTCCCCTGTAAGGCTCATGCCGGACTCTCCTACTGCCCCAACAGACTTCTCTCCTGGACCCTCATCTTCCAGTCTCAGGCCTGGAAACGTCACCTTCAGGGCTGCCACCTGCAGGGCACAGGCTGCACCCTGCACAGTGGGGACAGGGGAAGGGCACGTACACTGGAACACGCAGGCACCCCCCTCGGACTGAGCAGCAGGGTGGCCCTGTGCCCTGCACACACATCAAACCCACATGGCTGGCCAACGTTTCCTAATACCCTCTGTGTGCCAGATTGTCTCCTTTAGTCCTCACCACAGTCCTACCAAGCAGAGTCTGTTAACCACCCCCACCTCGAGCGAACTGAGGTCAACGTGCTGGGCCCCGGCTCATAGAGGCGAATGAGGGGCCCAAAGCTGCGGCCTGGAAGGAGATGAGGGGTAAACCCACGAGGTGGAGGAGCTGGGGTGAGACAGCAGAACCAGACAGGCCCTGGAGGCCAACTCGGGGCAGGGACACCCCCAGGGCTCAGCCTTCCCTCCTTCTCAGGCCCCCACTGCCCCCATCTCCGAGGCCGGTCTCTGATGCTGGGGACTGGGGACCCTTAAGACAGACAACTCCGTCACAGCCTGTGTGTGCACAGATAACAGCAGCGCTGCCCTAACTGAAGGCGGGGGCCAGGGCACCTTTCTGGGGCCCCCCAAGCGCAGTCAGAAAACCTCAACCTCGGGGGGAAATGTAACAAGTCACAGTGATTGTGTCTGGGCCATTTCACTGTAGGTAACTTCCTTTTTCTACCCTTCTATAGTTCCTAAATGTTAAATGTTACATAAAAATGGGACAAAGTAGCAAATATCAAAAGTGGAAGAAGTAGAGGCAAATGCAGACGAGGAGGAGGAAGAGGGGGAAAAAGAGAAAACACGAAGGCTGAGAAGGTGAAGGGCGGGAGGAAAGCTTCCGAGCCGGCCGTGAGGTCGCTGGCACCCTGGCGTGCCATTTCCGAGCCTCGGTTCCCCGCAGAGGAACGCCGGGGACGGCAGAGTCAGGGCTGGGCAGGCCTCGCCTCCAGATAGAGCAGGGGTCAGAGACAGAGCCAGGCCCCTCTAGACAGAAGCCACTACACAGGGCAAGCAGCAAGGGACTGGCGAAAAACGGAGACTCCAGGCCACCTGCGTGCCCCTCAGGGTCCCAGACCGCAGCTGGCACTTTGGGCTGAAGGCTGTGGTCTCCTTGATAACTCCTGCTGCTGGGGCAGCGTCTGCTCATCCGCAGGTGCCGCCACCCACTGACCCTCCTCCGAGAAGGAAACCGGGACCCAGACGTCCTGAGGCTCATTCCAAGGCTGCCCTTGACCTGCTCCGGGCAGCGCCCCCCCAACAGAGACCCCTCTGCCGCCGAGCGCGCACCCGCCCTGCCTGTGAGAGGCGGAAGGACGCTCTGCCCGCCCACACCCCGTCTGTCACCACCAGCTTCACAGGAGCCGCCGCCTTGCCGCGACCCCCAGACACGCAGCCACCAGGCGGGGAGGGGCGGCCGGCCGTGCGCCATCGTTCCAGTCTCAGGGACGTCTGTCGAGGCCTCCCTCTAATGCCAGAACCGACAGGGGCCCGGGGAGTGACAACCGTGTCATGGAAGGGGCCAACTGCCATGCTAGTAACAAGTCCGTGCTGGGGCCCGGGGTCACCAGATGGTGGAGGGATTTACGGCCCAAACCTGATTTCCCAGAATCCAGCGAACTCAGGAAGAGAGAGAGCAGAGCCTGCGAGACTCTCTCCCAGGTCTCGCTGGGAGCCAGCGTATTTTCGGAGGGCTTTGGCCTCGCCTGCTTGCTGTGCTTTATTGCTGCCAGCAGGATGGGAAATTTATTGCTTTACAAATCATACCGCTCGCAGCACAAATGAACTGTCTGGCCGCGGCACGCTCGGGCCCAGATGATTTGCGGAGCGTCCAACCGCGCGCGGGGCTGAGCTATCTGCTTACGGCCTCCGAGAGGCAGAGCGTCTGCACAGTGTAACTCCGGCCGGCAAATTGGCTGCGACGCGCGAGCGCGGCTCGGCAGCATTACATGACCGCGCGTCGCCGGGGACTCGGAGGAACGCGGGGCAGCCCCCCGGCGCGGGGAGCGGGTCCCGGCGGGCTGCGCGTGACAGGCAGGGCAGCCGCAGGGTCCGGGCCGAGGTCAGGGCCGGGCCGAGCTCGCAGCCCGGCTCGTCCGGAGGCCTGCGAGCCATCAGGAGGCCGGGCGGACGCCTGCCATGGCCGGGGAAAGGGGTGCTCCCCGCAGCCCCTCCGCCCCCAATTCCCCCAGCCGCGGGCGGGAGGGATGGTCTTGGAATGACCTCAGCCCCAACGCTTTGCTAGGAGCCGGTGGGGAGCCGGTGGGTGCCACAGCCCGGGAGCTGGCGCCCCCTCCGCTGGCTGCCCCGGCTGGCCAGCAGAGCAGACTGATCCCACGGTCCCCACCGCCGACAGGCTCACCCCAGCGCCTGCGACGCAGGACACAACTGGGAGGGAGGTGATGGCACGCCTGCTTACACAGGACACCAGGCAAGTCCCGCGGGCTCTCCAAGCTTCAGGGTCACATGAGTGGTAGTGCAGGATCCAAATCCGGGCTGCCGGAACCTTATTCTCATGCATCTATGCTGGACGTGGCACTTTATGCTGATTATTTTCACAAAGCACTCAAAAAACCGGCACAGTATGGGTGTCACCATCCCCATCTCACAGGTGAGTAAACTGAGGTTCAGGAGAGTCACGTCACTTGACTACATAGTTAGTGAGTGGCAGAGCCAGGATTCAAGCTCAGGACCCTGGAGTTCTGAAGCTTCATGTTTTGCCCCTTCGCACCTCTCTGCCTCCCATAATCTGGGGTGTCACTTATGGCCTCCCACGCCTCACACTGCACCGTGTCAGACAGTGTCACAGGTACTCAATCTATGAGTATTGTCTATGTGTTCAGCAAAGGGTTAGGAAAAGCATGCAGGAAAGAGGGGTCTATGCCTGGCCCTGGAAGCTCGTGGCGTAGGTGAGCAGGGGCTCCTCAGGCCAAGCCCAGAAGCATGGACCGAGACCCAGGCATACCACAGACGGGTTGCTCCAAACAAACCCGGTGCCCTCCTTGGCTTGGGGACTGGGTGACTTTCACAGGGCAGGAGAGGGAGCCCGCAGAGCTGGCCCATTTACACATGGGCCAAAGGGCCCTGCCTGAGTGCAGAAACAATCCTAAACTCAGACTCAGCACGTGTCACTGGGAAGAGGTAAACCTGCACTGACTCTCAACCTGGTGAAGCCTTTCACTAAAAAATGAAAAGATCATCCCGAACAATTGATTCAAAAACAGGGAATGGTACTTTAAAACACTTTGATCTTCAAAAACAACAAAACTGTCTTGCTACCATAGTGAATTTTGACTGTGCCACTTGGCGGTAAAGACAAAAGCCTGTTCACTGAACACTCATTCACAAACAGCCGCCCTTTTGCTCAGAGCCTCAGGAGACGAGCGTCTGGCCGTGACGCGTCCTCTCGCTCGCCCGCCTGTCTCGCTCATTCCTCTGCTCACGCGTTTGGCAAAGCTCATCTCTGCAATCCCAGAAAGGATCCTTGGCGTTTTCAATTCCTTCCATGTCAAATGCCAAGTACAGATTAGGCCCCACGATCTCTGGAGAAGCTTAAATTCAGTTAATGGACTTTTTATAGCATGTAAACGTTGCCCTGGTAAGAAAACCTATTTAGCCACATAAACAGTGTCCACGTGTCCACATGAAGTGCAGACCCAGGGACGGTGGCAGCGCCCACCGTCAGCACCACAGCCGCCACCGAGATGAGTGTTTCTCGGCATTGCACCCAGGGCCACTGGCGTGTCTCCGCGAGAACCTTTTGGCGCATAACTAACACCTCGTATGACAGCCACACAGCAGAGGGGGAATCAGGCATTCACCCCCTGATCCCTTAAGAGAGCTCCTGAAAGCCCAGGAAGCTTGGCCTTGACCTAGGCAGGAAGCCATGAGGGGAATATTCCAGATGTAGGGCTATGCCAGTTTGAGCCATGCTCCCCCCGCCCGCCGGCAAAGAGCCACAAAACTAAGGGAGATTTTGAGTGAGGAAACGCCAAGAGAACTGCAGTGCAGCAGCAAATAAAGCCAAAACATTGTGATGCTTCCCAAAGCTGGTAGCCTCTTGTTCTCTCTAGGTTGAAGAGATGGAAGCCAAGGGGCAAAGAAAGCCATGCAGGTGACCCTGTGAGCCCTCCACCACTGATGGAGAGAGGCTGACATACAGAATAGCTGAACCCCATCTCCCACCCCTGGGGTCCAGAGCCACCGTGATCCAGAACTTGCCTCCTACAGCCTGAACTCGGCTGTGAGTTTAAGGTTAGGCCACAGGTCCACTGAAAGCCAGGGAGAGTCCATCACGTGACTCTCCATTGATGGAGGGCTTTGAACCCAGCAGCCTCTGCCGGGGAAGAGACGGGCTAAGCAGAGACGATCGTGCAGCAGGGAGGGCTCTCAGAGCCTGGCCCAGCCTCAGCACCCTCTGGGGAGCTCCTACCTGCAGACGCCTAGACCCCGCCCAAGGGTGAATGACTGGGGTGGGGTCGTGCATGTGCAGTTTTACAAAGCTCCCCAGGTCCCTGGGATGCTATGCCGGGACTAGGAACCCTGGTTTGGGCCACAAGTCCCTGGCCTCACAAAAACAGAATCACCAGTGCACAGACGGCAGAGGACAACGTTGTTTTCTGGGAAGTTCCACATCAGCCTGGCAAAACATGTTCTCTTGTGGGCCTCCACGTGCCAAATGCCGCCCAGCCTCCTCCAGGAGGCCTAATCTCCTTATCTGAACTCTCTTTGAGTCCCATCTTCCCCGTGCCCTGGTCACCCAGTGTCCTGTTTGGTTCTCAGCCTGTATCACAGGTAGAGCCCTCGTTCCTGGGGAGTTCCTGGCCTGCTGGAGACGGGCCTGTGCCCTCTAAGGTGTGGAGCTACCTCGGGGCCTCCACGGAGCTCTGCTGTAGGCTTAGGCCTGGCCGTGTGCCGTGCAGGCGGGGCTGGAGGTGGGAGGAGGATTGCTTCCCTGGCGCTCTTGTCGAACTATGGCAGTCCACGTGGAGGGGAGGCAGGCTCAGAAGCTTCACGAGCAGAGGTGAGACGTCCAGGAGAGCTGACGGAGGTCCTGTGACTCAGCCCAGAACCTGGGTGGTTCAAGCTAAACCTTCATACCCCTTCGTTCTTAGTGAAAGGCACTCAAAAGGTGGTTATGGAGAAGGCAGTTGTGCGGGAAGAGGAGGGAGAGGAGAAGGGAGGAGCCGTTCTCAAACTCCTTCCAACCCAGGCAGGAGGCCAGCTCTCCCGAAGCCCAGGCTCCAGGGCCAGCTACTGCCCTGGGTCGCCACAGTCCCGAGCAATCCGGTGCAGCTGGAAGAGTGCAGGCGTGGAGAAGGCCCCACCATGCAAAATGTGCATTTGATCAAGGCTGAAAACATGGTGTAACATGAGTTCTCCTGATCTATTGGATTTCTGCAAAAGAACCCTGAACTCCTCAGTCAAGTTCAACCTCAGGTCTCGGGAAAAATGAGTTTGTTAATTCAAGCAATTCCCCAGTGGTCAGTAGTTTATACCACATGCTTTGAAACAATGTGGCCTGAGTCAGGGGAGAAGTTGAATTACTTCCTAGGGGAGAGCCAAGGACTATCTGTTAACCTTGACAGGCTCTGCAGCCTCCTGCGCGGACGGCCCCACTCTCCGCGAGCCCCCTCCCGTGAGACTGGGGGGAGGGCTCACACCCCCACACAAACAGCCCCCTGGTACTCAGAGAACAACGGCTTCCCTACCACCGCCGCCCGCACCTCGCGGGCTGGAGAGCTGGGTCCGACATCACCTGCGTCTCAAGAAGCCTGTGCCTGCAGCAGGCACTGCAGTCCCCCAGGCCTGTGACTGCCCTGCCCGGCAGCCCCAGGGAAGGCACACTGGCCAGCATGGATGAGAGCCAGGTCCCCGCTTGTGGGTCGGTCTCCAGCAGGAAGTTGTGGGGAAGATCCTTTAGGAGAAGATTAATTATTGCAGGAGACCTCCGGGCCACCTGGAAAATTCCATTCCTTCATCCAGTGAATATTTATGGGACATTCATTAGATAGCAGTTTCACCGTACTAACCCACAGAGCGTCCCATACAGCAAAGCGTGGACCCGGGAAACCCGCAGAGGATGACAGTACCTCCTAGACCCCTCACATGGATCAGCCACTCACAACCACCATTGAGGTAGGCATAACTGTCACCCCACTGCGCAGACGAGGAAACTGAGGCACCTACCCAAGGTCACCCAGCTGGTGAGCAGTGCTGGGGAGACCGGGACTCAGGCAGTCTGGCCCTCTCGCACCAGCCGGATCATCATCCTCCTCTTCATTATAACAAACGCTCTCATGCTCCCTGCTTCCCTGGGTCAGGCAGGTGCGACCTGGCCCCAGGGGTGGCATTTCTTAGGGTAAACCCAGCGTCTGTCTGAGCCCAGAGCCCGAGCTGTTGGCCTCCCTGCTCTGCCTCAGGGGACCTCAGACTAGTTATTTCACCTCTCAGCTTCTGTTTCCCTCACTTTAAAATGGCAATAATAATTCCCCATAGGGATCTTGAGATCATGAAATAAAATAATGGATATTAAAGTGCTTAGCACAGTGTCTGCACGTAAGAATCTGGAAAAGTGAGTTGCTCTTTCATAATTATGATTAAATAGCATCATGACACTGATAGGTTATAGAGATGAAGTGCCAGTGTACATAAGCCCTGATCAGGCCAAATTTGGGAAAAAATATTGATATCCGTAACATTTTTGTCATCGTGACATTATGATTTCCAACTTTGGGCTGGTGGGGGCGTATAAGGTCCCCATCTCACTCTTCACGTAGAGAAAACATCTTTACTTTGTATTGTGATAAACCGTGCGATGTCCCCCTTTCCCTCTCTCCCCACGTCCCCACAGCAACCCCGAGCCCCGAGTGCCAGGGCCGCCAGGTGTGAGCCACAGACGCTGCCACTACAAACAAGACGCGGAAAAAGAAACGCCACTTTTCAGGCGTTTTAGCATCAAAACCTCGATGAACTTGATACTTTTTGGCAGAGTGTTCGCTCCTTGCTCCTTCCAACAAGCCAGCCAAGACGGAAACATCCGTGCGACGCAAGGCCGCGCTGCTCTGGGAGAGACGCTGATACGCCACATCAGCGAGGGCCACCGGGAACCGTGAGCCGGTTCCAAATTCCAAACCTGGACAAAAGCAACCACAGCGGCCCAGACTCCTCCTATCCCTGATTCCTCCCTCCACACGTGGACGGGGGGTGCGGCACATTAGGCCTGGGCTCACTGGGTCCCGCAGCAGCCCAGCAAGGCAGGAATTCATCCTCCCGACAGCCACGGAGCGGGCCAGGCACTAGAGAGGCACACAGGCGTGCCCGGGGCAGCTGAGTCCACGGGGCAGAGTCAACACAGGGCAGGGGAGGGCCGTGGCGGCCACGCCGTGTGTCTGGACAAGGCCAAGCGCCTCCTCACGCTGGCTGCTGAGCTAAGAGGTCATGGCTCTGCCTCCCCGCACCCTGGCCAAGTTTTCCATGAAATCATCCAAAGCCAACAGGAGCTCCCGGATCCGTCAGTCTGCAACCGAGGCTTCCTCCCTGGTTGTGGGAACCTTCAGCTCCCTGGGGCCTGGGCTGATTCCATGCTCCACACACACAGGGGAAACCGGCCAAAGGGCCAGCCCTGGTTCCCAGACAAGCCCACCAGTGCCCAGGGCAATGACCACACTAGACCTACCCCGCTGGCTGCTGTCACCCCACCAGCCGACAGCAGCCATCGCTGAGGGACTGGACAGCTGTGGAGAGGCCCAGCTCTAAAGGGCACTCGCCCCAGCCCAGCCCCCCAGACCCCAGACACCAAGACCCTGTACAAATGCTGTAATCCCATCTCAGCTGCACCAACACACGCACCTTTCCCGTCCACGGCAGTGGGCCCCAAAGGCGAGCCATGGGCAGGAAGCAGCTGGACACGGAGGGCAAGGTGAAGAAGGTGGGCCCTCGGCCCTTCCCACTTGACAGGGCACGAGGAGGAGAGGCTGGTGCTGATCCAGGCCTCTCTGCCTCTGAGAGCAGCTCAGTGAACACCTGACCCAGCAGCACAGAGTGCAGAGGCTGAGAAATGGGCCCAGTTTCCACCCCATCAAATCCTTCAGGATGACCAGTAAAGCTGCAAAAAATCAATTTTCTGCAGCTTCTTCGGAAGCCAGGATTTATTTTCTGAGTGTGCAGAGCCGTTGGCTCAGCTGTTTCCCATCAGCTTCCCGCATGCTTCCAGGCCAAGCATGGCCCCTGCTTCCCTCTCCTCCTCCTCCTCCCATGTGCAAACCCACACCCATGGGTGTACCACCGGGAAGAGCAGAGGGCCTGAACTTGGGAAAATTGGACCACGTGTCAGGGCCTCACCTTCCTGGAGCACACGCCAAGGCCTCACACAAACACCGTGGCTGGGAGGCCGGGCTAAAGCCAGAGGGGTTGGAGGACGAGAGAGACAGGGCAGAAGAGCCGCTGGACCCCAGATTCACAGGGCAGAGGTGGACTCTCTAGGTGGTGACATCAAGGCGTCAGCCCATATTCACTAAGCACTGACTGCCCAGGGCCCTGTGCCGGAGCCATGCACCCAGCCCCCTCCGTCTTGGCTGCAGGCTCCTCCTCCTCGACCGTTAGGCCCCTGACGGCAGCGACCACAGCAGCTGGCACGGACTTGCTGATGTGCGGGGACACCTGTCTCACACTCACGCACTGGCATTCCACAGTCCCCGACCTCGTCGGGATCCTGGGGTCACCAGAACCACAGCTCTGACTCTCCACGAGGGCCCACTGAGCCAGATAGACTCTCTGCACGACCCGAATGGGTCCTTTAGCAAAGGCTCTGTACCTCCTTCTCGCGCCACAGTCATTCTGGACGAATCCCAGCGTGGTTCGCACAGTTTGCTCGAGATCAGTGTTGTCAAGGGCAACATCAGCACCACCTGGGGACTTTGGTGAACCGCACTCTCAGGCCCCACCCCAGGCCTCCTGAATCAGAAACTCTGGGAGGGAACCAGCAGTCTATGTTCTAACAAGCCCTCCAGGAGATTCCAAGGCTCGCGCAAGTTTGAGAACCACTGCTCCAGGTGGTCATGCTGTGGCGGGAATGGGCTGCAGGGGTGGATTGGGGAGGGCAGCCGCCCAGCTCCTCTGCTCCCCTTCGCCCAGGTGCTGCATGCACCTGTCAGCTGGCGAGCCTGAGGGAACCCTCCTGCCCCCCAGGTTTCTCCCCTGTCCTCCTGAGCGCCCACACCAGGCTGGCTATGCTACTTCCTGCTGCAGGCCCTCACACCCCAAGCGCCCAGTCTTGCCAGGTGTCGATGAACATAAAACTGTTAATTGCACTAAATTATCACACAACACACACAGATGCCATCCCCACCCCAGGGGGCTTTGCACTTGCTGTGTCCTAAGCTCGAACTCTCCCCGGATCAGCACGCTTCCCCCGCTTGCTCCAGGCAAATGTCACCTCTTCAGAGATGCCCACTCTGACCATCCCACCTAACGGGACCTCCACGTGGGGTTCTACCCCCTTACTCAGCTAACTTTTCCTTCATCTCCACCTGATATTATGATGTAGATTTGCTCATTTGTTTGCTAATTTGTTTGTTGCGGGGCTTCTTTTTGGTCTGTTTCCACCGTTAGATTACACACTCTACGAGGGCAGAGCTTTCGTCCCCTTTACTCACGGTGGCGTCCTTGGTGCCCAGAGCAGCCGTCACACAGCAGGAGCTGGCTCAGTGTCCGGGGATTGGACAGATGCAGACACAGAAGCAAAAGTTGGAGCAGTCCACGCCTCGTATTTATCACCCCGGAGCACGTAAAAAGCCAAAGCAAATTTGGAAATTAAATCCAAACAAAACTACCAATAAAATTAGATGATGTGTTTTGCTAAAGTTAAATTGCCAAGAATGAGTTTAATAGTAGAAAGACGTGGCTTCGAGCCAGTTCTGTTTCTGTATTTTGATTTAATTAATACCAACGCCGAGAGTGACTGCCTGCAAACAGATGTATGCAAACAGACAAAGCAGCATTAACAACTTCAAGGCTTTGTTTTCACGTTCGGGATAACCAGCCTTGACGCGAGACCAAAACCTGGCGCAGAACCCTGAGGCATCGGTTTTAGTGAGGGATCACCTGATAACTCCGCAAAGCTGTCCCGCTCAGTTGAAGCCACATCAGCCTTACGGTGGCACTAAAATCTGCCTTAAGTAGACATTTACTTCATTTCTTCCTAATCTCAATTCCAGCAATCTCTTCCTCACATGCTCCCCAGCACAGTTCTGCCAGTGAGCTCCAGCAAGTTGTCATGGGTCGAATCGGAATCTGTTGGCCACACGAACGTCACCCTGGCAACCAGCAGACGGGTGCCTTGGCCGCCACACTGCCCGCTGGCAGATAGTCTTAATGAAAGCGGATGAATTTTTAACAGACTTTTTATCCAAGGGAAAACACAGACCTTTGAGAATTGAGAAACAGGGCGTCGAGCTACTGATGTCTCCGACTATTCCAGGGCTGAGCACTTGCTCCCAGGCCCCCCTGGGTAGTGCGGCCAAGGACAGAGACGCCGACTCCCAGCACACAGACTGGGCACAATCTTAGCAGCTGCAAATGCGATTGTTGTTAAGCCCCCCCAGACTGCTCGATCCCAGCCATGCCCGTGTGGACCTGCGAACCCTCTCACCGGATTCACACGTGTTTGAAAAGGTTCCTTAATTCTGGCATCTGCCAGGGCTTTCCAGGGACGACGGCATAATGGGTGCCAAAGGTTTAATTAAAAATTTATGGAAGAAAAACTTACACTTGAGAACATTATATCCACCCTCTTCGGTTTGGGTTTTATTTCCCCTGCCAATATGGACGAGAGTGCCCCGATTCTGTTTTATGGGGACCCCTGAGTCTGGGCCCACACAGCTGGGGGCTGCCGGCACGGGGCATGCTCTGCACCGGGCAGCCTCGGCATCCCGCCCAGTTGTTCACCCTGAACTGGCACCCATCGTCTGGGTGGGTGTAAGACCCGCCACCCCCAAGGCAGATGCCAAGTTCAGAAGGCCAAGGGGTCATCTTGTCCAATCTCCTGCCTGCACGCAGGCCCCAGGTAAAGCTACGGGGTTTCGTGGCTTCTCCCGAGACTCAGCTCCCCGTTCCTGAGAAAAAACAACCCTCCTCCTCTCACATGCGTCCATCTCCCCGCAGTCTCTCCAGCTGCTGAGGACGTCTCGGTGCAGCCACTGCCCAGGGAGGAGAGGACTCTCGCCGGCCTGTCTCTCCATGTGCTGAAGAAATTCTTCATATGGAATCTGAGGCCGCAGCTACACACACTGAGCCCAGGCTGCTCTCCTGAAGCCCGAGGGCCAGCGCCTTCCCCGCCCAGGGGGCTCAGTCTCTCGTGCACACACACCAGGCACAGCCTCTGCCCCAGCTCTCACCCTCCTGCCCCAGCCCGGCTCCCGGAGAAGGGAGTGCCCTGCTGTCGAGAAACCATTACTCCGTGTCAGTCATCTTCGCTCACCACTCAGGTCAAGGGCAAAGCCAAGACTCTAAGGAGGCAAAGACCTGGCAACCCAAGCAAGCCGGGGAAAGCAGGCAGGCCAGCCAGGGCACGGCGTCAGCAGGGGGACAGGCCCAGGACTGGCTCATCACCAGTGGCAGCACCGCTCGCCTCCCAGGGAGGAGCGCCCGAGACTTGGCCGCGTGCCCACCTGCCCCTCACCTGCCCCAGTGTCGCCAGTGGCCCCCAGAATGCCCACGGGAGGCCCCGACTTTCAGCTCAAGTGTCACAGAAAGGAGACTGGGGTCCCAAGAGCAAGAGGGGCTCGTCCGCAGCCCCCCAAGCCATCCCCACTCTTGACGGGAGGGAAACCAGGGCTCCTCCCAGAAATGCATTTGGCTAATTGCTGCATTCTTTTCACATCTCTTTACTCAAAAGCCTTTCTCTGAGAACCTTCTTGACAATTACTGTCATTAAAGGAAGGGGGATTTGGAAGTGACAGGTATAAGCAGCCTGGCCAGGCCACCCACCCCACAGCAAATCTCCCCTGCGGCTCCTGAGCGGGAGGCCGAGAGGGCCCAGCAACCTGACCCCTCGGTGACCCGGTGGGGAAAAAGGGCGAGCCGGTCCCTACTCATTCAAGTCATGGGCACAGTCAAGAGGCAAAGGTGCCCCTCGGGTGGGTAAGGGCCTTGGCAGTCACCCACTTGACCTGACAGGGCCTCAGAGGTCGTGTAGAAAAGAGGCTTTGGAAGGGACTGTCCTGGGGAAGCCGGGGGAGGCTGGTGCCGGCTCAGCCCTGGGAGGATCGTCAGCCGGCGTGTGAATCGGGGTCCCTCTCTCCTCCTGGGACTGGGCACCTTTAAGTACCGAGAGCCATGTTAGCATTTCCAGAAACCCTATGAAGTGTACGATACTATTTCCCATTAGCAGGTGAGATAACTGAGGGTCAGAGCCCATGGTCAGCAGGGTGCCCTTAAGCAGCTCCTCCTCAGACCTGGGGGCCAGCGGAGGGGGACTGACCAAGCCTGCCTCTCCTCTCCATGCCGCTGCCCTGGGCCAGCCCTGCTCCACACATGCGTTAGAAACCGTGTGGCCCCACCCTGGCCTGTAGCTCCACTCACATCTGTCTGCTCCTTCTCCGCCTTCCTAGAGCACATCTCTGGCATCGGCACTCACCTGCTCCCAAACCTGCAGTGGCTCCCTATTTTTAGATCGAAGTGTAGGTGGGCCAGTCACTGAGGACCTTGTGTGATTAGACAGTGACTTCTCCTTTCTAGGGGACTTTTATGGGACTCCCTCCCGTGTGTGTACTACCTCCCACCCAAACAGGACTCCCCGTGACACGCTGTCCTGAATCCGTGCGTTGTCTGTGATTTACCTGCTGCCTGAAACACCTCCCCATACCCGCAAGATTTCGAACCTGTGCAAACCCGGGACTGCCGCGAGGAGCTAGAGAGAGTGCAGACATGTCAGGAGAGCTTATCAGCTGGAGAGAGGGCCCCACGGGTGTGCGAGAGGGCGCGATGGGCACACAAGCAGGCCACGGGCCTGAGCACAGGACAGCGGGCACGTCCCGATCTCCTCTGGTGTGGCCCCCCCCAGAGCCCTGCACACACGGCCTGGCCCAGCAGCCTGCCATCTTGGCCTCCTTGGCAACGGCCCCAGGAGCCCAGCATTCGTGCTGAATCATGCCCCTCCCGTGAAGTGCGGCGTCTCAGGTCTGCACAAAGTCACACAAGCACCGCCGCAGCCACGCAGCTCTCGCGCAACCGGGCCCTGGGTGCTGATGCCGTGGACGTGGGGGTTTCTCGTGAGCCCCACCTGGGCCGGTCTATGTGCTTGTACACGAGCCCTGCACTCGGGGACTGGCGGCCAGGCCACCTGAGCGCCGGACAGGCCTCTGTCAGCCTCGACGTGGGCAGCGGGGTGCAGGGAGTCCTGAGGAGGCAGGGCCTGCCAGCTGGGCCACCCTCCTACCCACACACCTTCACCTGCCCCGTCCCACGGTGCTCCCAGAAGCACCAAGACTCTGGGGGCAGGGCCGGCGGGGCAGGGCTGGGGGCCGGCGCCGAGTTTCTGCTCTGCCAGTCTGCTCCGAGCCAGGGTGACGTTGGGAAAGCCCCACTCCCCGCGGGCCTGGCTTCCACCTGCCTGAAGCAGAAGCCGGGACTACACTGGTGGTTTCCCAGCTTTGTTCCGGAAGCTCTGCAGCTCTGAGGAGGGGTCTCAGGGCCCCGTTCACGGGAAGCCTGGGCTGCTGGTTCTGGGCCAGCCCTGGCCTCAGTCTGCCTGGCCCCACTCTCTGGCCCTTGGTCCCATCCCCACATGAGGTGGGGGCAGGAGGCCCTTGCTGTGTTCTCTCCAAGCCCGTAGATGTCCCTGCAGCTCAGCTGAGCACAAAGTCTGACGTGCCCTTTTATCCTGAATTCCCCAACTAGGTTTCTTTCCCAAGTAAATATTTTTTTTTTCCAAATGAATATTTCCAGGTCATTTCTAGGGGGAATATATGCTGCTGTTGTTTTTAAATCCCTGGACTAGATGTACAAAAAAAAAACCCCAAGCACTCCCATGTGAAACCGTCCTAGGCCCAGCCTGACCTTGGAGGGGAAGGGAGTTCGGAGCGCCGAGGTCTCGCAGCCTCTGGCAGCCGCTCGCTGAGAAGAGCGTTTTCAGAGCAAGAGATCCCTGAGGTTCCGGCGAGAGAAAGACGTTCCCTTCACTGGATACGGTGGGATCTGGCCCCTCCCCAGCCTGCCCCGAGCCCTGCCGCCTGCGGCCCCCAGGAGTCAGCAGTGGCCTTGTGATCACCCGTGTTCTCCAGCCTCTTGTCCCAGACTTGACAACCCCAGAGCTGCGTTGCAAACAAAGTCCTGATGACGTCATCTCCCCTCCTACGACCTCTCTGCTGTCTCCCAGATCGACCCCAAACACCAGAACCTGAGCAGTGAGGCCGGTGGAGTGCTGAAGCCAGCTCACGCCAGCTCCCGAGAGCCTAGGATTCAGTGACATCACACTGATAACCTGAAATCAGCCATGGTGGGAATATTAACATTTACACCGTGGAAATGGGCAAATGCTTCAAATCAGGATGGTGGTGGTGGTTGTTTTTCCTTCCTGTAAAGTTGATTGTTAAAGACTTACCAACACATCACTGAATGAGGCCTTGATTTTTCTCCTCTCTCCCATCCTCTCCCTCCCAGCTACTCACCAAACCCCCAGGTCCCTCCCAGCCTCCCTGCCACAGCTCCTGCTTCCCCCGGCTGCCAGAGGGGAGAGAACATGAGAGTGCTTCTGCCCCAGGTTCAGGTCCAGCTGTGTGACCCTGAGAAAGCTGCTTCCCCTCTCTGTTCT
Organism: Eulemur rufifrons; assembly: GCF_041146395.1. Lineage (NCBI taxonomy): Eukaryota > Metazoa > Chordata > Mammalia > Primates > Lemuridae > Eulemur > Eulemur rufifrons. The sequence continues at coordinate 3,162,919 of NC_090992.1, read as the reverse complement.
CTCGCCTGTAATAGGCAGATAGCAGCAAAGGACATTCATGAGCATGAGACAGGAGCTCGGGTGGAGCAAGCTCGGCACAGGGCCCGGTCCAAGGCTGTACTCAGACAGCAGCACCACCCCCCACCTTCTCTGCCGGGAGAAATCCTCCCATGCCTCGAACTTCAGCCTAAATCCCACCTTGGTGAAGCCAGATACGTACACCCAGCAGAAATGCCCTGCACAGCCCACCCCTGGTGAGTGTAGCCCAGCGACATAAGCCCAGAGTCCCCTGTGAGAGCAGGGCAGGCACCTTGGGAGGAGTGGGGGGAGACGGGGGGAAAATCATTTCCATGCATTTCCAGCAAGACGCAGGATTACAGGGCTGCCAAGGCTGCCAGTCCCCTCGTGTCCTTACCCACAGACCAGGGAAACACGTGCTCCCTCCCTCCCCAAGGCCTCCTTCCTCAGGAGAGGGAAGCTCCCCCCTTCTTGCCTCAGACACCTGCAGACACCTGCTCAACAGTGGCAGGAAACAGATGCAGCAAGTGGGGCAAGTGGCCTTATGTGAACTCAGGGTGAATCAGACTCACAGAAGTCACCTCCAACCACCAGCCCACTTGCAAAGGTGAAGGAAGCTTCCAGAACATGGCACCTCCATCAGCCCAGCCAGGATGTCACTGGCTAACCAGCCCACAGGAGCTGTGCTGTCTTTGGAGAAGGAAATGCCACACTCACTTCTTGCCCCCGGCAGCTGCAGACGGACTCGGCACTGACCAAGCTGGAAGGGGCTAATGGCACGATGCCCTCCAGGGCTGGGTTGTGCCAACCTGGCTTCCCGGCAGAACCCAGCGCTGTCCTGGGGGCACCTCCGCCTCCCTGTGAAGAGCTCAGCAGATCCCCAGCGACTGGCAGATGTTTTGCTCATCACTCACTAGCTGTGTAGCCTTCAACAAGTTGGCTAATCTCCCTGGGCCTCAGTTTCCTCCTCTGTAAAATGGGGAGACTCACAGTACCTGCTCCTAAGAAGTTACAAAATAAGAACGAGCACTTCTAACAGTGTCTGGCACACAATAAGCACCTAGCAAGTGTGAGCTATTATTATTTATTACCCTCATTTACACAGGAAGAAAGTGAACTTTAAGAGGGAGGCTGGGGAGACATAATTTGCAGTTTTTGTCCCAAGTCTCTGCAGGCTCAGATCTCTAAGGGACCCTCCGGCGTAGCGAAGGCCTGGAGGTTCCGAGGAGGACGGCGCATCTCCTCCTTTCCCTTGAGCGAGGACAGCAGAGCAGGCCCCGGAGACCTGTGTGGAGCGAGCGTCGTGCCTTCCCCCACAGGGGTCCGTACTGCATAACGGGCCGGCGTGGCCTTGCTCAGACTCCACTTGTAAAGCAGAAATTGCAGAATCTGAGGTTTACAGGAAATTCTAATCACTACCCAGGTCCACTCCACAGCTGGGCACAGAGGCCCTTAAAACCTCCACCAGGCTATTGCTTGAACACCTCCAGGGATGGGGAACTCAGTACCAGCAGAGGCTTTGCATCCCACTCCAGAAGCGCTTGAAGAAAAGGGGAAGGAAGATAAATGAAGGAGGCTGGTGCTCAAGGGCGATTTTACCAATTCTCAACTGAGCCTGAGGCAGGACCAGCCTCCAGCCCCTGCCCTAGAAGCCCAGTTCTCCCGGGCACTGAGAGCCCTGCCGGGAAGCAGGGCCTGCCAGGAAGGTGTGGGAGCAGGCTGGTTCCCCGCCACCAGGCAACAGGAAAGAAGGAAAGGGTGGCCCCGGGCCGGCAGCAGCAGCCGGGGTGATCAAAACACCCAGATAATGAGCCAAATTCTTCTCCCAGAGACACCAGCTAACGAAGGCAGCACAGGAAGCCCCCATGTCACGGGCCCAAAGTGTTTATACAAGTGTTAAAAATACATTTCAAAAGAAAGCAGGGAAGCCCACGGAAAACCCTCTGCCGCCTTGGAAAGCAGTTTTTGAAAACCACGTTAATTTGTTTTCCAAAAGGTGTTTGAAGTCTCGCAGTGTACCCCCTGGGCAACTTTAATTCCACCTCCTAATCCCCTATTAAAGCTGATGCTCACTAACACAGCCCACTTAGGGGATTATGCTTTTTATTCTTCATTATACAGATACATATTTGGGCCCATGTGTGTTCCTACGTTGTCTTGTAAATTAAAAAACCACTGTCAGCCACACTTCTCCAAGGGGCCCAAAATAGCCCGAGCGTCAGCAAGGCGCTAAGGGGATTTGAAATGAAGTTTAAAGGGTCAGAGAGTGTGATTTTTAAAATTAATTTCCGAAGCCTCGTAACCTTACAGCCAGAGATGAATGGGGCCGTGGGAAGCGTGAGAAGCAAATGTGCGAAGAGGGGGAAGGGTGGGGGAGGGGTCGCCGTTGCCACACGTGGCCGGGGCGGGGGACACCCAGGAATTGGCTCTGCAGTCCCAGCGACCCTGGGGCTCGGAGCAACAGCAGGGGACACAGGGATGCACCCCCGTAACTGTCATCAACATCAGCAGCAAGCTCTGTTTCTTGAACACCTACTATGTGCTCCTGGCATACTCAACTCCATTAAATTCAGCAGCCCTCCAAGCATGTCATTATTGTCCCCATATTCCAGAGGAGGGAACTGAGGCATGGAAAACTCAAGCGATTCCCCTAAGGTCCCATTGAAGAAATGGTGGGACAAAAATAACATTAACGATGCTGATGATGACGTTTATCAAGTGCTAGTGACGCAGCTTGCTCAGCCCTCACCAAAAGCCAGAGAGAGAAGTCCTGTTACTAATCCTGCTTTGCGGATGAGGAAACTGAGGCCCAGAGAAGTTTGTTTTTGTTTTCTTTAAGTTGCCAAAGATCACACAACCAGTAAGGATCTCTGACCTGAACCCGAGCCCCCAACCTTTCTTCTCTCTTCACAAACTCAAACCATGCTCCCCAGCTGAAGACGACTTCACAACTGTGACACAAGAGACATGACAAGGATCTGTCATTGGCCTAGGGACCAGGGATCTGTCTGGGCTCTGGGTCTCCAGGGCTCGAGCAGCTCATCTAGGGAGAGAGCCCTGTGCGTTGAAGTAACCTGGGAAGGCTCCCTGGAGGAAGGGGACAAAAGGCAGGCTGGGAAGAATGGGCTGAAGCAGAGAAGAAGTAGCAGTGGGTGAAATGGGGTGCACAGGCGGGAAAGGACAACTGTTCTCAGAGGCACGTGGCCGGAGACGTCAGGACACGGAGGTGCAGAGGGATCAGGAGAGAAGTCTGGTCTGAGAACAGACATCTACGGTCCTTCCCCCGAATCCTCTCCCCGTCTGCCTTCCCCCCAGCGATCAGGCTGCAGGAAGCATCCCTGCTCCTCCCCAGGCCGCCCCTCCCTGTCTGCCCCGTCCCACCTCCCGCGCCTTCTCAGACATCGCTCCTGTCCATGTCCCCTCTCTCTCTGCAGCATTCGATTCCTCCTGCTCCTGGAACATCAGCACACAAATCTGCTGTAACTTCTCCTGTGTCTTAAAAACCCGGCCTTGATGTCCTCATATTCCCCTGAAGTGGCCAGGTGGCCACCCTACCCCTCTGCTTCCTATTTTGGCAAAACCCCGTGTGAGCTGTGTGGATCCGACGTCTCTTCCATCCTCCCTGGCCAGGGGTCATCTCCACCTCTCCACTGACCTGGCTCTCAGCAAGGTCACCAGCAGCCCCCAGGTGGTCAAAGCCAACTCTCAGCCATCTTTCCCCCGAGCCTGCCTGCCACGAAACCGCGTGCCTCCGTGGCAGTACCTGTGAGGCGCCCCTACGATCCCTCACATCTCAGCCCTGTACTGTCCGAGAGCTCACTCCCCTGCCCTCCCCTCCCCCTGCCGTCTCACCTAGTCCTGTGGCTCAGGCTTCATCTCGTCCTGTGCCACTGCTGTGCCGATGACATGACGTGTCTGTCTCTCGCCCCGACCTCTCCCCCCAGCTCCAGACCCAGCACAGCCAACTTGACACTGTCACCTGCATGTCTAACAGGCCTCTCAAACTTAAGTCTAAACACAGACTGACCTCCCCGCCCAAACCCGCACTTCCTCTCCTCTTCCTCCACCTCAGCAACAGCTTCGGGGTGAGACAAAGAGGGAAGTGAGGGAGGTGAGGGAGGTGAGGGAGGTGAGGGACAGCTCTTGGCTCGCGAGACCAGGTGGACGGCGCAGCCCATCCGAAAGCCCTAGTGATTCTGCATCCGAAACGTACCTGGATCCATCCTCTCCATCCCCACAGGTCGCACGAGCCTACACTAGTAACCATTTGCACACAGGTGCCCACGGCAGCCTCCCAATTCCCCGTCTTCACCTTTGCTCCCTAGAATCCAGCGTTCACCCGGCAGGCAAAGGGAAAATCTAATCCCATCACCGCCCAGCTCCCCACTGTACTTGGGATTACACCCGAACTCCTAGGACTTGGCCAACACAGCCCTGTGTGACCTGAACCCCGCCTGTCTCACTGTCATGGTCCTGTGCCACTTCCATTCTGCTCCTTGAGCACACCATGCTTGCTCCACCCCAGGGCCCTTGCACGTGCTGTTCCATCTGCCTGTACTGCTCGCCCCTGGTCTTCTCACTGCTGACTCCGCGTCATGCAGATCTCAGCTGAAATGGGACCTCCTCAGGGAAGCCATTCCTGACAGCAACCGTTTTTAACGCTCTGCAGTGTAGTTCTCACACCTGACCACCTTTGTGCTTACTCATACATGTGCGTGTGGTCTGTGACTCACCAGAATGTCAACCCCAGGGGTCAAGGACTTTGCCTGCCCCTCTCCCTGCTGCGGCCCCAGCATCCGGCACAGGACCTGGCTCACACCTGACACTCAGTCCCTGAGGCATGACTGACTGCTTCCTCCCCTCTCCTCCACACCCACCCAAGACCCAGGCCTTTCCCAAGAGGCCCGACACCCACACGGTGAAGGCCAAATGTCCTGCTGACGTCAGGGCTCAGGGCAGGGGCTGAAGAGCTGTGGGAAGCAGCTCCCGCTCCCACCTCCCCACTGCCCAGGCTGCCCGGATCACACCTGCCCTGGGGCTGGGGACTCCCCAACCCAGCAGGCAGCCTTGTCCTTGGGAGCACAGCTCCGCAGCCGGAGAGGCGGCGCTCACATCCTGGCTCCCCCGCCTACGGCCAGGGGACCCTGCACACAGCTCTTCACTTGTGATTCTCAGTTTATCCATCTGGAACTGGGGATAGGAACAGCACCTTCCTCTTGGGTCACCATGATCATTTGAATGAGCTCATTGCAAGGAGACCGTGGCACAGAGCACGTGCTCAGGGAAGTGGAGCTGTCACTGACACTGGCGGCCAACGTGGGGATTGGGCCCCAGAAGGAACAGGGGCTCCACGTGTGCTCCTCCTGGAACTAGGGCCACGTGTGGCCAGCAGATCTCAAGACTAGGAGCTCAACACTGTTCCCACTAATCCCGCCTCCTCTTCCCTGCCTTCCCCCTCAGCAAAGCAGTAGGGCCTTGAGCTAGTTCATGGCAGGGCGACATTACAAATAGCAGAACCCACTGATGCTGATACCACATTGAACCTTGCCCGCCCTCCTGACGGGGCTCCTCCCGTGCAGGGTGGCAGGCAGGGCACCGATTTCCCCCTTGACATCGAGCAGACACGGGGCTCACGCACTCTGAGCGCCAGGGCCAGGTCTGGGCACCATCCCCGTCCCGGCCAACAGAACGTGATCTGGATGCTGGGGTGAAGGGCCCACGCACAGAGTCCTTTCGGGAGGGGGTATCCTGGGCAGCTCAACCTGAGCACCCAGGCTGGCCTCAGGGTCCCCTGGTGTGTAGGTGAACACGTGCCTGTGCCTCTTTCTTGCCTTCAGTTTACCAGAAGCTAGACCCGGCCTGGACGCTATAAATTTATCATACTGTAGTTAGAACATTAACCTGCACTTAGTATCTGAAAAATAAGTATGAGGTCTCATTACAGCCACACTGACAAACCTTTGGTTTACCCAGCCCCTGACTGTCAGCCAAAAAATTAGGGACTGACCCCTACAGCCTGGTTACCTGGCAGGTTGCACCTGGGCCACAGGAAAATGTCCCACCTGGAACAGCCGGCAAGGTGTGCACGGCCCGTGGAGTCCATCCTGCACTGAGATGTCTTGGCCTGAACGCCGCTCCCAGCGAGCAACACCATCAGTGCCAGCCCAGCCCAGCCACCTGCTTCCCAGCCTGCAAACGTGCCTGCTCACACCACCCCGCTGGCATCGGAGTAGCCCGGGGTGGAGAGCAGGGTGGGGACTGCTGGCCCCTCTTCACAGACAGGGACTCTAAGACCCATGACAAGCAGAACTCACCTGTGGCCACACGAGAGTCAGGCAGGAGTGAAGCAAGCCACGTGCAAAAAGACAAGCACCACATGTTCTCACTGAGACATGGGGGCTAAAAATTTGATCCCAGGGAGGCAGAGAGTAGAAAGATGGAGAACAGAGACTGGGAGGGGGAGAACGCAGAGAACTGGGTTAAAGGGTCCAAACATACAGTGAGATCGAAGCAGGAAATGCTTGTTTGATGGCAGAGTAGGGTGACTGTACTTAACAAAACTGTACTGCACTGGGGTGGCGACACCCTGAACACCCTGACTTGACCACTACGCACTATATGCACATAACAGAATTGTACATATATCCCACATATTGTCACAAAATGTTTCAGGTAAGAAGAACCTAGAAATCCAATAACTTCATGTTCCTTCAACCCCCCTGTCCTGAATGGGTGAAAAACAACAACAGGAATAGACTGATTATCATTACTACTCCTGTTACACCTCTGGTAGTAAGGATGAAAATTCAAACTGCTCGTACTTGTCAAGACTTTAGCAATGCGCTGTCTTTACAATTGTTTTCAAATCCATTTTATTATCTGGGCTTCACCACAAGCCTCTCGGGTTGGTATCGACCTCACGCCTCACAGATTCTGGACTGAGGCCCAGCGGGGTCCCTGACTCACCCCAAGTCACAGGAAGCGTCAGAGACAGGGGCTGTGTCTCCTGATCGGGCCCAGGGTGCCACGCTCTCCGCCCCCACATCCCAGATGGAAGCGAAACTCCACTGCAGCGTCCTGCAGAACTGCAGGACCACGGCACCGTGATAGCTACTAGTCACTGGAGGTCCCACTCTGTCCCCTCCTGTCCCTCTCTCCTTGCTGCCCTCAGTTCATTGAGGGAACTGAGCCCATGCCCTTGACCCTGGGGTCCCTGGAAGCCCCATGAATGTACCCAGATATACCTGCCAAATATCACAGTGATCGGGTCATCCTCCCACCCTGCCCAGAGCACAAATGGCGCCTCCCGGCCAGGCGGGGCCCTGACTACAGAGCACGGTTCTGAGAAGGACCCAGCGGCACAGGGGCAGCAGACAGAACACACAGACGCCAGCCCAGAGTTCTGGTGGGCCCGGGCACAGCTCAGCATCTCCCGCCGTCCACCACAGCAGCCAACAGTGCAGCCCAGAGGCCTCACCAAGCCCACGCTTTAGCCTGGGCTCACAAGCGTGTAATCCCCATTTCCAGGCTCATCTGCGGTCATCGGTCAAGGGCAAGCACTTAAGACACCTTCTTCCTCCTCTGGGAGACCCAGCAAAGGAGGCCGAGCCACGACTGGACTGTGCAGACGGTGCTCCCTGGGCCCACGGTTCGGGGAGCGGACTTGGACAATCGTGCCCGGCCAAGCAGCCCTGGGTGGGGCGGGGGTCTCAACAGAGAAGGGGCTGGTTCTCAAGGGAAGACCTGAGCCAACGCCGGAGGGGTGGGACAAGGCAGGATGACAAGAGTCCACAGATACTTGAACGGATCGAACACCCAGGAGTGACAGAACTACCTTGCCCAGTACACAGAGCTTTTAAGGCATCGGGCAAAACCTTGACTGTCATTCACTTCCTGTCTACACATGAAATTCCAGCCAAGAGTGAAGGAGATGGCTGGACATCGGACCTGCTCTGGAGGGGACATAGGAATGTCTGACCTCTCACACCACCCTCGTGGGATTTCCTGGGGTGGGGACCATAAAGGAGACCCACGTCAGCCCAGATGCTAGACTTCTAGGGAGCGTGGGAGGAATTGCTCAGTGCGCAACCCAATAGCAGGGCTCCTCAGAGCAACAGAATCTTCCTGGAGAGAGGACAACCATGGTGAGCCCCCCAGCACTCCTGCATGCCTGCGCACCTCACACAGGAGGGGACAGCGAGGCCCAGAGAGGGTCACACAGGCACAGCGAGGGTCGGGAACACTCCTCGCTTCTCCTGACGCTCAGGGAAGCACCTGGCCCCCCCAGGAAAGGCCTCAGCACTCTTTCATTTTCTGCAGGACTCCTCCCATGGGTGTTCAGGCCACTACCTAACAGCTGACAAGTGGCCCTTGAGTGCTGTGACAAGAGCCCTTTGCTTCATCAAAGGAGCTTTCCCATGAAGGGTCCTCACCTCCCCGAACATGGCTCTCCAGGCTGACGGCACAGAGCAGAGCACGTGCCCAGAGAAAGGACAGGAAAATGGGCGTGAATTTACATGATTATGTCTGAAGCGCACGCGAAGCTAACGAACCTTCTCTCAACCACGGAGACCCACTGGGAAAACTCAAGGCAAGATGACCAAAGGTTTAATGGGATTTTTTGTTTGGTCAAAATGTTTGCTCTTATTTTAAAAACTTCTTTCTCGCAGATAAGATTGTTTTCTAATTTGGTCATACATTTGGATTTCATTATTTTCCGAATGCATTCCAGACATCTAAAATTAAACAGATGTCATCAACCCCGTTTAGAACTAAGAGACTTGTAACCAAACAGTGACTTCAACCCCAATACAATACCGACTTGGAACACTGTGTTTTAGTCATTAAAAGTTTTAAAACTCTGCTCCATTTTTCTCATTTCCTATAATGAGATCTCTTCCCCCTTCCTTGAAATATGCCAATTCTTCAAGGGTCAGTGGAAAGTCAAACCGAAGAGTAAAATAAATTTAAATATGAAAAATGGAAGAGTGAAATATGAAATCCTCATCCACTGAAACCCTCACCGAGAACCCGAAGCTCGGCTTCATCGCAGAGGAGGAGAAACGGTGAGAGAGAGATACAGAAACAGTGCGAGTGCAGGAAGGGGATTTGGCTTCCAAAGCCTCAACAGTTTTATCGTTCCTTCTCTGACAGGGATTAGATTAGCGAGAATCCTCCAAGCCTGCGCAGGGCGTCCTGGGGACAGTTAAGAAGAAAAGACAATTCTTTCTCCTCTCAGATCCTCATCTCTGAGCTCGCCCCCAAATGAATTTGTTAAACGGCATAACCAGGTCGGAGGAAAGTACTCGTCTGCAATGCCCAGAATCCACAAGCAGGGGCACAGGGCCGCTGGGGACAGGCCCGGGGAGGGTGAGGAGCATCCGAGATCGGGGCTTGGGGATCACATTTGGAGTCTGGCTGCATAATGTCTTCATTAAACTTCCTGAGCAGAATGTGAAAAATGAAAGCGAGAAGGGGATGAGGGAGGGACAGGGGCCAGAGTGGACCTCTGCCTCTCTCACGGAAACCCAAACTTGAGCAGGGAGGCAGACCCCTGGCGATCAGCCCCTGCCCCCAAGCTCGGCCTGCTGTACAGAGCTGGGGTGCCCCAGCCTGGCGCGCCACACAGCCCACCAGCTCCTCAGGCCTGGTCCTTCCAACCCCCCAACCTCACCCACCCCGCAGCCACGCCCCAGCATCAACAAGGATCCAGCAAGGAGGGAGGAAAGGAGGGCTCCGACCCACTCACCTGAGCTTCCTGACGCACACAGCACCTTCCCCCGCCTTCCTCTTCTCCCCGCCCCCATATCCCTGTGCCTAGGGCACCTCTGGGCAGAAAAGCACCTCAAAAGATGGGAAACCAGCTCACAAAGGTGGCACCTCCAGGACACCCAGCTCCAAATACCTGTTCCAGGGAGGGGGTCGGGCCCCGGACCCCAGGAAGGGATATGGCCATGGACCTGCTTCCACAGGGACTGGCCGGGTTCTTGTCGGGGTCTGCCTTGCTCACCCCGGGAGGAGAGGCAGGCGGGCAAGAGAACACACACGCAGAGCCCTGTGAGAGAACAAAGTCTAGGGCCAGCTTTGAGGCAGGCAGGAGAGAAAGATGACCCCTTTGAAACAACCCAGGAACGGGCCCATTCTGGCCCCGAGTCAGACCCGTTCAGTGTGTCCCCAATACAAGAATCCACCCCGACAGCCTCCCCAAAGCAACGCACAGAGATGCGCTCACCCCCTCCCCCACCCGAAGTCTCAGGCAAGTCACTAAATCTCTCCAGGCCTTGATTCTCTCAGCCGCACCCCCCCCCCCTTCCCGAGTGACCGTGAGAATTTGCTTTCCACGAGCAGCGTTGCCCGATGCAAACCTGATGGCTCAGTACCGTCTGGCTACACGGGGGCTCCGCCGAGAAGGACGGCGTTCCTGGAGTCCACCCGCAGCGTCTGCCCTAATCCCGGGAGAGGACGGAGCGGCAGCATCCAGCTCTCTTACCTGCCCGGCCAGAACAAGCCCCCGCCTCGCAGGTGTGGGGACAGAGGCTCAGGACGGCAGGTGAACCTGTGTAAGAGGTCGCAGGCTGGACCAGAGGACCAGGCGTCACAATACTGGGAAACTGACAGTCTGACGACGGGCGGGTCTCTATCTCCAGGGTTCCTTGGGTTTGAATCACGTGGGACTTTCCAAAGCACTTTAATCCGGCACCTTAGAGCGAGCCCCGCACTCTTGTGAGAGAGGCATCGGGCAGGGGGAACCGAGGTCACACAGGTCAAGTGACATGCCACTCCCCTAGCACTCCAGTGACAAACTGAGAGGAAAACGCAGGCCAACCTTGTCACCAGACCACCTGCCAGTCAAACTGGCGTTGTCACCAGCAATACCCACCAGCTAGGGCTGCCCCCAGGAGGAGGAGGAAGGGGATGTGGGGAGAGAGCTGCCCAGCCCCAGGGCGGCGGGTAGTAAACAGCGACAGAGTATTTGTGGCAACCACTGAATGGCCTTCACGTCACCTCTGAGCCTGGGGCGGGAGACCCAGCTGACCGATAAGACACCGTGGCCTCCGGGGCCCTTGAGTTTCCTCCCACAAGGACTTTTTGGCCAGCTGATGCCACTCACTTCTCTAACAGGTGGCGAACAAAGCTCTTTTAGTGCCTACGATAAACCGAAGTCACAAAAGGGACAAATCAGCTGGCAATTACTTGCTTTACCGAAGGATTGTTTTCTCTTTACTCCAAGGTTCTTATAAATAGCAAAAAGCCTTTCTAGCACGTGGGCCGATCCCCTCCGTGCGCGGCCACTCGGAAGCACCAGGCGACTGGTCAAGGTGGATTCGGCGCCTGCGCAAAGCGCCAGAGCAGCGGCTGTCACGGGTCTAAACACCAGGGCCGCCCCCACCCCGGAAGATCAGTGGGGGTCGGGGCAGTATGACCACAGGAAAGATGCCAAGGACGGTGGGCGCAGGCTCCAAAACGACCCTCAAAGGGGAGGTTGGGACAGTGCTGGGCCCTGTTGACCCTCAGAGAGAAACACGGCGCGGGTGCGGGGTAGGGGGGGGAGCGGCCGCGGTGCGCAGGCGTGACGCTGGGTGCTGGGGGCGGGGCAGGGCGCCAGCCGGACGCGACGCGGGCTCTCCCAGAGCGCACAGCTGAGGGGGGCGGGGCGGGGAACAGCAGCACTAACGACCGCCTGACTGCAAACTCACCTAAAGACTCTGAAGGAAAGGAACTCTGTTCTAGAAAAGCTTTTGATAAGGTGCCTGGGCTGAGCGTCGGTGGAGGCTTCGTCCCAACCACTGAGTTGGGACAGTTAACCAGGCAACGAGGGGGAGGGCAGAACGTGGTCCCAGGAGAGACCAGAGCACGTGCCAAGGCCCTGGGCTGGGGGGAACGTGGTATGATGGACGAGCGGGGAGAGGAAGGCCACCGTGGCTGGGGGCAGAGAGCAGGGCAGCAGGCCGACAGCCGAGGCTTCTGGGTCGTGCTGGGGTGGGGGGGGGGGGTGGTCTTCATACGACAACGGGAAGCCGCCGGAGGGCGTTAAGCAGACGCGAGCCAGGTCAGTTGGAGAGAAGCTCGGGTGCTGGTGCAGAAGGGGCTGCAGGAGGCCAAGGTGAGCGTGGGTGGCCAGCTAGGACCCTGCTGTCCAGGTGAAGAGTAGAGGTGACTGGACCGGGATGGCAGCAGTGACAGTGGACAGAAGCGAGGGACTTCAGAACTCAGGATACAGAAGGGACAAGGCTTGCGGACGGGTTGGGTGTGGGCGCTAGAGGAAGGGCGTGTCCGCGGTGCCTCCGGGTGTCCGGCTGCGCATGCGCATGGACAGAGCCACGGTCCCGCACGGGCGGAGGAGGCGGTGGAAGGGTCGTGGGCACAGCCGTGGGCGCGGGGCGGCCTTAGGTGCCTTCGAGACAGCTGCGCAGACACCGAGGGGCCAGGTGAGTGCACGCGTCCCACGGGAGGACAGGGGCACAGGCGGCCCCGTGGGCCCTGACAGCTGTTCCAGGACAAGTCCCAGGACATCACACGGCACATGTCTCTCTCCACAGCCCCCTCACTTCCGCCTTTGCAGTCTTCTCACAGGGCGATTTTGTAGGGACACTGCAAGGCAGAGCCGCTTGCCACAGAAGTCAGCCGTCTTCCCGCATGAGGGAAACCTCAGTCCTCTCTCCCTAAGGAAACAGCAGGAGGAAAGAAGCCTCGCATCTGGCGGGCGGATTAGGTGTAGACGCTCAGGGCTCCCCGGCTTCCGAGGGTGCGACCTGGAACTCGTGAGTCAGCAGGAGTCGGGGCCCCCCCTCCCCAGGTCCCTGAGACGGGGGCAGGTCGCTGTCTCTGGGGATGCCCAGAACGCAGGCCTGACTGAGGCAGGGGACTGGACCTGAGGAACTGCAGGGCTCCCTGAACCCAGCTGATTAAGTCCTAGTCACAGGAACTCTAGACACCGGTGACAATAGTCCACTTCCCACGTGCAGACAGGGGGCACAGACCTCACCCAGATTCCTTCATGTGATCCTCACAACACCAGCCCTTGGTGAGCACCGGCCCACGTGAAAGACACAAGCAATGAAGCTCAGAGAGGTCAGGTAACTCACCTGAAGCCACACAGGTCAAAAGGTGCACTGCTGGGATTCAAACCCTGGCCTAACACCAAAGCTCACACTTTTCCCTCTCCCTTCTCCCCTCACCCCAATCCCACTCCTGCATTTAATTCTATTTGAGAAGAGCCTAGTGCTGAAGTGTTCTTAGAAATGCTAACATCACGGACTATGAGCAGGGCAGAAACAATCTGTAAACAGCATTTCAACACAAACTGGAACTATAATAAAAGTTATAACAAACATACAACCGTACCCCACACGAGGAAAATTCAACTGGTCATTACCAGAAAGAAAAAACACCTGGGGGAGAAGTCTATAAGAAACAGAGCTTTGGCCGGGCACGGTGGCTCATGCCTGTAATCCTAGCACTTTGGAAGGCCGAGGCGGGAAGATCGCTTGAGGTCAGGAGTTCGAGACCAGCCTAAGCAAGAGCGAGACCTCGTCTCTACTAAAAAAATAGAAAGAAATGATCTGGACAGCTAAAAATATATAGAAAAAATTAGCTGGGCATGGTGGTGCATGCCTGTAGTCCCAGCGACTCGGGAGGCTGAGGCACGAGTATTGCTTAAGCCCAGGAGTTTGAGGTTGCTGTGAGCTAGACTGACGCCACGGCACTCACTCTAGCCCGGGCAACAGAGTGAGACTCTGTCTCAAAAAAAAAAAAAAAAAAAAAAGAAACAGAGCTTTATAGAAATAGCCAGAAGATAAAGCTTTGTGCATATTTCAAAGGTATTTAACATATTTTGCCAAAGCACCCTTCAAAACACTCTGGTCACTCTCGCACACCATTACTGAGGGCTCCTACCGCGGCCACCATCATAAACAGGAAATTTCTACTGATTTGTCAGAACTCTCAAACGTTCTTCATCTAGCGTGTGGTACAAATGTCATTCCTCTGTCTGTCCTTGTCTTACTTATTCTTTAGGTCCATTTTGTAGAAATTCAGCGTTAATGACCTAGTTTTAAAAGTTGCTTACATCTGTAATTTAAAGCAAAAAAAATCAAAGAATGTGTCATCTGCAAAGACAGCTCTCTGCAGGATTTTAATTCTGCTCCTGATGGTTGACAATGCCACCACATCTGACAGGTGACAGGACACTCCGGAGGGAGGCAGGTCTGCCGTGTACCCTGGGGCTCACCCAGGGTGGTCACTGGTGACTGGCGGGTGTGAGCCCTCCCACGTGAGACAGCCCACACCTGCTGCCCCGCCTCCAGGGCCCCAGAGCAGCGGGTGCTGCCTGACCTGTGTGCTGGGGTCCCCCAGTCTCAGCTGGTCACCCAGCTCCCAAACAGGAGAGCCTCGGAGGGGCCAGCTGCAACCCCCCAGGATCACGTCCCCGTGGGAGACAGCTCCACGCTCACTCCAGGCCTGGTCCTGACCCAGTTCTCTATCACACAGACTTACACACATGTGCCCAGTACACGTCTCCAAAAGAGCAACTGACCAAAATGAGCCTGTGTGACTCAAAGTCACTCGTAGGCCTTAACAACGCAGAGCAGGGAAACGGAGCTTCCCAGCCTCCCCTCCACCCCGCAAGGAGAGAGCTGGGAGCCAACAGCAGCCCTTCCAAACACACTTTTTTGCCCTTCACTCATATTGTGGGAAAGGGCACCAGGACAAGCTGAGAAGCACGTGCCCATCTGTCCCCAAACGGCTACAGAGGGACCGTGTTAGAGGGCTCCCTACACAGTGCTCCATCCTTCCCTCTGCATCACCCATGACGCTGCAGGGGGACGAGGCCCTCCAAGACAGCAGCGGGTACTGGAGTGGGGTCCTTCAGGCTTTGCAGAAGCACCTGCCCCTGCCTGGGACTTCGGAGTCACAGAGAGGCTGTGGGGGTGATAGGTTCCGGCGTCCCCAGAATGCGCCCTGCCTAGCCCAGGGCTGGAAGACTTGGGTCACGAGGCTTCTCTGCAAATCAAGGCCCCGCTCCTTCCCGGAAGCAGGGCCTCTGAAGCCCCCTTTTGACTCCGTAGCTTTTTCTCTCTGCCCTTCCCACGTTGCCCAGCTATGCAAACAAAGGCATGTTTGGGGGAAGAAAGGCGCTCATAGTTAATAACCCTCAAATCTGGCTCCACATGTGGCTATTGTTAGGTAGATTTAAACAGCAATTACGGAGGTACCTCCTTCCTCCTCAGCAACAATCTAGGCCCTTAATCCAGCTAAGACCCAGAGAGTTTAGGGCTGAGCTCACCGAGATGAAGGTACCAGCTTAAGCAGGGCCTGCTTGGGGCTGGGAGCTGGAACGCAGACAACGGCTCTCCCTAAATTTACTCCTTGCCAGCAAAAAAAAATAAGGGGGGAGGAGCACAAAGAAGGGGTTGCTTGGCTGAAGTCCCCGTGGTAATTTGGCTTCCAGAGAATCCACGTGGAAAGTCTGCAGAAATGTTTGGAGCAAGAATTCAGAAAGGAGGGCGACATGCCCCCACAGGAGCCCGAAGCTCAGGCTGAGATTGGGGGGTGGGGACTCCTCCTTCTAGAACGCTCGGTATCCAAGGTTGCCAACGGTGTGACCAGAGTGGAAAATAAGTTTCCACGTGGGCAACATGGTCGGGAGGCAGCACTGCGTTCACAGAAAGAGGCCAGATGGGAGCCTCAGCGTGGGCCACCGCATCCGCCACCCCAGCCCTGCTCCTTCCACCCCAGGCCAGGAGCGCCCTCCCCACCCGCCACTGGTCTGAACGCCTGAGCTCCACTCCCTGGAGCTTGGGGGGCTAGGGGTGCAGACAATTCATCCTCTGGGCCTCCAGATTCCCCACCCCAGTTGGAGAAGGAGGTGTTGAAAGACAGAAGCTGAGACTTCTTCCCGCCGACCTGGGCTGGCTCCTTCCAACAACCTCTGCTGCGAGAAGGAAGTCCTTTCTCACTGCCCAGGGTCACAGGCGGGAGCCGGCCAGCCGTGAGACCCCTTTCCGCAGTACCGGAGACTGGAAACAGGTAGCAGGACACTGAGTGGAGGCTGGACAGGGAAGCGAGGTCCCTCCCTGCCCCGGGGCCCCGACTGTTTGATGACTCAGCACTGCTCCTGCTACCCGCACTTTCAAGCCTGGATTTTCTCATCTAGGTTTCCTCAGTATGATTTTGTTCAGCTTTATCGCAAAACAATAATGAAAACCATTTGGTGTCAACTACGATCTTGGATAAGAGCCCATTTTGGGTCTAAGGAGGCAAAGGGACCACAACCAGCCTCCACTGAGCACCCGTCCCCCGCTAGCAGCACCGAGCTGGGAACTCGCACAGCCTCTCCCAGAGCAGCGGCCACGGCTTGGGATGACGCAGACCTGGGTGTGAATCCCAGCCGCACCTTCTAGTGGCCGCGAGACCCTGGGCAAGATACTTAATTCTCTAAGCCTTCATTTCCTCATCGGCAAAGTGGCAATAACATCAATGCCACCCTCACAGGGCTGCCCTGACGCTGGGAGTGAAGGAGTTAATGCAGCAATTCCCAAAGTGGGGTTCCAGGACCAGCAGCAGCGGAATCACCTGGGGACTGTTAGAAACGCCCATCTTCCCACCACAGACCCATTGGAACCCCGTGGGGTGGGACTCTGCAGCCTGTGCCCCACGTGCCCGCCAGGCGACTCTGACATGCAGGGCACACTGTAGGTCTGACGGCCCCCGAGCTGCGTGTGGTTAAGAACAAGCCTCTGGCAAGCACGCTGCAGTCACCGTTGTGGGAATCAACCTGTGACCCTCCTCTCCGTAGCAGAACCTGAGGTTCAGGGAAGACGGGCCATTTCTCCAAATTCAAACAGCTGGAACCCAAGCGACTTGACTCCCAAGGCCTGAGCCTGCCCAGCACACCCTGCTGTTTCCTATTTAAAGCCCAAATCCTAAAGCAAAGTACTGACGTTCTCTACAAGGCTAAACAGGGTTTAGCGTGGGCAATAGCTATAAACACTCTACGTCAAACCGCAAGGAAAGCACAGAGAGTAAGAATAGAAATCACCCCTCAAAACTGCAAGGGCACAGAGCCTCTTGGGCCAGAGAAGCCCTCATTCCTTAGGAGCAAAGGACGCGAGATCCACAAACGGAGGGTTCTGCCCGGCTCAGGAACACCCAGGCTTCTTGGCAGCGGCGACAGCAGATATTCGAGCTACGCGGGGAAAGGCGTCTATTTCCCTAGTACTCTTTGAACATGACATGGGAAATATAATTATCAGCGAGACAAGAAACTTTGCCACGTTCTCTGCAGATCTCAGTGTCCCGGTCTGCGACAGGGTAAGCAGTGAGCACTCACGTGTTCCAAGAGCTCGAGAAGTGCTGCCTCCCCCTTGCGCGTCTATGCGGGCTGCGGCCTCTGCGCTTTCTCTGTGCCTGAGCGCAGACCACTCCCCGCTCCCGAGGACAGGGTCTCCCTGGCTCACACTGCAGAGTCCGGGTGTGCTGTGCACCTACTATGTGCAGAGCTGGCCACATCTGCAGCAAGAACTCCGGCAAGCCCGAGCCCCAGGCCGACAGGTAGGGAGGAGAGAGGGTGGCGTCTAGGAAACCGTCTGGCAGAGAATTCGCCGGAGCCAGCGTGGCGATGGCTGCTGCTGCTCTGCCCCACACCACACCGCGCTGCCCAGTCAGAGACCCCTGTGGGCTCCTCTTCGCTTCTGGGAGAGGGTCCAGGCTTAATGCAGTCTGCCCCAGCACCCCGCCTGGCAAGCACTGGGCTCCAAATCAGCACACACAAAGCAACATGCTCAGGGCACCGTGCCCCGCTCCGTAAAACCTTGTTGCCTTTTCAGACCCCACAAGCTCCTCCAGCCGCCACACTGTCACAGAGCCTGCAGTTCCACCAGGAGTTGTCCTTAGCTCGCCCGTGCTCATCACACTCCAGCCACACTGATGGGTTTCAATTCCACAAGGAAACCCAGCTCTTCCCCACCTCAGGACCTTTGCACATGCTAGTCCTGCCTCTGGTGGATTCCTTCTCGGTGTTCAGGCCTCAGCTCAAAAGCCACCTCCTCAGAGAAGCCACTCTATCTAGACTAGGTCCCCCGTTACCCTCCACATCCTGTTTGTCTCCCTAATTGCACTCTTCAGCTATTTGTGTTTTGCCTGCCTGTGGTCCCCACCAACAACACACCAGCTCAGCAAGGTGGGGACCATGTCTGTCCTCACCCCTGTATTCGCAGTACCTGGCACATTCTAGATACAAAATAAGTATGTGTAGGATGGGTGGGAGAATGAGTGGATGAGTTCCCAAGGAGAGACAGGAAAACAAGAATTACCATCATCCAGAACGCGTGATGAGAGTGAGTGTTCCTGGGGGGGATGGGCAGGGCAGGCCCCGCCTCCCTGACAGAGACCGGTTGGGAGTAGACAGAGAGTGGCCCTGGGGAGCTCACCACAGGACTGATGGTGACACTGTGGCCTGCCTGTCACCAGCTACCCTGACCCAGGGCATCTCAAACACCAGTGTCGGTGACTACCACATGCAGGCTGGGGTCTGAGCCCTAAGGGAGGAGACCCCTCCCTTCCCAGCCTACCTGTGCCTTCCCATGGCTGCTGTGGGTCAAGGAGGGGTGTGACCCCGGGAGGGCCCCGGGGAGAGGACAGCAGCCATCAGCACACTTTGGCCCCACCAGGAGCCGGATCTCGTCGCGTGCTCCCTGCTGGCAAAACGCAGCTCCCCGGGTGGGGCACTGTGGACAGCCTCAGCCCCCACGCCCAGCCCCCGCCCTGGGCAGCTCCAGCCAGTGTGTCCAGCGTGTGAGTTTCTCCAAGTAGACGTGTGCCAGACCCGGCCGGACCCGCACTGTAACCTTTGCCTTTCATGGGCGTCTGAGCTTCTCCCTCCCAGACTTATATTTGAAACAAGGCATGATGGATGTTCATGCTAATAAGAATAACAGCTGGTCACCATCTATTTATTCACAGACCTCGTTGGGGGAGCAACTTCCACATACCACGTCGCAAACGCAAAGCCCTTCCATCCCCACGCACAGGCCTGCCGGGTGCGGCTTCCCGCTAACCCCATCCTCGCTGCCCCTTGGGCTCCTGGCACCCGGGTGGGAACCGGGGAGCGGGGAGCGGGGAGAGGACGGCCCCTCGCATTCACCCCTCACTCACTCGCGGCCCAGGCCGCAGTATGTGCTGACTGCCGCGCCTGCAGGTCCATTAGGAGGATGTAAACAGCTCTCAGCTCTTCAAAGGCCGGGCCAGCCCTTCTGTGAGGTCTGAGTCAGCCCGCCAGGGTCTCGCTTATTCATCTTCCTGATAACTTCCATAAAGGGCCAATACCGCCTTTCTGCTATGCTGAGCCTGCCAACAGCACCCCCGGTGGAATTCTCACAAGAGCCTGGCATTCACTGAGCTCCTACTGCATACACAACTCTGTCCCGTCAGTCTGGGGAGACAGAAAAGAGCAAAAAATACACTCACTACTTTCTAGGGACTAAGGCACACGTGGATAGGAAATATTATGGTCAAATCGCACAGAAAACCCATGAAACTGAGGTCAGAGTGACATCGGGGATGGCAGGATGACCAAGAAGGGCGTCAAACCCAGTGACCAAGGACATGGAGAGACTGGGGCTTGAATGCCAACTGCCGCTAACTGCATGACCCCGGTCAAGTGGCCTAAATTCTCTGGGCCCAGGTTTCCTCGACCGTAAAACAGAGATAAAATAGTTAACAATAAGGTCATGGGAGGACTAAATGAAACAGTATATGGAAAACGCTTGGCCTGGTGCCCGGCAGAGAGTAAGTGCTCAAGAAACATCGGCCATTGTTTCTCACGAGAGGAAGCTTTCTGAAGAAGGTGAGTTTTGAGACTTCGAAGAAGTGAGGGACGCAGAGCCATCCCTAGCCCATCACACTGCCTGTGGGGTGACGACGCGGGCACACGCCGCCCCTCTGATCCAGAGCAGAGAAGAGGGAACGGCCAGCCGCTGGTCTTCCAGCCGTGGGCAGAAAAATCCATTCCCAAGAGCCACTCAGCCTTCCAGGAGAAAGGAGTGAAAATCCTATAACCAATTAGTCCGTGGAAAAGATTGCCCGCAAGTACAGGGTCGGACTGTCCTTGGTCTGGGGTAGTCCTGTCACTCAGGGAAACTGAGTCTGAGCCATGGCTGCGGGTCAAGGCACAGGGGTGGTAGGTGCAGGGAGACAGTCTGCTTCCTGGCAACACTCCCGTTGTCATAGCCGCAAAGAGGAGCTTGGAGGAGAGGGGCACGAGCCATGCACTCCGAGAGGGGACTGTCCCTGGCTTCCATCTCAGACCATAAAAATCTTCCTTTCCTGGCCAGACTCGAAATCAGAATGTAAGAAGCAATAAATAATACATAGCTGTGTGGATTTTCTCAAAGGACTTTCTCACCCTTTGTCTCCAGGCACCCTGACAAAGGACCCTGGGAGGCAAGTGGAGCAGGCATGAATATCATCTTCAGTTTGCAGATAAGAAGTTGGGGTTCAGAGAGGTTAAGTGACATGCCCAAGGTCACACAGTGGCAGTATGGCAAAGCTCAAACTCATCTTCCAGTGCCTGATCCAAGTCCTCATTGCCTCCCCACCTGACTCTCTTCCCACCAGGCCCAGCTGCCAAAAATCAGAGCTGTTTGGACTGCTAAAGTATATATACACAACACACACACACACACACACACACCTTTCAACCAAGCATGAGACTCCATGGAGACAAACGATACAATGCATGTGGCAATTGCCCAAAGTTCCCAAGATGGCGAGAGCTCCCGGGGCAGAGAACACATACCCAAGAGGGAGGAAACATAAGTTCCGTCGAGAGGGAATGGCAAGATAAACTGGAGCACGCCCACGCCGCGGAATCCCGTCAGCTGCAAAAAGGGAAGGAGGCCCATCTCGACGTGCTGGCACGGAAAGAGCACCAGGAAACCACGAGCTGTGAATGAGGCGTGCTACGTGATCCCGGGGATGCTAAAAAAGCCATGAAAACAAAACCGCATATTGTCTCTGGATTCACAAACACACATGTAAACGCACAGGAAAACATCTGGCAAGGCCCACCCGCCACCCGGTATCTTTCACGTGCACCTGCAGGGCCCCACCCCGCCCTGCTCTGGACCCCGGGAGGCTTCGCGGCGTGAAGTGCATCAGTGGCCACTTCGCCCTCGAGCCAGTGGTGACTGCCCGCAGCAGAGCAGAGGAAAGAGAGAGAACGAGGGGGAGTGTTTATTTTCCCAGCTCCCCTCCCTCAGCCGAAGGTCCTGGCTCCTTTCAAAGCACCCACGCTCCTTTCCTCCGGCTTCTGGTTCTGCTGCCCGAGGCACTGCAGCAAGCCCTAGGGCGCTGCACTGTGTTCTGTGGACTGCTCTGCCCACAACAACTTCACATATTGTCCCAATAATACAATTATTCTGGTTAGAATGTGCCATCTACTTCTTCCCAAGGCAAAACTCACACTGGCAACGGTGGTTAACCGGGTGGGCAGTGGGGGAGGACAGGGGAAGTCACCGGTACCCAAGGCTCAGTGATCTAGGTGCTTGCGTGTTTATTGTGTGTCATGGGAAATTGCAATCACATGCTGAGAGAAAGAGAGAACAGCGTAACAAGGTCCCAGGTGTCCATCACCTAGTTTCAGCGATCATCAGTTCACGGCCAATCTTGTTTCAGTCATGGCCCCGCCCACTTCCCAACCCTGTATTATTTTAAAGCAAATCCAAGGCATCATGTGTTTTAAATTTACAAGGAAACTATATTTCTATACTGTCTGGGTAATTAAAATTTAATTAAAAGCAAAGAAATTCTCAAAGCTAGAACTTCTGACGGTGAGGAGGTCCTGTCTTTGTTTTTAGATTGCACCAGGTTAAGGTTTTTCCCCTCCGGTTTGCCCTAGTGCCAGGGCTCACAGGCCGCCCAGGTGGCCCGGCTGACCCCTTCAGTAACCTGGGAGCCCAGCTAGCACTGGAAGTCCTTGCCACCCTGTCTTGAACGTGGAGGATCTCATCGTAAACACAAAGCCACGGGAATACCTCCCATCCGAGCATTAGCTTTTGGGTTTTGCTCAGCCTATTTTTGTCCCTGGGTTTTTTTGTTGTTGTTTACTTTTTATTGAAGTACAACTTTATGTCTGTGAGATTCATTCCCTACTGTTGCATATAGTTGTAGACTGTTCATTTCCATTGCAGTATACATTCCACTGTACAAATTTATACTACAATTCACTTACCCATTGATGGGAACTTGGGTAGAGCTATTACAAACAGCATTGCTAGGCACATTCTACTACATGTCTTTTGATGTTCTTATGCATGCATTTCTGTTGGGTACACACCTAGAATGGAATGGCTGTGTCATAAGAAAGCGTGCGTTTAAATTATCCAAAGTGTATGCGACTTCTCAACATCCTTGCCAACACCTGAGTATGTTCTGGGTTGGTTTGTTTCACTTCAGTCATTCTTATGGATGTGTAGTGTATCTCACTGTGGGTTTTTTTTTTTTTTTTTTTTTGAGACAGAGTCTCTCTCTGTTGCCCAGGCTAGAGTGAGTGCCGTGGCGTCAGCCTAGCTCACAGCAACCTCAAACTCCTGAGCTCAAGCGATCCTCCTGTCTCAGCCTCCCGAGTAGCTGGGACTACAGGCATGCACCACCATGCCCGGCTAATTTTTCTATATATATTTTTAACTGTCCATATAATTTCTTTCTATTTTTGGTAGAGATGGGGTCTCGCTCTTGCTCAGGCTGGTCTCGAACTCCTGAGCTCAAACGATCCGCCCACCTCGGCCTCCCAGAGTGCTAGGATTACAGGCGTGAGCCACCACGCCCGGCCTCACTGTGTTTTAATTTTCCTTTCCCTACTGACTAATGAAGCTGAACACTTTTTCATATGTTTTTTGGCCATTTGCATATCCTTTCATGAGGTATCTTTCCAAGTCTTTTGTATATTTTTCTAGTGGGTTGTCTTCTTTTTCTTATCACTTTGTAAAAGCTATATATTCCCTATACATGTCATTTATCAGATGTAGGTTTTGCAAGTAGCTTGCTTTTTCATTTTCCTAATAGTGTCTTTTGATAAAGAGAAGTTCGTAAGTTTAATATGGTCTAATTTATAAACTTATTTTCCTGTATGGTTAGTAGTTCTTGTATCTTGTTCAAAAAAATCTCTGCCTGCACCACTCTCAGTTTTTATGAACATTCTTTTAGGAAAAAACACTTATTGGCAACTGAGTAACAAAAGTCCTAGGAAACCACTAACAGAGACACCAAATCAGCTCCAAGGAGGAATCAATATGTAGTTACCTTGTTAGAAAGACAATCTCCTGGCTTTGAGATTCCTCTGTGAGCAGCCGTTTGTGAGAACCAAGGCTCTTCTGACCTGTAGCGGTGAAAAAAGAAGGTTCCTCAGTCTGAAATAATCTCTGTCAAGAGAAAAATGTAAGAGCTTAGAGTATCGTTTATGCTTAAAAAATTACAGAATACTTAACAATATGCCAATGACCAGAATAGAAGATGAGATCAGAGTTCTTGAACCGTAAGGAGTAGCAGAAAAATGCCGACATTAAAACTGAAACGGCTTCCATGGGGTATATGTTTTTAGGAGGAGCAATTCTCTTTCCATAGCGAACTCTCTCCCAAGAGAGGTTTGCATTTTATCCTGTATGAAAAGGTTTCTAAAAACTGCCACCAGGGGGCATTTCTCCCACTGAAAATAACAAATGAAAACATGATTAACACGCTTAGTGGTCTTATCAACACCAAATATATTAATCCAAGTAATTTTAAAAAGCACTTGTTGAAATAACAAAGGTTCCTTTGTAAACCAATGCTTTCTCTGTTTAAACAGCAAAAACTCTGAAAGGTAATGGTGACCTCCTAAATCCAAACCACTGCTTACATCTTAAAACAAACAAAAAACTAAGATCAACAAGGGGAAAAAAACAGGCAAAAAAAATAAAAAAATCTACACATGACTCATGCCTTCAGCATTACTAGGAGTCAAGTAACACTGTGAATTTCAAATTACATGGAGAAGTAAGTACCAGATTCTAACAAAGTACCTACCACAACTGCAAGTCTGTGGGTAGAGAGGGCAGGAAAGGGGAGAACTAAGAAATTACATGGAAAAAAAAGGAAAGAGGAGTGGAGAACATAGATGAAATATAGACAGAATCACCCCAGGAAGGAAGAGTCCAGCACTAAATGCAAAATAATGAACATGAGTCTGAAACTTAGTGGTTCACACCACTGGCTGCAGGGAAGGTACTTGAGAGTAGGGTCAGAGGTGATGATGTCAGAGAAGCTTTGCTTTTGAGAGAAGGAAATAAATAGGGAAGAGGTGTTGTCCCTTACAGATGTGACAGGAAGAAAGGAAGAAGGAAAAAGGAAGGAATGGAGGGGGGAGGGAGGAAGGGGGAAGGGGGGAGGGAGGAAGGGGGAAGGGAAGGGGGAGAAGAAGAGGGCAGAGAAGAAGGAAGAATCCTGCAGAAAAAAAATAAGATAACAAAACAGGCAAAGCCTTTCTCCTCTCCTATCACCACTATCTATTCAATAAACTGCGCTTCACCATGCTGACAGAAGAGGGCACTCTTGCAATAGGCACTCACCACAAAATGCCTAGGAATAAGGGGAAAATTTGGACTAACTCCATACTAAGCTATGATTTTTTGAAGATAAAATATGCATCAATACATTTCAGCTAATGAAAATTCTCCCCCTCCAAAATCAACCACGAAGCAGAAATAAACTGTAACATAACATTCCAAACTGAATTAAGTATCATAAAATAAGCATTTGAAGATTTTAAAAAACTAGAATCAGAGATAAAAATGAAGAATAGAAAAGAACTTTAAAAAACCAGGAAGAAATGCAATGAGAGTTGATCAATCCTAAGAAATAAATTGAAGAAAAAGACCAACTATCTCAGAAATGAAGAACAAATTCTAAGGTACCCAAGAGAGAAAAGGTTCAATGAAAATTCGATAAGGGACATTAAGGTAGTAAAACAAAAACTGAGTGAAAATGAATTAATAAAGAGGTCACAAGGATCAGAGAGAAAGCAGCTGAAATGGAAGGCAGGCAAAGAAGGTCTAACCTATGTATAATTGGAGTCCATGAAGAAGAAAAACAAAGCAACGTAACAGAAATATTTGGAAATATAATCCAAGAAAACTTTCCAGAAATAAGATAAATCCTACTCGACATATTGAAAGGCCCACTATGGAAAATGGATCTGGAATGAACAACTCTAAGATGTATCCCAGTAAAACTATTAGACTTTAATGATAAGGAAAAAAAATTCCTTAGGACCTTCAAGCAAAAAGACCAAATTCTTCATCAGGTAAGAAATTTAAGCCGACATCAGACTTCCTAAGAACAACACACAGAACTGGGCGAGAGTGAAGCAGTGTTTTCAAGACACTCAATGAAAGACAGTGCAAGCCAAGAATTCTATATCCAGCCTTCATCCAAGTTTTGTCCAACCAAGAGACAAATGGGGGAGCTTCAGCAAAAGAATTGATGGTAATCATTTAATACATTTAATTGCAGAATTAAGATTAAAGCAAGGGTGGGTGGGGTCACAGTATCAGAAGATTCTGTAAACATGACATGTTCTGACAAATAGAAAGAATGTAACCTTACAAATGGTAACAAAACGGAGGGGGGGGGAAATAAACTATGACCACAGACTGTCATTTAGGTACCACATCAAAGGATATTATGTAAAACTGACAGACCAGATAGTAAAAGTTCAAGTAAGAAAAGGGGGAATTTAGGGCACTATAGAAGGTATAAATACAATGGCAACTACTAGATCAAAAATACAAACCTTTCTAAATACCAAAAGAATTTTTAGACAATAAAAATACATCAAATAGAGAAACGTGGTAAATAAAACATAATGCACACAAGCTCGCATCTCGGCATCTCACTCAATGGAGAAACACTGGAGACATTGCCAACTGAGGGGCGGAACAAGACACACAGATCCACTTTTCCACTGAACATTGTACTAAAGTATCAGCAATGCAATTAGGCAACAGAAAGCAAGAAGGGGCTTGAGGATTGGAAAAGAAGAAGAACTACTGTATTTCAGGAAACACAGTAGTAGTATACCTATGAATCTAAAGAACAAATGATAAAACTCAGACCTCAAAGTCTTTTCTCTCAGAACCCCTTTACACTCTTAAAAATCAAGTACCTCCAAGAGTTTTTGTTTATGTAGGTTCTATCTACTGATATTTACTCGATTAGAAATTAAAAGTGAGAAAATGTTAAATGTTTATTAATAATTTAAAAGTAACAATAATAAACATGTTAACATAAATAGCGTATTGTTGAAAAATAACCATAAACAAAAACTTTTGGTCAGAAGAATGACGACATTTTATATTTTTACACGTCTCTCTATTGTTGAGCTTAATAGCAAAGAGCTGGATCTTCCACAGCTGCTTCTGCGATCTGTTGTGATAGCACACACTGCACAGCCTCTGGAAAACTCCACTGTACTCTCAAGACAGAATGAAAGTTATAGGGAAAGTGTCTTAGTATCCTTATGAAAATGGTTTTGACCTTGTGAATTCACTAAAAGGATCACAGGAACCCCGAAGGACACACAGACCACGTACCGAGAGTCACTGAACTAACTCAAACAATAAAATAATTCAGCAAGGTGGCAGGATATAAAATCAACACTAAAAGTCAATGGCCTTCATAGCACAAATAATAACCAATTATAAGATGCAACAGAAAAGAAAGCCTCATTTACAACAGCAATGGAAATGAGAAAATACTTAGGAATAAACCTAATAAGAAAACCTATAACTACAGCATTCCTAAAAAACACAAAAGTAGACTTGAAAAATGGAAAAGACATCCCTTGTTCATAGTCAGGATGTCTCAATATCATTAAGATGTTAGTTCTCCCAGAGTTAACTTACAAACTTAATATGATCCTATTCAAAGTTCTAAACAGCTTTTTTTCTAGAACTAGTAAGTTGATAGTAAGGTTCATATGGAAAAATTAACATTCAATGATGGGTAGGAAAACAATGAAAAGGAAACCTCCAAGGAGGGAATTAGCCCTACACCGCGTATTTTTCAAATATTACAAAGCCCCTGTAATTAAAAGTGTGGTCAATGCACATACAGAGACAGGGAGTCCAGTGGAAAGGCACCCAAAATCCAGAAATAAACCCAACTACATGTAGAAATCTAGTATATGATAAAAGTGATATCTCAGATCACTCCAGCAAAGATGGTATTATAATAACTGCTATTGGTACACTGGGATAGAGATTTGGAAAAAAATACAATTAGATCCATTCTTTGCATCATACACAAAAATAAATTCCAAGTAGACTAGAGATATTGAAGTGTAGAAAATTAAACTATGTTTGTACTAAAAGAAAACATCAGTGAATGCTATAACCTAATTAGAAAGCTTTGCTTTGGATCAAATCCAAATGAAATCAAATTTAAAAATTGATAACTTTGATTATAATTTTTTAAATTTTACGTAGTAAAAAAACCCCACAAGCCAAATCAAAAGACATATATCAAACTGGGAGAAAATGTCTGCCACACACATAATGATAAGGAGCTAATATACCTAAAAAGACCTCCGAAAAAAGGATACTGAAAGGATACAGTATTTCAGCCAGGGATGCAAAATTTGGATCTAATTATGAAAAATTATCTGATAAACCCAAACTGAGGAACATTCAATATCCTGACCTGGTCTTCGACAAACCATCAGTGTTATCAAAGACTGACGGCAAAAGCATTCCAGACTGATGAGTTTTTCAAGAGACCTGACAACATGTGACCACAAATGCACTAAGTGATCATGGACTGGATCTTGTACTAAAAGGAACAGTGCGGAACGCAGACCGTAGAACAGGGTAAGTAACACAGAGTGGAGATGACCCATTCAATGGCAAAAGTCTTACAGTTCTGAAAGGGCCTTTTGAAATCTTGATTTGACAAATGCTGTAGTGTGTTCTTCCCGCAGCAATGCCACACCGCCCTTCCCCTGTGAATAAGCAGGTGTTCCAAGAAGAGCAGCCGGCCAGGGATGCAGGGGCAGCCCCAGCAACACCACGTTTAACCTGCCCAAAGGGAACGTAGGACCTAAGTGCTTCCAGACCTCTATGGTGGACGAACTTGGCAAGAACACACCCAGACCATCCCCTGGAGAAGGCCAGGCTATTGTGGAGGCCTAGAATGAAAAGACGTCTTCTGACCCTCCGCCAGAAGGGATGTGGCCCAGAGGGCCAAAACCCAGAACTCTCCCCGGCTGGAGCTCAGTGACCTGCGTGGATCTGACAGCAACCCCAGGCCTTAGCCGGCCCCTGTGATCATCCCCCCAGTCCTGGCTGGCCAACAGGAGCTGTCAGCCGCCACCCCAGTGACTCACCCAGCATAAAAATGGGGGGGGGGTGGGAATGGGAAGTGAGTGATCATTCACTTTTAGACGCATTTTTCTTCCTGGAGATTTATTCTGGATTATTCCATCTGACACCATTCATATACCAAGAATGCCTTTTGTTCAGAAAACAAAAGAGAAAGGCAAGAGTGCTTTTATTTTACGTTCTTAGAGGTTTATTTAGTTGGCTTCTATCTGGCATCAGTACGCCCACGGCTCCATGGACTTGCATTGGCAAAAGACAGGAAAGACCAAGCAAGGAGTCTGCATTTTCCACGTCTTCAAGTTGCTGCAGCGATTCCGGAATTTCACAGTGTTCTCTCTCACAGCCAGGTGAGCACCAAAGATGCCAGCGGGGCCAGCAGGGATAAGGGGGAGAGGGAGAAGCGGGCATGGAAATTCAAGGAGAAGGGCCTGGCATCTGCAATGATAGTTTTGTCATTTCCTTTAAATCTTCCAAATGTATTTGTTCATGTGCTCTTGAATCTCATTTGAGGTCAAGATGCAATTTCATCTCAAGCTCCTAACGAGGGCTTTGAGAGCGGCGGTCTGTTTACAGGAGTCCAAGCAACGTTCGGCTGCCTTTGCTGAGATCACACGGAGAAGAAAAGCAGGGCTGAATTTATCTTTAAAATGGGGGTGACCCAGAGCATGGCCTCTCACAGGGATTAAGTGACTAATAGCAATGACACTGCATGACCAGAGCAATGCTTTCTACGTGATCATTTGACAATGGGTGACCTAATTGACTGTCATGAAGTCCATTTCATCTTCCCTTTCCTCTCCAGATGAATTTCCCTACTGATAATCATGAAGATTCCAGTGTTTTACAAAAAACTGTCTTATCAGCCCCACATCCAAAGTGCCACTATAGCCTCGTCACCTCCCGGCTTTGGGAACCAGGAAAGCATCAGTGTCTTCCCGAACGGCTCAATCTCACCAAGAATGTTCCCACTTAAAAGACTTTTCCACACACATTTTCTTTTCACTGGCCTCTGGCATATGTTATCTCGGGAGAGGGGAAAGTTAAAACAAATGAACTTGCAGCAGCTGGGGAGGAAGACTGAGAGTGACTCAGGAGTCATCCTCCCTCCACACAGGCTAATTTCCTACCCAGCCATAGGAAAGGTCCAGAGCTGAGCTGCATCTCACAGCCGCCTGGGGTGAGGGAGAGGAGTTTGGTGATGGTAGAGAATTAATGCCAATAAAGCACTCTCTCTCTTTGTTTGCCACGACTCTGGGAAAAGGCTCTCAATTCCAGATGCACAAAACTGGGGAAAACGGTCCACGGCTCAGTCATCCGCCTCCTCTTACAAGGAATCCACAGGGGCCGGAGGGACGCAGCAGCGTGCTGGCAACGCGCTGGGGGCCACCACGGGGGCGCTGGGAAAAGCTGCTGTTTGCTGCGGGAGGTGAGGAGGGAGGGGAGGACCCCAGAGAGTCTTCCCTCTCCAGGAACCTTCTCTTGGGATGGCTACAGGCCCGAGAAGGCTACTTACAGACAGGTTGCCCAGACGCACCCAAAGCGGTGGAATGGCCTGATTTTAGAATACTATGTGGCCACAGAAAGCAGCCAGCCTGCTAGGATTCCTCCAGAGAGCGTGCAAATGGGACAGGCCGGCCAGCTGGCGGGCGGCCATTCCAAGCACAAAGGCGGGAGCCAGCTGTGCCAGGTGTGTTTAAAGTTCATCTTACCTTTGGTCCCCCAGTACCTGCGTAGCGGACGGTATTGTGGGCAAGTGTATTCAGCCAGTAACGTATTTCTGTCGGAGTGGCTGGAAATAAAAGGGGGGTGACGAGGGGTGGGGAGGCTGCTTTTGTGCCGGAGTAAATAACCGGCCAGCTAGGGTTTTTCTCCTATTCACGTTCACGGGGCCAGGAGGGGCTGCAAGTTTACTGACTTTCCCGACATTCCTTCTTCTCCATAAAAACGTGAGTCCCAGCTAGGTAGGATTTCTCTCCTCCTGGGCCAGCCTAGGAGATTCCAGCGAGTCACTCTCGTTCCCGAAAGCGCAGACCGAGCATAACAAGAAGATTTCTGACTACGGGGCAGTTCTCCGTGCAGAACGGCTCTAAAGGCAGTCGGCACCCAGGAGGAAACATGCCAAAGAATTTTTTCTACATTAAATTATGAGGTGAGCTGAAAAAACACAACTAAATCACCCCCAGTCCAGGGCTCACATGAGCCCCCAGACTAAGAAAATAACTTTTCAGGGCTGGGATCTCAACAGCCATTTGGCCAAATACCAGAGTCCCTCTCTATGATCTCAGAGACCAGGTTAGAACATTGCGGCCTCAGATAAGCCAGGACACAATCACCTAAAAACAGGCACCCTCGGCTTTCAGAGCCAACCCCCTTCCACAGGGCGGAGAAAAAGCATCTAGGTTAGACGTAAGCAGGCCCTGTGGCCACCAGCTCAAGGCCAGATGCAAACTGCTTGACCCGGGCGGGCAGAATGATGGAGCAAGAACAGTCGAGTCACGACACAGGAACACACCAAGCCCCGCCACCCTGCTGGCCCCAGACGCTGTGTTTAAAGCTCGAGCATCTGCGGCTGCCCAGGGTGGGGCTGGAAGTGAGGCAGGCTCTGTGTATAAACCACCACAGAATGAGACAACACTGGGCCAATGGCCAGTCTGCGGCCCGACAGCACAGCGATTCTCAGCCCCCTCCGACAGGGCCAGGGCAAAGCCATGGCCCCAGAGCCCCTCCCCAGGACAGAACGAGAACGTGGCCTCCACGTTCAGCCTCCACCCTCACTGCTACCAATCCACAGGTGACACTCTCCAAGTCGGGCCAAATCTTTCCCCAAGATTCAGTCTGTTCAGGACCTAGAGAGATGTTTAGTTCTGCCCCCAAGGGTTTGGAAACGGAGCTGCTGCACCACCTTGTCCCAAAGCACTCAAGGTAGCCACCAAGAGCCCCACCTGGCTAGACTGTCTTACCCGGCTACTTAGGGAGGTGAATCCAAGCCTGTTTGAGGGGGTACCTAGGAATCTAGCCCCCCAGAACAGAATTGCTCATCTACAATACCTGGGGGTGGCCCACAACCGCCCACGCCCTGAGAAGCAGCCACGGCACCGCCCCTCACTCCAAAGCTTCTACACCCTTCTTTTTGACCTCGGCTGAAGCTCCTGTGCTGTCCTTCCACCCAGACCATGGGAAGCCCCTGCCAAGAAAGGAAAGGGAGAGGCCTGGGCAGAACCCATGCCTGCTGGCAAGAAAGCCAAGCTGGTTCTTACTGTCCTTGCCCCACTGTATGGTGGCCAAGCAGAGGCACCATGTCAGGACCGCTCTGTCCAGAGGAAATGATGACTCAACCCATCTCTCCCGCAGCGCACACCAAGCCCTCCCCAGACACCGCTGCCACAGGGGACCCGGGGTGGCCTGGCCTCTGCTCTGGGCGATACTCTCAAGACTCCACCAGCGCCGCGGCTGCCCGAGAGGCAGGGCCCGGGACGTCGCATTCCCGGGCAGGTTGGCTGGGGCGGCTCCAGAGCTCACTGGCGGTGGCCCGGCCACACGGGGACCCAGGAAACACAGGAGACCAGGCTGAGGGGTCTCGGGAGACAGCTGCGGCCGCGACCTGCACGGGCCTTGGCAGAGCCAGAGTCATCAGAAATCCTAGAGCCGGTTTGGAGCGCGGCTCCCTGGCGACGTCGCACCGCCGGCGGCCAACAGGTGGCAGGAGAGCTCCGGGGAGCGCGCACCTGAGGCCGGCGGCCGAGGCTGCGGCGCGCGGGCCGAGTCTCCTCCCGCAGCACGAGCCGGGGACAGAGCGGCTGGGACAGGAAGAGAAGACGCAGGACCGGGCAAGCCGGCTGGCCTCCGCCCGAGCCGTGCGCTGGGGGCGCCCCGGGCCCCCGCGTCCACCCGGCGCTGCAGGGGACCCGGCGGGACAGGCCCCACCCCCGGGGCTGGCACCACCCCGCCTCCCCCGCAGACCCCAGGCCAGGGCCAGTCCGGTCTCCGCTGTCCTCTGTCCCGGGTGGGGTTTTGAATTACTTGCAAAGAGCGAGAGTCGGAGCGGGAAGCGGCCGTGGAGGTGAGAGAGACAGCCTGGCGATATGGGGTCGCGCCTGTCATCAGCACCCCTTCTGGCTGCTTGCTACAAGCAGTGATGATAAAATTACGGTTTTTTTGAAAACCAGAATGGCAACACAGGAATTTTTCCTTTGTATAAAAAAACTACCATTTCCTACCACCAAATTCCAAGGCTGACAGAGGGAACCCCCGTCTGCAACTTTGTCATGGATCGCCCCGCGCGCTGCAGACAGCGACAGGAATCCGTCAGGTCCAATTTGTTCTGCTCTGGTCGGAGCTGAGGTCTCCAGAAGCCTCCCATCTACTTTACAATTTCTAGTTTGAGAACCCTAAACTAATGATGTGAAACTAATGTAGTGTAACACCAAATGCCCCTCTGCCAGTAGGAAATAATTTCTGCAGTGCTCCTAAAAACCAAACCAAACCAAACAAATAAATCAAAGGATTTTACAACGTGGAAAAGCCATGAGCGGGCTGGGCCGCAGCTCTGCCCGGGAGAAGCAGGAGGCTGCAGCGGCTCCGCGGCTCGGCTCGAGCAGCTCTCGCTGGGCTCGGGGTGTCTGCAGCTGGGAGCAGCATTCGAGCCTCGGGCCCAGCAGGCCTCGGGAAAACAATCCGGCCACAAATTCAACATGACAGTTTTAACAAATACGATTTCAGCTTTTATATTTGGATTTAGGAAGGGGATGATGGCCTTACCCCGGAATCGCCATTAAATAATAAGCTTATAACATATTTGCTGACGGCAATATAGACCCTGCTTCAAATTAACTTTAAAGTGGGCTGCCGATTCGGCTTATGCTTAGGAGGAAAACAAAGCTGGTGACTGGGCAGATTTAGTCAAGAGGCGAACGTACAGAAACGCAGGCAAAGTTGATCAGATTTTTGCCACCTGAACAGCCAGAGGAGCCTTTAAAATGCAGGTTGGTTCTTTAAAGATTTACAAGAGAAATTTTTCCCTCAACTGGTTAGGCTATCAATTTTTTAACATTTAAAGCAGGCTCAAGCTCTGCCAACGTCAGCTTCTCAGAAGTATAGACATTTTTTTTTAATGCATTTACTTTATTGTAAAATTGCAATATTTGTTAATGAAAGAGAATTGGTTGCATCTGTCTGTTTTACAGGTTTTTAATATCCACTAGTCATTTGACCAATGTAGAAAGCAAATAAATATTTTCCCCCTCATGTCATTTTTTTAATTTCCCAGAAACAAGCGTTCCTTTATTATCTGTGACCTACTCAAATGAGAATTATTGTTAAGGAGTTGCAGGTTTTATACCTATTGGAGTGTTTAGAGCCCAAAGCACTGTATTTCTCGAGAACATTTTTGTTGAGCTTAAACACGGTCTTCCTGCCTATCTTATATTACTTGAGATTGGGTAACATATATCACTTTGGAAAAGATAAACAGGCAACCATAAAAGAGAGGAAATAAATAACTCGTAAGGACACTTTTGGTTGCAACAAGCAGAAAGTTACTATTATCCCAATGCTAAAAAATATTCATTTGCTTTGGAAAATGCAAACAAACAAAGGGG
Organism: Eulemur rufifrons; assembly: GCF_041146395.1. Lineage (NCBI taxonomy): Eukaryota > Metazoa > Chordata > Mammalia > Primates > Lemuridae > Eulemur > Eulemur rufifrons. The sequence goes on along the minus strand of NC_090992.1, from coordinate 3,128,913 downwards.
CAAACCTGTGAGAATTAACTACAGACTGAAAGAATACAACTGTCTGTTGCCTTGCATCTACGTGGGGCTTCACACAAAACTGGGTTTGCGTTTATTGGAGAAATTCAGATTATTTAAATCAACCGTGAGACATAGGTCTACAAATCATTCACTAGTCATTCATGCGCCAGAAGGAAAGCATCCACGGGAACCTTCTAGACGGGAACCCTTGCATTTCTGAGAGCAGAGGCACAAAAGCGAAGCCTTCGTTGCTGGTTGAAAATGATTACAGCTAATACCCGACCGTGGCTGATTTTCCTGCCGTTCACCACTTCAGCATCGGAAGCATGTGATCGGCCCTCCAGATGCCCGTTATTAATCGCGTGCCCTTTGATGTCTGAACGTCGATGGAATCTACAAAGGCATTAACGTAAGAAAATATGCCTCCTGAAAAATTCCCAAGTCACTAACTGGCGATCGGCGCGTGTTCCCATTCATTTGCTCACCTTCTGTGGCACTATAAAAACACCCCGAACCCCGGACATTTTGTCAAGAGTTTTGGCCAAAAAAAAAAAAAAAAAAACCCCACAAATTTCAAGACTTGTTTAAAATTTCTACTTCAAGTGAGGAACAATGGGGAATTTGCTCATTCAAGAAGTGTCTGTGTAATTTAAAGCAACAAATTTCTAAAATGTTTAAGGTTCAGGAATTTGCATGGACAGAATTATAAAGAAAGAAAAAAAGACAAAGAGAGGGGAGATAAGAAAACAAAGGTTAAACAGTTCCACTGGGCAAGTGAATAAAGGCACCTCCTTACAAATATCTACACTTCGCTGATGTTTATTTTCTCCCAAGAGACAACTTTATTTTTTAAAGGCTTATCATGAGGGAAATCGCTGACGATAGGTAAATTTCTTTTCTTAGGCAGAACTCAAATAAAGACAGATATTGTTATAGCATGGTTTCTTGTGTGCAATTTCAAAACAAATAGACTTTTGTTTTTACAAACCATTTATTTGGGGGGATTTATTTGAAGAAAAATTTTCCTTTGCAAAGAAAAATTTATAAAAAGCTACATGTGCAGATTACTTGACCCACTGCCTACCATAACATCTTTACACATCTCAAGGATTTAACACAGTGAAAGGAAAAGAGTAAAGAGGGCTTGAAGGGTAGCCCGGCTCAGCTTGCATGGATGGTTGCTTTCCTATACAGAGATCAGAAATACAGCCATCCCAGAAATATCTGTTTATCATGAAAAAATATCTGAGCCACTCATATTGAATTCTTTCACATTTTTGGGCAAGGTCTTTTCGCCATCTGGAATTATGTATGTGAAGTGAAACTTGTATTTTCAAATATTAGATTTTTCTATCATTGTCTAAAATTCTCTCACAAAGCATGGAACTTGAATAATCGTGCCTTGCCAAAAATAGAGGTGGAGCAAGGCAACTAAAAATAAGAATTTTTAGAGAAAAAAAGAATCTCTTCCAAAGAGTGAAGCGGAAAAAATTATCACACTATACATCTTTCTCAGAGTTAAATAACCTCCCACAGATCCCCAAGAAACTGATTGGGTAATTCGCTATCTGAAAGGATGCACAATTAAAAGTAAAGTAAATATTTAAAACAATCTTCCTGCTCAAAAGAAGAATTGGAAAATTAAACATTTACACGCAGGAATCTTGGAATCGAGATTCCTACACTCTTATACTTTGCAGGGCTACAAAATAAATGCGGAGATGGAGTTTCCGATTGTTCAAAGATTCCCTCTGCAAATAGTATCATGGCTTCTATGTGTGTTCCAGCCACACAAACATCACGATGCATCAGCTGAACGTAAACCCTCTCTGAATTCCCAGTAAATCTAAATATGTACGAAATTAAAATCGAAACAAGGAACAAGTCTAGTGTTAGTCCTTTCAAAATACTAATTTAATAACTCCCCAAGAAATAGAGTGTTTGAGGAAAGGCAACCCAGATGTCCGCATATAAAATCAAGCTATAAAGTGCCCTTCAAATATATTTCAATCATTTTTAAATATTTACATTTAATAAGGACAAGTTTTTATGGCAAGAAGAGGTAATTACACTTATCATTCATGGAAAAACGTAGTTTTAATGGGTCGCATATTGATTTGCAAAGGTGAAAGAGTAACCTAAAATATGTCATTGTCTTTTTTTTCCCTTCTGTTCGACAATTTGTTGCTTTTGCAAAGCAAAATATGAAATGCTAGATGTGCCGCTGTTAGGGTGGAAGCCGTTGTTAAAAAATACTCACGCACATCGTTCCCTCTTTCTCCGTGTCTCCTATATTATGCTAAACTGAAACCCCAAGTATTTGTGCTCTGGGAGATAATTAGAAGAATCGTATCAGGCTTTTATAGCCCTTCCTAATGAGGCTATTTATTTGGCAAACATTAGCCAGCCCAAGGATTAGTATCACCTTGATATGGACCTTATTGAAGCTGCTACCCTCCTGCCTGCCAGACACAAAGCCCGTCTTATCAGCAGAGCAGGCTTGGTGCAGGCCAGTCCGGGCTTCTGAAAATTCACCAGGGGTCAGCCTTCATTAGTCAGAAGCTCTGACCAGGAGCTGAGGCAAAGTCAGGTTTGGCCACTTTGAAGCCAATAACCCAATCGACTCAGGGCGGTGGGCTGCTGGGAAGATGGGGAGGGGCAGGAGCCCAGGGCTAATCTGGGTGGGTCTTGGGGGAATATCGCTAGCATTCGGCATGCACAGTCACCCTGGGAGGGACGCAGGCCTCTAGGGATCTCAGAGAACAAAATGAAGCAGGCTTTCCCTGCCTGCCCGTGCTAGCCAGGAAAGCAAGCCACAGGGAGCTGCTTACCTGCCCTAAAATACCTTGCTCCCGGCCAGTGCCCTCTTATTCTGGGGCTTTGACAAAATCCGAGAGAAAGAGGCTTAATTTGATTAAAAGTAATTTTTAAAGTTATTTAAAATGAATTCATAAATAAAGTACTCTCACCCCTGGCAGGGAGGGCAAAGGGCTTTGCATGTCTGGACTGGGAAGTCCTGACACATTCTGGGACTCTAAGGAGGACAGACTAGACAGAAATAAACAAGCCGTTCAGGTCAGCTTTTCAAACTCTGCCAGCGTGGAATTCTCAGTCCAAGGCCTCTAACTTCATTTTGGGCAACCAGGCTGAGGGGACAGGCTTGGGGTGGGATGACAGGGGTTAGGTTTGCAAATGACCTAAGGTGGGTAAATATTTGTAAAACACTTTGAGAGTTAACGAGCTACACAAGCACCCCGGCTGCAGAGAAGGCCACCATTCCGTCACTTAGGAGAGATTTTTCAGGGGTGCTGATCGTTGAGGCCCAAGTCACAATGTGTCCTGAAGGAGCAGACCCCCACGGGCCCAGGACCAGAGACTCTGGGTGGCAGAAGGCTCCAGAAAGAACACTCTTCTGTGAGTTTGCCCCAAGAGAGTAATTTTTAAACTCCAAAATCTGCCATAACTGAGTAGCCCTTTTTTCTGTTGGTAAGCCCACCTGTGGGCTCCCCCTTGGACCCCCAGAATAACGCTGAGGCCAAACGGCCACTCTGAAAGGCTGTCACCCTCCTCCTGAGGCCAGGGCTTGACAACATCCCAGCCTCAGAGGGAGTGAGGACTGAGGCTGTCGGGCTGGCCTCGCTCTTTGTCTAAGACAGGCACTCTAACCACAAAAACAACTCTTGCAATTGGCACCGCTTCCGTCACCATAGCAACTGGCACTTCTAGAAAGGCTAACGCATTGGTTTAAGATTCACAGCCAAATTAAAATTTCCGCAGCTCACTTTGCTCCTCGCTTGTCCCCTACCCCTCCTCTAGGACCTTCGAGAGCTCGGGCCCCCGGCAGCTAGACGAGCGCGCGGCAACGCGAGCCCACAGCCGCGGGATTCCGCCCGCGAGCAGCGGCTGCACACCGATGCCAAGTGCCCAGTGCCCACCCCACCGAGACAGGTGAGCCCACAGAGGCGGCCGATAAGTCTCCATAGCAACAGGACATTTGCTGGACCAAGGTCTCCGCGGGGGAAGGGGAAGCAGGAAAGGTAGATTTTCATTCCTGCTGTGGAGCCGCGGATCAGCGAGCATTCGGGCCTCGCGTGGCCAGAGAAGGCCAAGCGGTGCTCTGCTCGCAGGGGCAGTGGGCTTGGCATGACACTGGCGGGCTGACGGAGACAGAGGCAGCTAGGATCCCTTCTGCCTAAAACAGTACGCTGACTCGGTGGTACGTGAGTGCAGATACACTCTGAAAGCCCGGATTCTGCCAACCACACAACCCGATACCCAGCAACCCCTCAAATACTTCACTTCAATGAACAGGCACCCTAGTCCCTTAAGTCCTCCCCACCAAAGGAACAAGGACATATTAGGGACACCCAGGCCTAGCCTCTGGACTGCAGAATTGGGGGCTGCCCAGGACATGACGCAGAGCTTGGTCTAAACCTTGGCCTCTTGGACACGCCTTTGGCTGCGTCTGTCTCACTGGCTGGGCGAGATATCTGTTCCTGACTGCCTGGGTCGGTAACAATTTGCAGTGAGGGCCCATTCCGCAAACTAAGAGAGACTGGAGATGGGCTATTAGCTCCAGCTCCTTTCATGTGGAATCACTTCTGCTGGCACTAATATGCCATCATTTGAAAGCCTTAACCCAAACGGACGGGCGTCCGCCCCGAGCCAGGCCCGCCTGGGCCGAGGCAGCGGGCTCCATGTGCTAGCTATTACCAGGTTGTTTGGTCCCGTCCCCAGTCGGCATTTGCTGCTGCACACTGAGAAACTGCTGTCAGGAAATGTTCTCTTCTAAATTACATAATTAGGGTATTGGGGAGTGGAGTGAAGGCAGATTAGGGGCATCACTTGTTCTTACTGCGAGCAATGACTCAAAGCACATAAGTAAACACTTAAACTACGTGAATGGTTTAATATTGATTAAACAATGATCTCCAAGACTAAACTCTAAGCATGGTAGGTAGAAGGCGCTGGAAGGAGAAAAAACAAAGAGTGGGCTTAATAGTGTGCATTGATTTACAGAGCAGTGTGGACTTTGACCTGGCAGATCAAAATCAGGATTTGCAATGATTACCTAAAATAAAGTCTTAGGGTCCCACCCCTGCAAGCCCATGGTGAGGCTGGGGGCTAGATGGTCAGGGTCAAGGGTCAAGTTCTTCTCTCAGAAAGGCCAGCTTCTCACCCACACCCACTTCCAGAAATGGAGACTCAAGCAAAGTGCTGGCTCAAATTGCATTTCATTTATTGTTTCTAACTACGGGCCACGGACTTCAACTCGATTAGAAAATTGTGCTGACACTTCCTGTGGAGCATGTCCTGAGCCTTCCAGAGGAACCTCAGAAGGGAATTTTCTGCACATACCTGCTTCTTCCAAACGGCGTCCCCCCGCCTGGCAGTGCCCGTGGCCACACGTTTCCCAGATGCCTGGGCAGGAGGCAGCCACGGACCCACTGTCGACCCGTGCTGTTCCCAGGGTCCCAGGGGGTGGGGAAGGTGGGCTCCCTGCGGGGTGTGGCTGGAGGGCAGAGAACAGCTCCCCTGTCATTCTCGGGCACCCGCCACCTGGATGGTAACAGGGTCTTTGCCAGGGGAAGCCCAAAAGCCACCCCTGGCTTCCTCTGAATGTAGACTCAGCAGTCTCTGCCCATCTCCCTTCTCCCGGCCCACCCTCGTGTCTCCCCTCTTGCCCTCACCTGAACTCGAGGCAGGAGACAGGTGCCAATTAATAATAATACCAATAAAAACTATTAACAGTTTTTAAGGTTTCCTCTGTGCCAAGCTCATTATGCATTTCACTGAGTCACCGCACTTTGCGTAGGGATCATCGTCCGCCCCATTTTTTAGATGACAAAACTGAGGCTCAGTAAGGGCCACTTGCCCAGATCACACAGCGATTTTAGAAGTTTTACTTTACAAACGCTCACATCGCTCTTGTTTTGTGCCAGCTGCTGTTCTAAATGTTTTTAAAATATCAACTAGTTAAATCCTCAGTGTAACCTTGAGAAATAGGTAAGAATACCTATTACTATACGACAATGTTATTCTTATTTTTAAAGGAACTGAGACACGGAGAGGTTAAGTTCCTTGCCCTGGGTCACACAGCCAGTGCCTAAGCCAAGGTTCTAACTGGGCAGTCTGACTCCAAAGCCCGAGTTCCTAACTGCTCCACCGGACAGAGAGCAGCCTCTAACAAAGACGGTGGCATCACCCCTGCCCCCGGCTGAGCGCCTCCGTGAGAGGGAGCCGCAGCAGCGCTGGGCCGACACAGAAAGAGCACAGGGCTGAGAGTCCGGAGGCCTGCGCCCCAGCCCTGCTGCGCGGTGGCTGGCGGGCCTCACGTGCCACCTGGAACTGAGGTGGCCGGAGCCCGGGGCCCCTCCAAGAGTCTCAAACTCAGCCTCTAGAGCAGCAGTGCACAACCTGTTTGGTACCAGGAACCGTTTTCATGGAAGACAGTTTTTCCACGGGTGGGCGGTCGGGGTGGGAAATGGTTTCAGGATGATCCAAGCACAGTACTTTTATTAATATTGTGCACTTCATTGCTATTATTAGTACATTGTAATATATAATGACATAGCAACTCACCATAGGCTGGGGACCCCTGCTCTAGAGGATTCCTGGAGTGCAGGTGAGTCTGCCAAGGCGGCTGGGAGACTGGGGGGCCCTGTCTGCTCCTTCCAGGCCCACCCCCTGCCCCCCGCATGTTCCCCCTGGAGCTGGCCTGAGCGGACTCCCCGAGGGAGGGGGAATTCACATTCACCCCCACGCTGCCCTCCCCCTCTTCCTCTGCACGGATGATCGGGCTCCTACCTAACCCACGGCCAACTCAGGTGACGTCCCCATCTCTGCCAGTGCCCTGCGGAGCCAACGGGGCAGGACAGAGAAGGGGCAAAGTGAAAATCCTGCAAAGTTTCTTCTGGTTTATGGGTTCAAAGTATGTCCACAGAATAAAAATAAATAAACCCCTCCCACCCACATAAAAGTACAAAGCTGAATCGCTGTGTGTGGCAAACTCATCAAGGTAACCACGGACAAAGCCATCCAGGCCCAGCCCGGCCCCTCGGAGCCCCAACCTCCCTCCGCTCAGGGCTGGGGCCGTTTGGGGACCTCCCTACGTCCATGATTCCTACGGCTCAAAGGCTCTGTCCGCCACCCCCAACCTTGGGAAGCCCCAGGCTGGGCTAGCGTTTCGGTAGGTCTACCACATAATGGACCCTCACTATCTGTAGGTTCCACATTTGCACACTCACTCCACTGTTTGTAACCCCTCAAATCAACACCCATGGTGCTCTTGTGGTCATTTGTAGACACATACAGCGTAGTGAAAAATTTGAGTCACCTGAGGTGCAAGGTCCCAGCTGAGGCTGAATGAAACCACACTCTGCCTTCTTGTTTCAGCTCAGACTGTAAACAAGTGTCCTGTCTGCCACATGGAGTGCCACAATTTTTGCATTTTTTGTTGGTAATTTCGCTATTTAATAGCCCCCAAACGTAGTGGTGTCCAGTGATCCTGAGTGCAATAAAGCTACGACGTCCCTTACAGAGAAACTGTGTTAGGCCGGGCGCGGTGGCTCACGCCTGTAATCTCAGCACTTTGGGAGGCCGAGGCAGAAGGCTTGAGGCCAGGAGTTTGAGACCAGAGAAAACGTGTTAGATGAGCTTTGTTCAGGCACGAGCTACGGGCCGAGAGATCAATGTTAACGAATCGGCCGGGCGTGGTGGCTCACGCCTGTAATCCTAGCACTCTGGGAGGCCGAGGTGGGCGGATCGTTTGAGCTCAGGAGTTCGAGACCAGCCTGAGCAAGAGCGAGACCCCACCTCTACTAAAAATAGAAAGAAATTATATGGACAGCTAAAAATATATAGAAAAAATTAGCCGGGCATGGTGGCGCATGCCTGTAGTCCCAGCTACTCGGGAGGCTGAGACAGGAGGATCGCTTGAGCCCAGGAGTTTGAGGTTGCTGTGAGCTAGGCTGACGCCACGGCACTCACTCTAGCCTGGGCAACAGAGTGAGACTCTGTCTCAAAAAAAAAAAAAAAAAAAGTTAACGAATCAACAACATACACTAAATAAGGTGCTTTAAATACAAACACACATAAAACAAGGTTACATAGGGATCAGTTGACAAAACTGTGACCAGAGACTCCCAGGAACCTAACCCCGTATTTCTGCTGGGCGCAGTGGGTTAGCATCTGCTAAATCGGTGTTGGTGGTGACATTAGACGACTTAACGACTGCAAATAATGAGAAGCAACCGAGTCCCACTCCTGGGGGCAGCTTAGGCCTGTCAGGGGACGCGGAGGTGTGGTGCCAGCAGCCAGTGACAGCTACTGTTCACGGGCACTATCTTTCCAGACCAGGCCAGGTCTCTGCTCCCTCACAGAATTCTCTTTTTCTTTAATAACAGTATTTGAAACAATGATGGCCACTAACACCAGTGGACCAGTTACTCGGAACCAAGTACATATTATCACGCGGCGTCTCACTTAGTCCTCTCGCACCTGCAAAACCCGAGGGCACCTGCGCCGCCCACTGTCCCGGGTTTGGCTGGGAACAGCCACTGCCCCAAGGATTTTTAGACCATTTTTCCAGCTCTTTGGGGTGCGCCGTGGACGACAGAGGAAGCAGGGCCTCGGCCCGTGCTTGACGGTGGCCTGAGAGGGCAGGGCGGGCAGCCAGCTCTTCCCCAGGCCGTGCCCACGCAGGGCGGCACTGCCCCTCTGCTGCCTGCCGCGGGTGCCACACGGACGGCCTCCCCGTGCCACAGCCAACAGCGACTTGCCCTCTCTCCCAGCTGGAGCGGTGGGAGGGGCCCAACCCAGTGAGCACACTGCCACTCGGCACAGCACGCTGCTGGCCCTGGGCCACCGTCAGCTTCCCCAGGTGGCCCTGACCAAGTGGCTCGCTTTTCCAACCTCTGGTTTTTCTGTCTGCAAAATGGGAGTGATCGCATTCCTGCTTCCGAGTTTTCACACCCACTGTCTCATAACTTCACGAGAGACACAGGCAGGGCCAGCAAAAAGAAACACAAAGTCGGTGATTGTTTTCGTTGCTGATAAAATTAGATGAATAAAGGAACATTACCAGCGCACTAAGGAGAAACAAAGTGGCAGCATTAACCACTTCATTTTTGACATTTTCCCTAAGATGGGATAGGTTGGGTTCCTCAAAAAGCCAAATTCTCGGAATATTCCTGAGACGGAGCTCTCCATGGGAAGAGGTATACAAGGCTTCACTGCCCGGTCGGGGGGTCTGATCCTCGCTGGGATGCCGCCGGTCCCACCCGCAGCCTGGGAGAGCGAGAGGCTCAGACACAGCCCCCTGGCAGGTGAGCACAGGGTACAAGGGCCCTTCCCCAGCCAAGCCTCAGGGAAAACCTAAACAGGGCTGAGCAGCAGGAGGGGAAGGCTCTGTCCCGCTGCTGCAAGGTGGAATCTGTGACCCTGCAAGTCCCAACAGCCCCACCTGCCTCTCGGCTGCCCCTGCCGGAAACGCAGGGGCCCAAAGCCTGGACAGCAGGAGCCCAGGTAAGCCGCCCCAGGTGCAGAAGTGGCCTTGGCCACAGGAAGTCCTGTCTCCCGCCTGCGGCTAATTGCAGCTGCTGCAGAGGAGCCAAGCTAATTGCACAGAGGTATGCGGCTCCCGCATTCCTGGGCCACCACACACTTGCACCGGTCTCTCAGGAGAGCTCCGCTGAGCCCCCAAAGGTTGTCCCCTCTCCTCCGCTCTCTGGAAGCTCTTTGGGGCTGCCCCAGCAGCAGTTCCCCCCACTCTCCCTTTGCCCGCCTCTGAGGCACTTAACCCTCATCTTCGCCTAATGTAAATATTTAATCCTGTGCATTTAGGATCTGCCCGTCACCTGCCTCCTCCGCTCTCTGCTCACCCGCCAGCCTTCCTGCCAGCCCGGGACTCCGAGGGGCTCCCTCTCCCTGACCAGCTCCCCACGCAGCCTGGCACCCCGCTGACACTCAGTGACCACACGTGGGGGTGACAAACGCTCTAACCAGTTGTGCAACCTGGGTCAACATCCGCGCTCCAAGCTTCAGTTTTCTCATCTGTAAAATGGAACTAACACCACCCACTTCATAGAGTTTTTTGGAAATGACAATCTAACGTGGTACCTGACGTGACAGGTACGCCACAGATGCTTACAGAATTCCAACTTAGCACTAACGATGGGCCAGGGCCTCGGGCATCTGAGACAGGACACAGCCACCGCCTGTCAGCATCCTCCGTCTGCCAGCCACTCGCGCCTCCTTCGTGACGCAGAATCAGGAGCCTGGTAGCAGCCGAGGACGAAACCGGAGAAGGGCTGAGTTGGGAGGCTGGGCCCACCCACGTGATCCAGCACCAGGGCGGGGGCGCACAGAGGGAAAAGGAAAAGCAGGGGGTGGGAAGAGACCCTGCGAGCCGGTGGGGGGCAGGGAGCTGCGCGGGCAGGGGCTCGAGTACACAGCCAGGCACAGGACGGCAACTCCCAGCCTCCGACTTTCCTTCGAAGGATAATCCAGGGTCCGTTTTCTAGTTACTTCTGGCCGCTTGATGTGCAGAGCCTGGGCCACGTGGGGCCCCGGCACGAGGAGCATTACACACCCGTTCTCTCTCTTAATGCTCACAACACTCTTGTGCGGCACATTTTTGTCTCCATGAAACAGATGAGGAAACCGAGGTTCGGGAAGGTGAAATAACTGCCTGAGGTTCCACAGTGGGTCAGAGCTGGGCCAGACCCCCCCCCCCCCGGGTCTGCTGTCTCCCGAGCCTGTGCCCCAAACGCCCCACCGCTGCTCAGCATGCGGTCCCTCTGCCTGCCTGCGCAGCACTCGGGGGGGCACACTGGGCGACTCCCGCGGTTCCTGAGGACATGCTGCCTCCGCAATGGGGTCCTGAGCCCCTGGAAGTGCCAGGGCCCTGCGGGGACACCCGGAGGATGGACAGACTGGCAGGGGCCTCATCCAGCGGTCCCTTGCCAGCTGAACCAGCAAGGAGCACAACAGCAGCAGGGGGTGGCGACAACCACCAGGGCCAAGGGTGGTTCCCGAGCAAGGAGAGCTGCACTCTGCCCAATGGGGCCACGGAAGCTAGGGGGGCTTCCCGGAGGAGGTGACCTTTGCCCACCCAGGAGAATGAGTAGGACTTAAATAAGCAAGACAGAGACCTGGGTAGAGGACGCAAGACAGGCACAGGGTGGGAAAGAGGCCACACTAGTGTCCCCCAGGGAGGACAGGCAGGCAGTTCCTGAGCAGGTGAGGGGTCGAGACGCAGGGCGTGCAGCAGGCAACACCAGGGCAGGACGACCCCAGAGGGCCTGCGCACCTGGGGAGAAGTCGGGCCGTCCTGGCAGAGGCTCCGGGGAGGGCACGTGAGGAGTCGGCCTCCACCAAGCAGGCTGGTGGGAGCGAGGGGCACACCGCCGGGCAGGGGCCTGCCTTCCCCCTACCTGGTCGCCCTGCACAGCAAGGTGCCTTCGGCTCCCGTCACACCTAGGGCCCTCAGGCCGGCCTGGAAGGTGGAGGTGCAGAACTCTGAGCTTCTGAACCAAGAAACGGTCTTTCCAGCCTGCGGAGGGACCCGACGCACAGTGGACCGAGACTGTGCGCTGCAGAGCAGAGAGAGGGGGCCGCGAGATTCCCCCCTCGCACGGCCCCCACCCTCCCTGCCACCCCAGGCCAATGGACGGTAGCTCTATCACTCCACCAACAGCACCCACGGGTGGGGCAACACCCCAGCTTCCTCAGTGCTGCCTCGCCTGGTTCCCTGGGCCAGTCTCCATCCTGGACAACTGGCCTCTGTCCTGGACAACCAGCTTCCTGGGCATCCTCCAGAGGCCTGGCCTTCCCTGGGACGCGCACCAGGGCTACTAGGGGCCACCCGTCAGCCTGCCTCTGACCTCCGGGCCTTTCCATATCTCTCCGCCCACCAAGACCACACTCCCTTCCCCAACCCCCATTCCCTGCTTCTCCTTCAGGCCTCAACCTAGATGTGCCTTCCTTCCGGAAGCCTCCCGCGAGCTGCCCTCCTCTGTGCTCTCACAGCCCCAGTGCAGTCCCCGGTCATCACTTCCCGTCCTGGCCAGTCGTCCCCGTGGGACTGTGAGTGCCTGAGGGCTTATCCCTTCACCCAAGCTGCGTTCCCAGCTCCTGGGCCAGGCCCCGGCCCACAGCCCCTCTTTCTCGGGCCCCCTTTCCCGACCTCTGGACTGAAGGGCCCCATCCCCGCTCCCAGCTCGACAGCCGGCCCGGGCACCAGGCCCTCAGCGTGGCGTCCCTGTGCTCGCACCCCACCCCGACTGCGCCCGCCCGGCTGGGCTCCTTGGGAGGGCCTGCCCTGACCCCTGAGCGGGAAGCCTCATACAGAGAAGGGCCAGGGCGCTTCCCACCCGCCCAGCGGCCGTCCCTTTGCTCCCAGTCACCGGCCAGGCCGCCGGCTCCCTCGCGCCAGAGATGCCTCTGTCTCTCCCACCCGCGGTTCTCAGGCCGTCCTCAGCCTCCTGGGGCCTGGGGGGCCTTTGACACAATGGCACCCTCTCCTGTTCCTTTGGAAACTTCAGACCAGGCCCAGGGAACGTACACAGAAGGGACCTAGCTCAGTACAAACTTTCTAGAAGGCAATTTAGGAAAAGGTCTTAGAAGTCTGAAAAACACAGACACCGTTTGACCCAAAAAATCAACTTCCAAGCTTTTCTCTTCGGGAAACAGTTGCACGAGCACACCAGACGCTCACCCAAGGATGCTCATCACAATGTGGTTGACACTCAGACATAACCTGTGTACCCAAACACAGGACGGTGGCTCTGAAAAGCACAGCACACTCAGACCACGGCCACCACTCACACCACGCAGATGTTACAAATGGTGCCGGGTGTAGAAGGCCACCATGATATATGACCAAGTGAGGAGAACCCGTTACAAAAATGAATCACACTGTTTTGTTAGAAAAAAATGACACGTATGTATACATTGAAAAAAACAGAATACTTCAAAATGTTTCAATGGTTATCTCTATTTTTTTTATAGTTTTTCTGAAAGTAATATACAGTACTTTGCACAGACATGACATTTTTGAAATAATTGTTCACCGATAAAGTCATTCATCAGGTATCAAAGTGGGAAAATCCTAATAATCCCAGCCCCACCTCCACCCCACAACGTACACACACACGTGCACACGCAGAGGAGGTGGCACCGAGTCACACGCCGAGGTATGTGCACACACGCACACTCACCCCCCCCAGCCACGCAAGGTCACCAGCTGCCGGCCCAAGGCTTGTTTTGACCCTCAATGGATCCTGTTACCACTAAGCAATATAACTCGTTGCTCTGGAATAGACTCTAGTAGCCACCAGCCTATGTCCCCTACAGGAAGTAGCCAGCAACCCCATGCAGGAGGTGGCAGGACAGCCACCCTCTGGAGAGCGGCCACTGACCGCAGGCTCTCGGGGAGCTCCAGGGCCACGTGACGGTAGGAACTAGCCATGGCTGTACCCCAGCCGGCCACAGCATCAACCCATGAACTGCAGCATTAATCCTCGTAGGAGCTGATGACCTCACCCATCACACGGAGGCCCCATCAACACTCCCCTGGGTCTTCCTCATTCTCCGGGGATGAGGCATGGAGTGGGTGTTGGTCCGGCCAAGCCAAGAACGAGACAGTAAAAGGACAGTGATGTACCGCCAACTCCATGCCAAACATTGCAGTTGTCACCTCACACAGAGCGGTTTGCCGAGGACGATGTGGGACCCCAGTGTCCTCATCTGTAAACTGGGCAAGTGGAACAGTGACGTGATGTTCTCAAGGTCACACAACTAAGAGGAGGCTGAGCTAAGATCTGAACTCTGATCCCCCTGCCTCTTCTATGATTCTGCACTTCCAAGATGGCAGGACTCAGTCCCACACCCGCCCCCCGCCCCGATGCCCGGGGAGCCCAGGGCTCTGGTGTCAAAGCCCGGTGAGCACAGGAGCCCAGGGCCAAGGCCCTCCCCACCCCCGCCAACTTGCTCACAGCACAGACGAGCCTGGTCTGCCCTTGGCCGTCCTGTGCTGAGGAAGATGTCACAAACCAAGAAAAATGTACCAAGAAAGTGCTTACCTGGCCCAGAGGCTGTGGGCCACCTGGTTCCCTCACAGCACAGAGGCCTTGTCCCAACTACCATGGGGCAACTTGGGTGCCGCGGGGAGGGCCCTGGCGCCTGTTACGGGGTGGGCCTTGCTAGGTGGTGCTGGGAGAGAGGGAAGGGGGCCCATCATGCAGGTCTCTGCTGCCGAAAGCACGAAGCAAAATATTTTCATTCATGAGTTCATCCAGCCTAAACATGCATCTAATCCCTGGGAAATGACAGTTCAAAACAGCTCCCAGGCGGGAGACAGACGGCGCTCAGTTCAAAGGCGGCAGGGCCGGGCATCACCACTTATCGCCCAGTGACCATCGGCAGAGTCATGGAGCTGCCTGGGCTTAATGAACCCAGGCCAGACAGGGACGCCAGCTTCTTAAAGGGCAAGGCCCCCACTGCTATGAGCTCTCAGTCTGCCCACCATCCTCTGTGTCTGGCTCCAGGACAGAGGGAGAGAGGGGGCCTTCCTGCTTGGTTACTGGGTACAGCTTCACTCTCAAGAGGGGTCCTAACTGGAGGCAGAGCAACAGCACACAGATGGGCTAGGATGTGCCTTCTGCCCCAAGCACATCCTGCCAGGAAGGGTCTTTGGATCCCCAGTGACCCTGGGGAAAGGGGGAAGGGGGCAGGCAGGGGCTCTACAAAGCTGCGCTCAGCACCAGCTGGGCACAATGATCTCTGCCTCCCCCTGCAAGGCCGGCAAGGGTTCACCCGAGCCTCAGGGACTGGCTCTGGGTCCTTCCCTGGCAGGCTGGCCAGGCTGTCTACCGTGCAGGCAGCTTGGCTGGAATGGGGAGGATGTCCACAGTTGCTTCCTGGGCAGAGAGTGTTTACACAATCCGGAATCTGCAATCTCTTCTAGGAGACAAGGTTACCCTCAGGGACTTTGAGTAGAGCAAGAGGGAAAAAAAAAAAAAAGAATCCCCTTTGGTTCCCACTTGACTGATATTTTCAAGAAAATGTCTGGTATAGCAAGCCAGCCCCTTGGGAAACAAACTTTGCGTCAAGGTGGCTGGTACCAGGCGTGCATTTGCCAGCGTCTCTTCCTTCCAACTCAGCGGGAGCCATTTCTGAATCCTCTGGATTTTTGCAGCTCGGCCAATCTCTGCCTAGCACGCCGGTGGTGCTACCAAATTTTATGGTAAGGAAACTACAGCACCCAGACTGGGCATGTAATTTGCACCCAGAGAAAATTCCACAATCCTGTTTCCTGTCTTCCAGGATTAGGACCCCGGGCTGTGGCTTTTTCCCTGGGCCTTGTGCTTCCTGTGGAGACAAGGATGGTCCCAAAGAACCCTCAGATGTCTTCATACAACTGAGCTGGCGTTGACTGCACCCCAGCTGCCAGCCTGGGTGCCAGGCGTTCCACACGCTCTGTGCTACATCTACAGCCTGCAAGATAAAGCCCCATTTTACAGATGAGGAAACTGAAGTTCACAGAGGTGGAGCAACCGTCCCACACAGGTAGTACGGGGGAGTGCCAAGACACAGCCTAGGGCTCCAAAAGCCAGTCAAGCCGAGAGGCAAGATCCAGGCAAGCTCAGGATCTGCTTTCTCTGAGGAAGTCCTGCCTGGCAGCCATCTGTCCTCAGGCTTCAGGAGAAAACCAGGGGCCCTTGGGGAAGAGATTTCCAGCCTCAGGGATGTTACAGTGAAGGCCAAACATGCATCTGAACCACGACAGGCCCCCAAATAGCCAAAGCAATCTTGCACAAAACAGAGACAGCTGGAGGCGTCCTACTACCCGACTTCAAAACATAGCGTATAGCTATAGTAACCCAAACAGCATGGTACTGGCGTAAGAACAGCCATACAGATCAACGGAACAGGATCGAAAGCCCAGAAACAAATCCACGTATTTACAGCCAACTGCTGTTTGACAAAGGTACCAAGAAACATATTAGGGAAAGGACAGTCTCTTCAACAATGGTGCAGGGAACATTGGGTAGCCCCATGCAGAAAAAGGAAACTAGACCCCTATCCCTCACACTATGTGCCAAAATCAACTCAAAATGGATTAAAACTTAAATGTAAGACCCAAAACTATGAAACTACTAGAAGAAAAGATAGGGGAAATGCTTCATGACAGTGATCTGGGCAATGATTTGGGGGGGGGGGGTGGGATATGACCCAAAGCACAGGCAACAAAAGTAATCCATGTCTATTTTTGCATCAAACTAAAAACTTTCTATACAGCAAAGGAAACGATCAACAAAGAGCCAACGTACAGAATGGGAGAAAATATGTACAAACTATACATCTGACAAGAGTTAATATTCATCACATGAAAGAACTCAAACGACTCATAACAAAAGAAATGATTAAAAATGGGCAAAAGAAATGTGTTAATAGACATTTCTCAGATGTACAAAAGTCCAACAGGCCTATGGAAATACAGTCAACATTGACAATCAGAGAAATGCAAATCAAAACAATGATAAGGTGTCACCTCACTCCTGTTAGAATGGCTGTTATCAGAAAGATCAAAGATAAGTGTTGGCAAGGACTGGAGAAAACAGAACCCTTATAGGCTGTTGTTTGGAATGTAAATTAGCACAGCCATTATGGACAACAGTATAGAGGTTTCTCGAAAACTTAAAAACAGGACTACTGGGTGGCCCAGCAACCCCCCTGCAGAGTATCCACCTGAAGGAAAAGAAGCCATCACGTGGAAGAGACCCCTGCATTCCCACGTTTACTGCAGCACTAGTCACAATGGCCAAAATATGGACTCAACGTAAGTGTCCAGCGAAACATGAATGGGCCGAGAAGATGTGGTGTACACAATGAATTGCTATTCAGCCATAACAAAAGAAGGAAATTCTCTCATTTATGACAACACGGATTCACATGGAGGACATTATATTAAGTGAAATAAGGCAGGCACAGAAAGACAAATACTGTGTGATCTCAAAGTCGGAATCTTAAAAAGTTGATCCCGTAGAAGTAGAGAGTAGAACGGCGGTTACCAGAGACTGAGGGGAGGTTTGTCGACAGGCACAAAGTTACTATGAGAAGGAAGAATGAGTTCCAGTGTCCTACTGCACAGCAGGGTGACTAGAGTCAACAATGAGGTGTTTTATATCTCAAAATAGCTACAAGAAAGAATTGTGTATGCTCCCACTATTAAAGAAATGATAAATTATTGAGGTGATAGATATGCTAATTGCCCTGATTTGATCATTACACAATGTATACATGTAACGAAACATCACATTGTACCCTACTAGATGCACAATTATTATGTGTCCATTAAAAATAAAAAAACATGGATCTGGCATAGCTCACTCCACCGCTGCAAGCTGGCCGACGTGAGCAGCCCTGCCTACCCACTCGCCGTCCTGCCGCCCCGGTCCCCACCCTGCTACACTGCCATTCCCCTTTACCCACGTGGAAGATCTCAGAAACCTGCTTGACTCAAAGGTTGACTTACCCGGAAGAAATTACGTCCAGTGGAAGCATTTCCAGCACCATCAAAGTGATGTTCTGGGACTTTCCTCTAAACCATAAGCCCTATGACACCTTTTATTTCACCTTTGCCTGGAGCCAGATTTAGTTAGTGGAAAGAACTCTCAATATGGAACCGGACCCCAGGTTCTAGTCCCAGTCCAGCTCATGACACTGGTGAAAACCTTCCACCACAAAATGGGACAAGGCCGCAGCCGAAATTGGAGACCATGTCCCCTGTGCGCTCTGCCCCGTGAGAGCAGGGTGATGATGCCCCCAGCTACCCCAGGGCACCCTCCCCTCCAAAGTGATCACCTCCCAGGAGGAAAGCAGGTGTGATCTCCCAAGGATGCTTATGGTCCTCGTGGTCACCTGTGGACACATCCCCGCTCTGGGACATTGAGCCTGTCCAGTTCAAGGGTTCCGGCTCTGCTCCCTAATAGCTGTGTGACCTCGAGCAAGTTACTTCACCACTCGGAGATTCAGAACCTTATATTTAAAACAGGGGTCACGGTACCTATGTCACAGGGCTCGTGGGAGGACTGAAAACACATTAAGGTCTTAGCGCAGAGTCTGGCACAGGTGAGTGTCCAATAAATGGACCCTCAGCCACGTAACATTACGTAGCAGCCTCAGACCTGAACAGCAGCCACGGAAGGGCCTGGCTCTGCACCATCCGACAGAATTGCAATGTGAGCCGCATATGCAACCTAAGTTTTCTAGAAGCCACATTTTAAAAAGTAAACAGAAACAGGTGAAGTTAATTTTAATATATTTTATATAAGCCAACATACCCAAATACTCTTCTACCACATAATAAATATTAAAAATAATTAACGAGATTTTACATTCTTTTTTTCCATACCGTGTCTTCCAACTCCGGGTTGTATTTTACATTTGTGGCACATCTCAATTCAGATGCCAGATTTCCTCAAATACTTGATCAGTATCTAGAGCTCATAAAATTTATAGTTGTAAAAGTAAATTCATATGCCCAAGTTTTTCTAAACAGACTTACAAGTTCCCCAATAACTTTTTGAATCCCTAGATCTGTCTTTTTATAGTTTTTTTTTTCTCTCTTCCCTGCTGGCAGGCTGGAATTGTTTTTTAAATTTAAAATAAATTAAGATCTCAAAAAATTAAGATTCAGTTTCTCAGCAGCACCAGCCATGTTAAGTGCTCAAAAGCCTCCCGTGGCTGTCGGTGACCATCCTGGCCAGCGCCCACTCAGATGCTCTGGGATGTAGACCAAGAGCTTGGGAGGCCCAGACGCTGGGAGCACCCCGGGTAACAGAAACCTGCCCCTTCTAAAGCACGGGGACCATAGTGCCACCAGAGGCAGCTGATGCCCCAGAGGGTTCTATGCAGGCCTCGATGCCCACAGACCCTCCTGTTTCCCCAGCTCCATCACAGAAATGTCCCCCTGAGCCACCTTTGTGCCAACTCCACAGAGGCCTTGACCAGGGAGGTCCCTCGACACTGCACACAGATATGCTCTGTTCACAGCCCGAGGCTCTGCTCACTGATGACAAGTCTTCAAACGTCAAGGCAAAAATGGTGAAGATGTGTAGCAACTTGCTAACTACCCTCCTCTCTGAAGACACAAGTCAACGTTTGAGCGTTTCCCAGTGCATGCCGGAAGTGTCGGGACATGAAGAGAAGAGGAGAGAGCATGAGCTGGGAGGGACAGCCTGCCAGCAGGGAGGACAGAGGAAACGATGAACAGCAGACCCAAGGACTCGAACAGCCTAGCCCGGGAGCATTTAGCGAGGGACACACCCCACCCTCAGGGATGGCTGAAATCACAGCCCCAAACAGGCATCGCAAGGAGGTAGAGTTACCAGGAAAGTAAATCGCACACTCTCTTGCCTTCTGGAACAGGGACGATGGAACACAATAGAACATCAGGGGAAGATGTCCATGCAGAATAGCAAAAGGAAGCTTGTGAGCTACCCAGACACCCAGGAGCTGCCCATGCTCCAGAAAACCAAGATACGGCTATTATGGACACACTGAGACATGTGTCTACGCATGTATTTTAAAACAACAAAAATGTTTAAAACAATCAAGATACAGAAATCATTTAAATTTCATTGACAAAATGGTTATGTGCCTGATCTTGGACACACTGTTTATCTGTCTGATACTGGACTTCCCCAGTGGAATATAAGCTCCGTGCAGGAGCTTGTGTTTTCGCTCACCCACTGCTGTAGCCCCTGTGCTGAGCAGCAGTGCCCGGCGCTCAGTACGGCGGCTGGCTGGCTGGACTGACTCCACGCTGCCCATAAACTCAACACCCTTTTGTCATTCAAGAAATATTTCTCTCATGGGTTACCTGCCCCAGCTTCCTCTCTGTCCCGGCCAGTCTTGACGCCACAGAGCAGCCAGAGCCGTCTTTACACACGTAAGTCAGACGTCATTCCTGTGCTCAAAGTCCTGGGATACCCAAAGTGCACGTTCAGAAGGCGGGTTATCCGGTTCTACATCAGAGGCTCGTCACTGTCACTGTGCCATGGCCCCCAGCAGTCTGTAAGGCCTATGGACCCTTCTCAGAGAAACGTGTCACATGCCTAAAAACACTATAGCGTTACAAACGAAGCCAATTACACTGAAATAGTTTTTAAAATGTGTGACACAGTGATGTGCGTGCATTAAATAGTAAGATCTCATAGGTACAATAATTTCAAAGTAGTGATGAGCAGATATATTTCAAGATATCTGAAACAGTTTTTATGTACAATAAAAGCATCAGATTTCTGTTATTGACAAAGCCACAGGTCTCTCTATACTTCTACGGGATTTGTGTGTGTGTGTTTTGTTTGCTTTTTGTTTTTAGGGTTTTTTTGTTTTGTTTTGTTTTTAACTACATTTACAATTGAAAGCGGTGCCTGATTTCACTTAAAGGCTTATAAGAATAAAAAATAAAGATGTCATTTTTTCTCATTCAAGTTCAGAGATTCCATGAACTCTATCCGCGAACCTCTGGGGGGCTTACGTGGTCTGCAGCCCTCCCTCCTCTGCACCCCATCCACTGCTCTGCTGCACAACCACGTCACTGCAAGCACACTGGCTCCCTCCTGCTCCTGAAACCGCCACATTCTTGCCTTGGGCTTTCTGCTTCCGCCCCTCTCTCTGGAAAGACCCTTCCCCGATCCACACGGATAACATCTCACCTCCAAGCCTTTGCTCAAACCTCACCCTGTCCACTCCCAGCACATCCCAGACCTCCAGGCCTGCTCTGTATGTTCTCCGTAGTCTTATCACCTTCTAATACGTTGTATCATCCACTTATTTATTATAGTTGCACATTTTCATTCCCTCCTCGCCGTTTCCTTCTCCTCCCTCCCTCCACCCCAGATCTCTCCGTCTCCTTCACCCAACCCTTCTTTCTCCTGGAACACAAGCTCCTCGAGGACAGGGACGTTTGTCTGTCTGTTCAGTGACACAGCCCCAGCTCCTAGAACAGGGCTCCAGACGGCGGGAACGCAAGTGAGACGGGAATTGGTGAGTGCATGGCCCGCCTCCCTCCGTCGTCTCACCCTCACACCCAAACCTGATCCCATCACTCCTCTCCTCAAGTGCGTCAGGGGCCTTTGTCACCTCCGGAATGGCCTTAGCAGGACCCTTGAAGCCTCCATACCGGTTGGCACCTGTCACCCCTCCAGCCCCCTCCCAGCCTTTCGTCCGGAACGGCCCACCTCTCTGTGCCTACCCCTGTCTCACCAACCCCAGTCTGGCATTCGCCTCTGCTCCGTTTCTAGACCGTCAAGTCCAGGAGACTCCATGTGGTGCACCTGAGGGACCCAGCACCCCGCTCCAGGCCTGGTGCCCCGCTAGCGCCAGGACTGTTTGGTGGACGAGTGAAAGAGCAAACCACCAAGTGGCCAAGACAGGAGCGGACGATGGAACACAATAGAACACCCGCCTGGGTGCCACGCAGGCAGCAGGCTCACTGACACCAAGCTCATGCCCTGGGTGGGGCCTGTCACTCCGGCTCCTGACTGAGCGTCGTCTCACCTGGGACCCACGGAAGCTGGTTCTCAGTTTGAAGAGATAATCCAGCTAATAACAGGATTAGTTCAGGCACATCCCCTAAACCATACACTTGACACCGCTACCTGGGCAAACGTCTGGCTGGCCTCTGCCAGCATCCTACCCTCACCAACCACAGGCCCTTCCCCATCACGCACAGCTCCTCGGCCCTGCCAGGCCACCAGGGGTGCCGGTGGGGGCTTGGAGATGAGCAGCCAGAGGCCCTGACGTCCCCAGTGCCGTGAGTCCCCACTGCACAGCTCTGCCACCCTCCACCCCTGCGCACTACCTGCTCTTCCCTGTGCCAAGAGAGGCTGTCATGCAGGCGCAGTGGAAAAGGCGACCCCAGGAGGGCAAACACCAGCAGCTCTGCACTGAAAGTGACGTGCAGAGGCGCTTGGGAAGGCAGGCTCTGGGGCCGCGCCAGAGCCCACACCGGGCAAAGGTGCTGCCACCTGAACCAGGAGCCGGCACTCAAAGCCTGTGTCCAGACTGGGCGCTTCTGCTACCCCACGTACACACACCCTAATCTCCTGCTGGTCCCCTTAGAATCAGGCACTGACTAAAAAAGACCCTGACTCCAAGAGGACAGCTGTGGAGGCGTCACAGAGGCTTACAAGGTGAGGGAGAAGCAGCCACATGGCCAGGACTGCCCAGCTTCTGACCGTGCCCTCATTACGGCTCTAATCTATCACGTGCTAAGCAAGAGCTCACAGCTTAGCCTATCAGAGCTGTGCTGTCTAATACAACTAGTCACTAGACACACTTGCATCCAGACTTTAGCTGTAGGGAATCTGAGGCATATAGTTTCTAACATGTGTATACAAGAAAATTTACTAGAAGGAGGATGGGGTCAATGCTGAGTGCCAGTCCATTTCATCCACCAAAGTCACTCATTATGCTAAGTATCATTTCATTTAATCCTCACAGCAATCCAGCAAACTAGACTCTTTTCCTGATTTACAGACAAGGAAATTAAAGCTCAGAAAGGTTAAGAGACTCAAATAAGACCATATAGCTAGGAGGGAGCAGGGATCAAATCCAGCACACTCCGAATTTAAAGTTCATGTTTTTAACTACCATTAACACATGCATGTTAGGGTCATCCCAGTCTTTGAGGGATCCCAAATATAAGGTAGAGGAAAACTGAGTTGTATGTTCAAAGTAATGCTCAGAAAGTTGCACAAAAAACAAACTTGCTTGACCAAGTAAAGGAAGTAGAGGTCATCTCAGTCATAAATAGCTCTTGAGTACATATTATGTGTTAAACTCTGCTCTAGGTACAGTGGTGACCAAAACAGACACTGGCCCTGCCCCTGCCTGCATGGACTTATAGCCTAGCAAGAGAGAGAGTGTTAACCAAATTAGCATGTAAATGAACCAGAGAGTACAACCATTACCAGAACTAGCAAGGAGAAGGCCTCAGTCTGGTAGTAGAAGATACAACTAGGAGCCCAGATCCACGCAGGAAGTCAGACAGGGCTGCCTGGGGGACTTACAGTCGCACCAAGAGACTACTTCTCTCTTAGGAAAAGATAGTTAATTTGAACTAACCTCCTATAGAGGATACCCTAAAAACTCTAAATAAACTATTTTTTAGTACTCTCTGAAGAATAAAAAGGCTAACTAAGATAGTGAAGGAAGAATTACCAGGCCAAAATCCAGGACATAAAAAAGTAAGCCATGTATGTAAGCAAGTAAGCTACCTTTGCCTTGAGGACATTCTCTGATCTAGAAAAACATGATGCAAAGTTGGTGGTGACCATGAGGGGGACAAAAGTCAAAGCCTAAGTCCACCCATGTGGGATAAGCCCATAAGGACCTTCAGTCTCAGAGTGAGGGTGAACCGGGAGTGAACTGGCCTTCTCGTGGGCCTGCAGCTCATGTTCAAATAACCTGAGAGCTTAAGGAATTTCTGATTTCAATTAACTGATAGTATCCCACAGCCCAGCAGAAGAAAATGAAGAAAATCCTCTCTAGAGGAATTATTCCTAAAATAGTTTTTAATGTTAATGACTAGCACATAATCAAAAATAACCAGACACACAAGTAAATGAGATATCATGAACCAAATAACTGAAACAGATTCACAAAACTTTAGATAACAGAATCTTCTCACAGTCTACAAAACAATGTTTACAATGTATTAATATAAAAAAATTAAAAACAAAATGGACAATATCTACAGAGACAACTGTTCTAAAAACCAAAGGATTAATGAGAGTTAACTAGGTGAAAAGAAAAAGAGAAGGGATTTGGGAGAAAAGGTTCCAGCAAAGGAACTAATAGGTTCCACTTTCTATCCCACCACAAGCTCCGTATGTCAGGTTTGTGGGGAGACGCTAGCACGGCTGGAATGTGGAAAACAAGGGGGCAGGGGCAGAGTGTGACATTAGGAACTGAGATGAGTAGAGGCTGGACTCTGACAAGCCTTATTGGTCTCTGTGCTGAGAACCACCAATATTCCTGTCTTTGTCCATTTGTGTTGCTATAAAGGAATACCTGAGATTAGGTAAAGAAAAAAGGTCCCTTTGGTTCACAATTCTGCTGGCTGGAAGGCTGGGCATCTTCCACGCATGGCGAGAGGTGAAGGGGAGCTGGCATGGGCAGAGATCACATACCGAGAGAGGAAGAAGAAAGAGAGGGGAGGTGCCAGGCTCTTTTTAACAACCAGCTCTCATTGGAACCAACAGAGCAAGAACTCACTCAACACCACAGGGACAGCACCAAGCCATTCGTGAGGGATCCACCCCCGTGACCCAGACTGTTCCCATTAGGCCCCACATCCAACACTGGGGATCAAATTGCAACATGAGGTTTGGAAGATCAAATACTCAAACCACAGGCAGCCTTGAGAGGTTTTAAATGGAAGCTGAGCTAGACAAACTTGGGTTTTGGAAGATCACTGCAGTCTCCCGCTCAGCTCTGAAAGGACCTTCTCCCCATGTGCTCTGGGAACTCACAACAATGCTGAGATCCACGCTGAGCCGACACTATTGCCCCCCCCACCCCCGCCCCAAGCAGACGGCAACACTGAGGGACCCTGAGAGAGGCAGTGGCCTGTTCTAAGGGCCCTGTTGAGTAACTCAGGTCTGTCTGGGCTCATTTCATCTGGGGATACAGCACGGGGCGGGGGAAGAAGGAGGGACAGTCCCTGTTGGCAGAGTCAACTGGAGGGTCCGTCACCCGAGCCAGCAGGACTCAGCAGCCACGGCTGGAGAATCCCCCAGCACCACGGCCTTGGGGAGTCTGAGCTCCCAGTCGACACGTGTCTCACAGCCTCACTGAGCCAAGTAGCCTGTGTGTGCACGTGTGCACACCTCTATGTGCAGAAGGGGTGGGGTGGGGCCAAAGCAGAAGGGCCAAGATTTTCATCCCCAGTGCTGAGCTGAGCGCACAAGTGCAGAGTGGCTCAGCAAGCCCCACAAAGCAGGCCGTGTTTCTGGGGGGGTCAGACAAACCTCCCACCCCAGCAGCCCATGAAGGTCCTCCCTCCTCAGCGGGTGGGAGGTGCTGTGGACACATCAGCCACCCCCACCCACACGGCACTCATCACCACCAGGCCACCAGGCCTTTGCTCCTGCACACCAAGAGGCTGCCAGCCTGCCCCTCACCCCAGAGTGGGCTCCCAGAGGACCCTCAGGAGCCCATGCCCACCCCTGCTCCCAGCTCTGAGCCTGCCAGGGGAGCCCCAGGGGGGTAGCAGACGGACCCCCATCAGCCTAGGCTCCCCTGGCAGTGGCGGGGCCTTTGAGGCGAAGGTTCATTTCATCAATCAGCCCATTGTTGGCCTGCCAAGTGCAGGCTCGTCCTCCCCCGTGTGTCACTGGGCGCTGTTGACACAGATGTCAACTGTCAAGGGCGCCCTCCACCCTCTGCCTCCCTCCCGGGCGTCCTGCAGGCCCGGCACAAGGGCTCTGTCGCAACGCTCCCCACTGGCCCCTTGCAAGAACCGAGATTGCCACACCTTCGGAATTGCCAAAACTTGACTGGATACTTCATCATGCGGATTGGCCGTGGAGGCTGCAGCTGACACGGCCAGGTATGGCAGATACTTGACTGTTTGCCAGGTGACAAATCCCAACCGAGTGAAACCTGCAGACTTCACAGTATCTGCGGGGCAAGCTTCCTCCCACCCGCCCAACCCAAGCGGCAGGTGGTGGCTTTCCGGGGCCCATTTCCAGCACAGGAAGAAAGAGGCCACATGCCCACAGTCTGCACGTATGTGGGGCCCAGCCAGCAGCTAGAACCATAGCATTGGCTGAGCTGCCCCAGCCCCCCAGACCCACCCAACCTGCCTCGGGGAAGGGCTGGGGAGCAATGGGCCCCCAGAGGCCCCAGCCCCATTCCTGTCCCTCACCAGTCCCAGCGCACCTCAGGGTAGAGGACGTCTGCACCGTGGCAACCCACAGGTGGAAAAGACCACGCAAGCACCAGAGCACGGCGAATGTTCCCAAAATGCTCTTATTGCCAAGTCCCAAGGAAAGCTATTAAAACTCAAGGAAAAATACGTGTTCCGTGGGCTACTTCACCCCACAGGCCACCGTGATGCTGCTGAGCTGCTTTCATGTCTAGGTTTCCATAAAGGCCACACACCATGGCCAGGGCTCTGGGAGAGGGATGAAGAGGAAAGCAGCCTGGCTCCCGGTCCACAGGGAAACACACACAGATCCCAGCACAAGGCAGGATGCGTGGCCAGTGCATGGGGCCAGGGCATCGCAAGGAAGGAGGAACAGTGTGCACTGGGGTGGACGAGGGAGGCTTCCCGGGGGCTGGGCTGGTTCCAGTGTAGCCAGGTGCACTCTAGGGAGAGGAACTGCAAAGCAGGAACGAGAGCCGTGCTGCGTGAGGACAGGGAGCCTGGACTCACAGCCCAGCTGGGACTTGCTGGTGTCACCCACCATCGCCACTACTGTTCAGGTAGGGAGACCGAGGCCTCAAGGAAAGGGACTTCCCCGCCATCACTCAGCCAGCTGGGGACTGGTGTCCGAGGCTTGGCTCTGAGGCCAGAACCCTGGCGCCATCAGAGGATATGGCACGAGGCAGAGGGTGATGCCCTGGGCCCCGTCTCAGGACATGCTGTCATGCACGGCCAAGGATCCCCTCCCAAGAGCAGGCACCATTTCACACCTGGAGCCCAATCCCACAGAGCTGTAGCAAGAGGCTGGGGAGGGAGGACAGGTGAGCAGCTACACGGCACCCTCGCCTCGCTCAGGCCAGGATGGGTTGACAGGATAGGGCTTTGGGTCTTCAAATTTTGAAACATCTGTGAAATAATTATTTTGAAATCTTGCTCAATTTTGAAATTTCTTCATGATAAACCAAATCTGGTTTTGATGAGTTGACACCCTGAGCATCAGCCTGGTATGTGGGAACTGTCTCCCCTGTCCCCATGACCTTGGGCCAGCTCCACAAGCCCTATGCCGTAGCCTGTCAGCAGGGACTGGCACAGCGCGGGGCTCTGCCCTGGGAAAATGCCACTGGCAGGAGGTGCACGTGGCATCACCAACATGGCACCTCAACTCCCTCCTGGGTGGCCTCTGGGTGCCTGAGCCCCAGATCCCGTGTCTCGCATGGAGTCTCGGCACACCGCAGTAGCCGATACGCACTGACCCTGCAACCCCAACACCAACTCTAAAACTCGGCCAGACACCCAGTGCTGCAGTTTACCTACTAGATGAAGTCAGCCCGTGGTTTCCTCCCCCTGCAAACCTCCCCCAATTGAACAAACGCACTGCCGGGGAAGACCCCGGAGCTCCACAGGCCACAGCCTTGGCCCACGACCCAGGTCTACACTTGTAAAACAAGTCCACAAGAGGCCCAGGGCCCAGAGAAGCTAAGTGGCCTTGGTGCCGTAGGGAACAGGTGTCCCGGAAGCTCCCACAGCAAACCGCAGAAGCAGCATGGGGAAAGCTATGGAGCTGAGGCCACGGACCCTTTGCTCTAGAAGGTCCTTCAGAGGGCACATGCCCCCAGCCCCCGCCCCCCACCCCATCACACCTTGACCATCGGGCTGGCACCAAGAACAGCACCCAAGGGCAGAGAGCAGTTGCAGTGAAGAATATTCCAGAAGGCTAGCCTATTTTTCTAAGCCAGGATTTCCTCCCTGGGACAGGACAATCACGGAAGCCAAGATGCTGCTCTGTGCAGGCGAGGTGGGCAAGGCCCTTCGGGGCTGGTGTAGACCACGTGGATGGAGCAGGGGTAGGGCCCTCCGTAAGATGCCTCAGTGGACAGTACTTTGTCATCTTTATTTGCTACCCTGACGGAAACTCAATCATTTCACACCGCGGCAGAACATACAGCTCCACCAGTTACGCAACACAGGTCATGATTCAAGTTCTATGTACCTTGGACGGTTGAATCATGTTTGAGAAATAGCTCCAAACGCTGCTCACCTATTCAACAAACCCCTGGGTGTTTCCTAAGCAACAGGCTCGGAACCAGAGCAGCTCTGAGTCCAGGAGGGGCAGGCAGGGGCCTTTCCCCTGGGAGGGAGCAAACGGAACATTCTCAGGCTGCGCCTGTCCCCACGACCCCTTCTGAGGCCACCTAGGAAGATCTGCTGCCCGCCGAGATCTCGGAGCCCGCCCGGGAGACCTCGGGTGCTGACCCTGAATCAGCCACACAAGCGGCTTCAGGTTTGGCCTCGGCCGTCCCATCTGTGCGACAGAGATAAAAGGACCTGCCCTGGGTGTCACCGGGAGCCAGCGGAAGGGGGCCTGGGTGACAAAGGTGATGCTCCCGCAGAGCAGGGGAGCGGAGCACGGGGCCCTCCTTAGGAAGGGCTCTCAACTCTGTCCTCGTGTCCTGTCGGCCCACACCTACTGAAACAGGTCTCCAGGCTGGGCCACCACCCCTGTCCCCTTACAGAGCTGCGCCACAGCCCAGACCGAGAGCCAGTCACCCCTCCTGCCCCAGGCAGAGGCAGCAGAGTGACACAACTCGACACCCGACTAATCCTGCTCAACGCCAGTGCCAGGACAGGGCCGGGGAGGGAGGCAGGTCCTCACTGTGACTCACCTGCCAACAAGGTCACCACCCGCAGCACCAGGGCAGGTTACCTGGAGGTAACCCCGAGAGCCCGAAGGCAGGTCCTCTCCCCCTTCACTCTCTCTCCTGACATCCACCATGCTTCGGTTCTTATCATGAGAATGAATTTTTTGGATGCTAGAGACTTTTACAGGTTCAGGAGTTCCCTGTTAATAATTAATTTTTTTTTAACAGGTGTGCGAGTCATTGTTTTAAACACTAATTTAATCCTCATAACAAACCTGCAAGGTAGAGAGGTTCTTACTACGCCCATTTCACAGATGAGCGAAAGGAGACAGATGCAGAAACAAGCCCCAGGTCACACAGCCAGTGAGCTGCAGACCCAGGAATTCAATCCCAGCGTCTGACTTGGGAGCCCACGACCTTAATCTTCACCCCGCCCCCCAGAGGGGACCTGGTCTAGGAGCAGAGCACGAGAGCTGCACGGTGGCACCTCAGAAGCCACCAAAGGAGGCAGCAAGAGCAGAGGGCGAGGCTCCAATCTGCCCCGTTTTAACCAAAGCAGCTTTCTTAAGCAGAATCTCAATTTTTAAAAACAATTTCTAATTAGATTTTTAATTTCGATCTAATTGTAAAAATGGATCCTTTCACTAAAAATAGTTCTGAAATTTTCTTCCTCAGGAAATTCCTAGCTCACACTTTATGGAATTTCATTCCCTGCGGGGGTGGGGGGGGGTCTTCCAATCTGGGGGATAAAATACACAGGAGGTTGCTCAGAAGAACTTGGAAGACTCTGGAATCTAGCTGGGAGATATCTCACTTGGGGCCTTGGAAACCAAGGTTCTCCTCCCTTCTTTCCTAACCCTCTTGGGCCCAGAAAGGAAACACAATCACAAGGTCCAGAACTGTGGCCGGCACGAGCAGACTGGGGAACCCAAGTCCTCTCCCCGACACACAGACACCCCCTTGTCCTCAGCAATGGACTCAGACGGGATGGCCCATGAGTGGCCCCCAAGTGAGGCCGGGGAGTAGGACAGGCCTTGCTGTCCCCCCACACACCTGCAACACCCTCAAAGCAGCCCTGCGTGGGCCTCAGGTGACACCAGGCCGAGATGCCCCGGCCACGTGGGGGAGGTGAGCGTGCGGCCCCCACTCGGCCCGCTTGCCCGGCTCCGTCCGCCCTCCCCGAGCAACAAGGGCTCACGTGAGGCCCGGCCACCCCCACACCACCCCTTCGGTGCCTTTCTCAAGCCCCACACCGGCAATTACTCCCAATTACGCGATGTGACAAGACACTGGGGCACTCAGCTCTGGCCTGCATTATGCAACGTTTTTAATCCTCTTACTTAAGGTGGAAAACCGATATGGTGCTCTGAGTTCACGTGAATGACTGGAAAAATAATTCTAAGAAATAAAAACATCACCATCAATATCACCTTACAGGCTCCCTGAAAGGATTAAAAGGATGCATACTCTGAATTTGCAAATGCCCTCTGCTGAACTCGAGCCTCGCTGGGGAGATTCCTCGGCAGGGGAGGGACGCGCTCGGGATTCCCTGGCGGAGATTCCTCTGTGGCTCCGCGCCGAGCTCCATCAGCTGTGCCCACGGCCAGACCCCCCAGAGCAGCCAGGCTGTGCAGGCTGGAGCTCCCCCCCACACACAGAGCTACCCGGAGCCCAAGCCCCATCCCTCCTTCACCCCTAAGGCAGGTGCCAGCCCCCAAGGCTGGGAAAGGTCCCCTGCCTGCCTCCAGGACGCCCAGCCCTTCTGGACGTACCCACGGGCCAGAGACAACCCCCACAACAAGAAGCAAATTCCTTGAGCCCTCAGACCCTGACAAGGTGGGGAGACCCCCGTGTCCTCATCGGAAGGTCCTTAGCACACAGTGGGCTCCCCAATTTCTCCACAATGAGCTCTGCTGTCAGTCCTTGCCAGACGGCCATGCCACACTGAACTCACCCAAGGCCACTGGACACTCCAATTGCCGCCCAGCAACAGCGGGCAGGTAGACACGCAACAGGACCTGCCCGGCAGTACCCACACCCCAGCCCGGCCGGCCTCTGGGTGGAGGGAGCAGCCCCACACCGGCGGGTACAATTACAGTGGCTGGGCCCATTAAACCCTGGGAATAAAGAGCCAGCCTGGTAATTACCCCTAATCCCCTTCGAGCCTTTGTCTGCGAGCAGCACTGCCGTGAGCCTAATGGCGTGAGCTAAGTGGCCAGGCTCCCAGCCCTCCCCAGCGCCGCCGCAGGCAGGGCCGGGGTGGGGGCACTGTCGGCGCTAGCCCACCCGGATGCCTTTCCTAAAAGTCTCCTTTGACGGGACCCTCCACGCAGAGGCAGCCCCCACAGGACGCCCCGGGCCCTGCGGCTCCAAGATGGCAGCAGTGGCGGTGGCAGAGGGGGAGGAGGGTTCCGGACGCCAGGGGGACCCAGTTTTCGGGCAAGCAAGACTCACGCCATCTGGACCCGACAGCCATGTCCATCACCACATTCTGGTCACGCTCACACGTGACTCCTGCACTTGTGAGCCGCGCACAGCACGGGCCTGCGGTGCAGAGCTGTTCCCGGCGCCGCCTCGGCCCGCACAGCCTGCGGGGTCAACGGCCTGCCTGCTGCACAGCGCCCCGAGGCTCCCACGGGTGCTGGCTGGCCCCGCTGCTCTCTACGACAACCCTAAGAAGTGGAGAGGGCACCGTGACCAGGACACGTAACAGGCCCTTCGCCCTCGGCCCCCCATCTAACACCCGCACCCTGAGCGGCAGAGGTCCCAACTCAGAAGCTCCTGGGCCCAGCTGTGACATCAAGAAGTGACGCCCACCCAAGGCGTATCTCAGCACCCACACAGCCAGCACGGGGCAGGGTGGTCCGTCCCCATCTGTGCACTGGCCCGTTTCCTCGGGACACAGTTCTCTCAGCTCCTCTCGTACTTTCTCTCCGAATAGAGACACAGGTCCCTGCCTACGTAAGGAGGGTAGAGCTCCTGGTGACTGTTGCCAAATCTCATTTCCCTAGAGAAATCAAAACCCCAATGTTTAGGTAAAATCTCCCAACTGTTTAATATCAGCAACTAATTCCAATAATTTAAAACACTGGGTGAAGCAAACCAAATGTACCTGCAGGCCCCAGGTGTCCTGGACTTGCCAGTTTTCGGGCCCCTCTACCCCGACCTCAAACCAAGCTCCTCAAGAGCAAAACCACATCACGATTGTCCCCATAGTCCTGGTCCCAGCACAGGGCCCGGCACACGTCATATGCACAGTCAGTGTTGAGGAAATGACTGAGGGTGGGGAGGAAACCGAGGGTGGGACGGTTAAATGACCCACTCGGGGGGACCCGGCTGGTGACACAAAACACAGGGGAGCAGCCAAGCCCAGGCCCCCGGCCCAGGGCACCTGCCACAGCACCGTGTCCCAGGCTAGACGTCCCCGGAAACAGCCTTCTCTCACCCCACACTTCTTCCTCACCCACAGCTGGAGTGCAAATTCTGGTATTTCACATTAAACTCTGCAAAGCATCAGAGTTTAACCCCCCCACGGACGGTAACTGAGCTGCAGCCCCCTGGCCAGCGTGGCAGCTGAGAGTGCATTACAGTCCCTGGGTTGCCCACGAAGGTTTCCAAGACCTCAGCAACCCTTCAACGCAGGAAGAATGACCCTCATGAGGAAGAGTCCCTCCCTGACCCCACAACGCCCCTCTTATGAATAAATGGAGCCATCGGACAGCAGAATCCTGACCCTGCCGAACAGCCCACTGGGGCTGGATCCCCCAGCACTCGCGGCTCCCAGCCCAGGAGGCCAAAGCATGGGCTGAACTCCTGGTTCAACAGCAGCGCGAACACCGCCTGTGTTAGTCATCTCTCGGTGTGTGACAGCGTCACCGCAAACCTAGCGGCTTGACACAATATGCATTTATCATCTCCCTTTCTGAGGGTCAGGAGACTGAGCTTTACAGCATTCTCTTCTTCGGGGTCTCATCTGAAAGCTACAAAAAAGGTGTCAGTGAGGCTGCGATCCCATCTCACTGCTCAGAACGGGGAAGGACTGAGCGCTCCCAATCCCACGCGGCTGCTGGACACTCCAGTTCCTGCAGCCGCTGGGCTGGGGGTTTCCGGCTGGCTTTCAGCTGGGGGTCGCCCTCCGCCCCAGCTGGCTGTTAGGGGCAGACTGCCCTCAGCTCCTTGCCATGCGGGCCCCCAACGCTGCTAGCCTCACCAAAGCCAGCAAGGGAGGGAGTCCCCTGGCAAGGCTAATGTTATAATGTTATGTAACGTATCGTGGAAGTGACAGCCTGTCATCTTTGCCATATTCTATTGGTTAGAAAGAAGTCACAGGTCAGGTCCCACTGTACTCAAGGCAGGGGAAGGCTGGGTGCGGTGGCTCACGCCTGTAATCCTAGCACCCTGGGAGGCCGAGACGAGAGGATCACTTGAGGTCAGGAGTTCGAGACCGGCCTGAGCAAGAGCGAGACCCCATCTCCACTAAAAATAGGAAAAAAATTAGCCGGGCATGGTGGGGCATGCCTGCAGTCCCAGCTACTCGGGAGGCTGAGGCAGTAGGATCACTTAAGTGAGCCCAGGAGTTTGAGGCTGCTGTGAGCTAGGCTGACGCCACAGCACTCTAGCCTGGGCAACAGAGACTCCGTCCCAAAAAAACAGGCAGGAAAATTACACAAGGGCGTGAGTACCAGGAGGAGGGATGACCGGGCCATCGGAGTGCCCACCGCACTGCCAACACCAAGTAAGAACATCTTTATTGCATCAGTCCAAAAGGACCTAGGGAAAGGAAAAGCACGAGGAACGCCATCAGCACTATCTGGGAAACCCACGAGTGAGCAGACGAGTGATGCCAACCTGGGCTCCGTGCTCTGCAGCCTGCTCAGCCGGCACCGGGCCAGGCCGGTCCTCAAGAAGCTGCTGCGCACGGAGAACCGTGGACAGGCACGAGAACTGGAAGCAGCAGGTGCCTGTGAGGCAGAAGTGCAGCTGGAAGAGGAAACAGACTGGTTTAAAACATCTATAAGAAGAGCAGCAAGATCCCCCAGGTGCCTTCCCTAATCCCTGCCAACCAGGTAAGTATTCTCTTCCAAACTTGCAGGAGACAGCAGGGTTATCCTCTAGATCCAGGGACACAAAACAAAACTGAGGAATGTGCTCAGATGCCACTCTGAGAACGGAAGCGTCTACGAAAACTAACATACTGAACAGCGAAATCCCCCTCTGGCTCTGAGAGTCACATGCGTCAGGCAGAAGACTGAATGATTCCCCTTTGAAACAAACTAGTCTACGAAAAACTCAAAGATCCCATTATGTCAGTGTTCCTCATCAAAAGAAGTGGCTTCCTATCCAATCTCATTATAGCGAAGCCCATTAGTCGACAGACCCCACCCGTGCCCAGAAAGCTTCCAAGCAGCATCCTGGTGTCTAATCTCAAACACAAACCAAGAATCAGACACTGAGAAGAGCTTCCAACACAAGAGACAGGACAAAAACCAGAGAAAAGATACAATATACAGAGGAAAGGAAAACTCCAGAAAAAACAATTAATATTCAGAGAAATGAGAGAACATAAATCACACATGAGACTTGAAAGCTACCCGAAAGAAAGAAAGAAAGAAAGAAAGAAAGACTTCTTAGAATTTAAAAATACAAAAGCTGGAGTGAAAAATCCAATAGACGTTTGGAAGACAAAGTCAAAACCACAGTCTAGAAGAGCAGTTCTCAAAATGTGGTCTTCTGAAGCCCTTTCAGAGGTCTGCAGAGTCAGAATTACGTTCATTATTTGCCTTTTTCACCGCACTGACATTTGCACGGACGGTGCAAGAGCAGCGGTGGGTGCAACCGCTGGTGCCTTAGCAGCGGCAGCAGAATGTACGAGCCGTCGCTATGTTCTCACCACCGCACACTCACAGTCCCAATAGATGCTGGTCTCACTCAGCGATGTGCTTGATGAAGCAGTCAAAGTCCGAGTTCACGTCCCTTTCCCATTTTATGTGACAAAATGAGAAGTCCATATAAAGTGCTTCTGCCATACCGAAGTACGGCTGACGGTTGTCTCAAAGAAACACACTCGTGACACTGACCAGTCACAAGACAACTGGGCACATTTTTCATAGTGCTATTTTTACCTGAAAAAACAACCCACAGTCAAATTATGGTTATTCAGACTTGGGTATGTAGCGTATACTTTCCTGAAAATGAACAGTATACGCCTGTCAATTCAAGGAAAATAACCGGTAGTATTTGTTACCAATGATAAAATTTGAGCTTTTAAGCAAAAGTAGAGTTTTGGGAAACTTATCTATCACTATGAGCTTGAGAGCTTTCCAATGTGTACTTTTCAGTTGAGATCACTGGCAATATTTACAAATCTGATTGTTGGATACTATGTAAAGAAATGTGTTAACACTCGAAAGATCTATATAACTCAGTGAACCAATATTTTCTCAATGACCAATGTATGAATGCTACAAAAGCAGTCACAGGTAAAATTCTACTCTACAACTAACCTTTAAGAACATACCATGGTTGAGTGCTGGTGTGTTATCAAAGGATAGCCACAATCATCTGAAAAGTTTATTAAAACCCTCTTTCCCTTTTCCAACTACCCATCTGAATGAAACCAGACTCCGTATACTCCAAATCAAAACCTATCAGATTAAATGCAGAAACAGCTGAGAATACAGCTGTCCTCTATTAAGCCATACATTAAAAAGAATTACAAAAATATAAAATAATATTTTTTCACTAAATGTTTTTGTTTGGGGAAGTATATCTACATTTTCATAAAATTATATTATGTCAACATGTAATGGAGTCATGATTTTAAATTAATATTTTAAAATGTTCTCAGCATTAATTTCTAATGTGGTAAATATCGATGGATGTAATCCACATCGACACAAGCTCTTCGCGATTCTCAGTGATTTTTAAGAGTGTAAAGAAGTTGGCAGACAAAAGGGGACCTGACACCACAAGATGTAAGAACTCCTGGCGTAGAAAGTAAAATGATAAAAAGATGAAAATAAAAGGTAAATTGGAGCATCAGTTTAGGAATTTTAACTTTAAAAAAAAAAAATCCAGAAAAAGAGAAAATAGAGTGGATGGAGGGGGCTAATTTTGTCTTTTTATAAATCCCTAGGATGGAAGTTTTCAGATTTAAAAGTATCTAGACCAAGTGTCCAAAACAATGACTTTTTTTAAAAACTCATATTGAGTGATCGAAGTGTGACATTTCAGTACCCTGGTGATAAAGGGTTGATCCTAAAAGCTTCTGGGTGAGGCAGTGCAGAAATGGTCACATTCCAGAGACTGGGACATAGAACAGCGTCTGACTTTTCAACAGTGACACGGGAGGCTGCAAGGTGAGTTTCTAAGGGAAAGAAATTTCAGCAAGGAATTTTTATATTCAGCCAAAGTATTAATCAAGTATAAAAGCAAAAATATATATTTTCAGACACGTAAAACCTCAAAATTTTTGCCTCCTGTGTACCCTTTCTTTGGAAGATACTGGAGGACCCATGCTTGAAAGTGAGGGAGTAAATGGAGAAAGGACGGCATTCAGGAAAGGAGTGATCCAGCAGCATCCCCCCCTCCCCCCGCCCCATGCCGGCGAAGGGAGGACTCAGACGAGCAGCTCACCTGGAGATCAACCTCCAGATGGAAGGAAAAAAAGAAAACAATCACCTGACACATCTGAATGTACTCAGAAAATATTTAGTCAGAATTGGAGGATAAGTACTAAAAAAAACTACACCAATGAAAAAGCAAGTCAGGTACTATATACCTAATTGCAAGGAAAACAAAAAGTCTATGTGGGGGGAAAAAACGCCCCGCGGCCCCACTGCGCACATTTGCAGCCAGAGCCCGGATGCTGCATGCTTTGGGCTGGGAGAGGGCAAGTGCGTGGGTGCAGGAAAACCTACTCCCCATCTTCAGAACTGACAGTCAACAGATAATAATTAAAATCGAAAAATCACAGAAAAAACTGATAGAAAGCATTATTTTTTTGAAATATGGTAAATACCGAAAGAAACTAAAAGGATTAAAAAGTTACCTCTCGAAAGCAGGAAGCAGGTGGGGGGGACAGGGTGGGCACAGAGGGCTGTGGCCCACCCTCACGAGCTTAGCGTTACCCGCTAGGAATGTGTATTCTGACGAAAATTAAAACTCGATCAAAAACTACTCGGGCTCCAGAACAGCCAAACTCACCTCTCCACGGTCTCAGCCTCAGCAACACTCTTTGGGTTTGTACCTGTCTGTGCCCTGTCACCATGGGGCCAGCCAGCTTTGAGCAGAAGCTCGGCATGACCAGGAGTGCAGGAAGTCCAGGTCCCTCATCCAAAGGCAGCGCTGCCTGTGGCTTGACACCTGAAGCCACCCCAATCAGCCCCATCATCGTCCTCACCACTCACTGAACTCTGAGTACAGAGCCTGGCTCATGCATGTGCCTGGTGAGCACAACGTCACCCAGGGATCGAGGCACTGTCGTTTGTCTCCTTTTTCCAGGGGAGGCTGATGCTGGTGACATGAGCTCACTGAGTTTGCGGAGCAGGGACGCGAACCCAAGCGCTTGGTCTGGCTCCCAAACCCACGTCAAACTTCAGAGCTGACCCCTGCCCTCCCCTGCAAGGGTTCTGCATCCTCACCCCCCCCACCCCACCCCCACCCCCCACCCCCCACCCCCTGCCAAGCCTCGGAGCCACCTGCCAGCCTCAGCTTTTCCAGGTTTGCCCAGCACTCAGATACCCATGACAGTTCACATGGGGTCAGGGAGGAATCTCGGGCTTGGTCCCATTGGAGCCTCCCCATCATGAGAGGAGACAGGGCGGGACAGGCATCATCATACCTCATGTGACAGAGAAGGAACCTGCGCAGAGAGGACAAGGGGCCTGTCTGAATCACATAGCGGCAACCCAGGTGATGGCTGCAAGGAGGAAGAGCCACCGACAGGCTCCCCAAGTCCAGCCTCGCGTCTACTCTGCCGTGGAAATTGCGGCGAGCGGAGGCAAAACCGATGCCGTAACAACACGGCATGTTGTCAAGGGCAGGGGTCAGGAGGCAGCAGAACTTGTCTGCAGGGTGCAGGGCTGAGGTCCAGGGGCCAAGACGTTCAGGTTGGGGAGTCCGCTGGGATTCACAGGCTTTAAGGGAAACATCTGGCTTCCCAGAGGGGTCCAGAGCTGCTCCTGGGGACCCAAGTGGAGCCAGGGGTCAGGGGCAGGGGGAGAGCACAGAAGATGCCAGCACCCCCGGGCCCCGTGCTGCATCCTGTCCCCTCCCCCGAGCCCCCACCCAGGGCAGCCCAGCCGGGCAGGAGGAAGTGCCCCACCATTTGGTGGATTCCACGGTGCTGGCACAGCTCCGCCTCCGCCTGAGCGCCTTTCCTGGAGACACGTCACGCCCAGGGCAGGGCACAGAGTGGACGCTGGCGGATGCCTGCTGGGTGAGTCTGCGAACCCACAAGGCCAGGCCCGCTCTGTGTGGCAGCTCGCTGGCTCCGCCCAGAGCGTAAGAGGTGCTGGCTTCTTGCTCAAAACCGGGAAATGGCTCGGTGGATACCGTGAATCTTCGTTCTACCAAAGGCGTCAATGATAGGTTCTCAGACCCGGTTTTGTAAAGGATCCCTTGTCCCCTACACCAAAGCCCACACACTTCTCTCTCTAGACATGTGGTCCTCAAAGTGAGGTCCCGGGACCCACAGTGGCAGTGGCAGCGGCAGCAGCAGCAGCACCCGGGAACTGGATGGAAATGCGAATTTCAGCACCCACTCCGGACCTAGCGGGGCAGAAACTCCAAAGGCGGATGGCGACCAGCGAGCTGGTTACACAAGACCTACAGGTGATTCGAATGTAGGCTACTTCGAAAAACCACTGTTCTGAATAAAATCCCCCAAAGTAAGACTCCTTGGACAAAGCAGGGTTATTCCTCTAAACCAGAAAATCCAAACAGCTAATGTCATAGATCCCTCATCACAGCATCAAATTCTTCCAAAATCATTTATTCAGCATCTGTTCTACGTGTACCTACTTACACATAGAAGTATGTATGTAGGTATATTGTAAGCATATATTATTATATTGTATATTATATACACATGAGTGCATGTAACATACAAAAGGAGAAAAAAAGTTCACAACTTACCAATTATGTGTGTATGTTTGTGTTTGTGTGTTTAGATCTAATAAACTCCCTGAGCCCGGGACTCAGCTCTCTCTGGAATATCAGCCCAACCTTAGGGATCCTGCCGGGAGGGTGGCTCTAGGGCAGCTGGGGGCCTGGCTGGCCACCATCCCAGCGGAGTTCAAACCCAGCTCTGCCCCAGGGGCTTACACTCCCCCAGAGGACTTATGATTCTGCCCTCCTCTCTGCCCTCTTCCCACTCAACAAGAGTCGTATCTCATATTCCGTATTGCGAAATCCCTGAGCCTATTTCTCCTGCTCCGCTTTCCGACCGCAGCCGCCGCTGACAGGCCTCCGCGCCTGGTTCCTCCCACCACTCTTCCCGGGCCGGCCTCTCCCCACCGGCTTCAAGCAGCTCGCCGTTCAGGCTGCCGCCCTGGGCATCCTCGCGCCCCACTTCACACCCCAATCCCACACAGGCCCACGGGAATTGGAGGAAGAGTCAGCCCTGGCCTGCGTCTTCCAGGGGGTCCCCCCTGGGCGCACACCACAGGCAACCCCAGCTGGAGACCTGGGCCTGCACCACGGACCCCTCTGAAAGCCTCATGAAAGCATTCCAGGATGTAATAAACCCGTCAGGCCCTGGCTAATTTATATCTCAGCAGATGATTTCCCATTTTTTAGAATGTAAATGTTTAGATTGCAGCATTCCCCTGCCTCGGCATCCGGGGTCCTGGCACGTAAGTGATGGAATCGGCCACTCTTCCACGAGGGATCCTTAGATGGAAGCACCACCACGCCCGCATCAGCCGACGGGAAGCGCCCTGCTCTCGACAGGCACATGTGCAAACCCCAGCCCAAAAGCAGAGTCTCCTCCGGCTTTTCCCGAGGACGGGAGAGAGTGGAGTCTCAAAGGCAGGGCCTCGGAGCAGAGCGCGTGATTCAGACTAGCTAGGTATTCCAAGATCTCTTTCCTCCTATCCTTCTTTCCAAAATGTTCCCCATTTGCTCTGGGCTCAAATACATTTTATTAGATCTCTGTGTTGTATAAACAGGCAAGAGGAGTAGATTAGTGGGAATAAATATAACTGTCCAGGGAAACCAGTCCAGCTTGGCTGATCAAGCCCTGAGCATCCCAGTTGTTGCTCTGTGCACGGCAGTGTGCACTGACCTGGGAGACCCTGCCACCCCACACCCTGGGTGGTCCGTCCATGAGGGCAGCCCCCCAAGAAAGAGTCCCCACCAAGAGAGCTCTGAGCCCAGGAGCCACGAA
This sequence comes from Eulemur rufifrons, assembly GCF_041146395.1. Lineage (NCBI taxonomy): Eukaryota > Metazoa > Chordata > Mammalia > Primates > Lemuridae > Eulemur > Eulemur rufifrons. Next base: position 3,088,940 of record NC_090992.1, on the reverse strand, counting down.
TGTCTTCTCGGGTTCCAGGCACTGGACCACCGGCTCCTTTAGACCAGGTGAACTCAGGAAAAGACCCCCAGAGAAACCACTAGCATCCAAGGACTTCAATTGCTACAACCAAAACACACTCTCATCCATAGGCAAGTGCCAATTACCGCACAGCCTGAGCCCTGCAAGCCTATCAGCCTTTTAGTTTCCTTACTGGCCACGCAAGCCTACCCGCCCCACCTCCAAAGAACGACGTGAGAAGTCCAGATACGCCGCGGGGAAGGTGGAGTGTCCTGGAAGGCGGGCCACCTCACCCAGCCGAGAAGGAGGCAGAAGGCAGCGCCTTGGCCCACTGGCTCAGAAGTGAGTCACGCTGCCCGGGTTCTGGCCCACCACTTCCTGGCTGTGTGTCTTTAGGCAAGTCACCTCACCTCTCTGAGCCTCAGTTGCTTTATCTATAAGATGGAGAGGATATAGTATCAGTCTCTTAAGTTGTTACCAAGAATTAATATGTACTGAATATTTAATATCCTAGTCTAAGCAGCAGCCAGATGGGATCATTTGAGAGGACACTGTCTGCCCGGCCCAGTGCTCCACTCCCGTGAGTGGTGGCAGACACTGATCAAGTGAGTTCCAACGAGAGAGACCTGCAGGACCCGGCTGGGCCGGGACGAAGGCAGACATGAGCCAGACCTGCTCCAGCTTTCAAGCAGTGGGCTCTGACCCGCCCAGGGGCCAGGACTCAGCCTGTGGCTCTCAGCTCTACGCCTCTGCCACCCCCTTTATCAGGAGTAGCAGTGGCTAGTTGGTATGATAATCACTATGATGATGGCAACCAAGGGACCCCACACCTGTCCTCAGGTCAAGCCGAGACGTGGCAGCTGTGGACAAGGTTTGCAGGCAAACACTCCAACGTGAGTCCCTCGAGTTCCATCTCGATTCGCCCCGGGTCTGAAGCCCACTGGCAACCTCAAGGGCCTGAGGGGTTCACCTGCACCTCTGCAGGAAGCCAAATCCAATGTCTTTTTCGGCCCTAGAGGCTGGTCAGGGCGCACAGGGGCCTCCTGTCCCCAGGCTCTGCAAGCCTTGTCCAGCTTCCTGCTCAGCCCCGCGTCCCTTCCTCTTCTGGGTCAAGGCAGAAAAGCTGTGAGGATTAGCAAGGACCCCTCCCCCAGCCCCTTCATTTGCAGGCAGCTAAGGCTTCCTCTCCTCCTCCAACGTGATTGCCCCAAACCCTCCTGGCCAATCCTGACCGCGCAGGAAAAGCCCTGCCTTCTCCACGGTTGGGCAGCCTGGCCAGAGATTTTATTCCATTAATTTTCATGCTGATAATTGGAAGCAGCTCTCCTCCCTGCTTCTGTGGGGTTTAATGAGCTACATAACGTCACGTTTCCCACTGAGGTCGCTTAAACCTGCATTTCACCCCAGGGATGCTGCCACCCCAGCCTGCCCCATCCCAGGCTGCCCCCGGCCCTGACCTCAGCCAGCTCTTCCTCCTCGCTGGGGCGCAGCCCCCTCAAACAGGGCCAGGAGCTCCAGCCTCCACGAGGGCCTCCGACACCCCCTTGGTGGAACACAGAATCGAGTCTTCTTCGGGTACATGTCCACATTATGGGTAATAAAGGCCTTTATATGCCTATAAAGCAAAATTCCTGCAAAGCCTTTCCCTCTTGACACGCCACGTGCAATTAAAGGACAGCTGCTCACACACAGCCCTACGCGTGCCAGGGTCTACCCACGGGCACTCCGATGCCCATGCCCACCTGACCTACGCACGCGTGGGGGTTCCAGTCCCAGCCCTGGCACCTACCAGCTCAGTCATAGGAGCCTGTCACTTCTCATGTGTGTTCTCCAGAGCACAGGATAAGAACAGCACCTGATTCACCAGACTGCTGCAAAAATCCAATTTGCCTTTTATTCATTCATTCAAGTATTGAGCAAACACCTGCTGAGTCCTCATCCTGCCCCATGCCGGTTCTGGGCATAGGAGACACACCACTGGCGAGATGCACACCCCCACAGCGCTTCCAGCCTAGTGGGGGAAAACAGGTAAGAAACAAGCAACGAATGAACGAACTCAAATCTCAGACAGCAAAGAGTGCTATGAAGACGAGACGGCAGAGGGCTACTGCAGACCGAGGATTCGGGTCACACGACTTCACGCGTCGAGCACAGCACTGCCAGGAAAGCTACCTGCTGTACTGTCACAGTAGTTACGACAGTTATGGGCTGTCATGGGCACCATCCCCCATCACAGCACAGCCAGGCTCCCCGAACTGGGAGATGTCTACAAGACCCCAAAACTTGGGCAGCTTCATAGAAGCTGCTGGAATCTCTAGGGCTTTGCCGCTGCCACCTCTTTATCTAGGATGATTTCTGGGGCGTTCGGCTGAGAGACAGATTTATTCCCGCTGCCACCCAAGTCCTCCCAGGCCTCCATGGGGCGAATCCATAGGACCCTCCATCCCCACCCCTGTGATCCAGCAGGGTCAGGCCCACGTCTGTCTTGCTCAGCGACCAGCACACAGTAGGTGCTCTGAATGGCTGAAGGAGCTAAGCAGGACTCGGCAGACGCTGCCATTGCAGCCCAGCTCAGCCCCCAAAACAGACCCCCCGCCCCTCATGCCGGGGCAGGAGGCAGGAAGCCCAATTTTGTCCAGACAAACAGCAATGCCCACATCGGGCAAGAGACTCACGCCACGCTACACACTGGCTGCAGTGCCAAGGGCCTGCTCTTTTGTCCCTTCTGGCTCCCGTTTCTCGTTCCCCTTCCCACCCCACCCACCTCTCCTTTTCCCGTTCTGCCAGGACTGTATCACCCACCTCAGACGGCCTTCCAGCTCGCCACACCCCAGCAACCAGGGCAGTGGGCCAGACCCACTCTCCCCATCCGGCAGATGATGCAACAGAGGCAGAGCGAGGTCATCGAAGAGTCACACCAGTGTGCAGCATGTCCCAAGGGAGGAGCCTTGAGCCGCCTGTAGCCCACCTCCTACGGGCTCACGCAGGTCCCTCTGGACCCGGGGGGCTCACTGGCCTCCACTGCGTGTTTGGCCCTACGCTGAGCGGCACAACTGGCCTGGGGACAAAGCAGCACTGCCCCTGCCATCAGGGGGAGACGGTGCTTGTGCCTTCGTCCTGCAAACATCCGCAGCACCTGGCTCCCCTCTGCCAGGGAAGTCTCGCACAGCAAGGGCTAACTGCGAGCAGCCTGGGAGAGCGCCAGGGGCACACAGGTGCAGAGAGACAGGCGAATTTGGAGGCAGGGATGGCCAGGCTGGAGGGGGAGGGAATAGCAGACCAAGTTAAAGGTCAAAGGTTAAGGCAGGAGGTAGGATGGGGCCCGGGCCTAACAATGCTGCCAAGGGCGGAGCTGGGCGTGGAGGGTCAGCACGCAGCCACTCGACAGTCAACTCAGAGTGAATCAGTCGGGGGACAGCACGGTGAGAGGGGAGAGGCCTTTCCCGAAGCCACAGGCAGGAGAACTGAGTCCCAAGGATCAGGAAGAGCAGCCTTTTCTCACGGAGCCTGGGGCATGTGGCTTGTGGAGGCATGGAACCAAAGGGGATGCCACCGTGTACCCGCCACCTGCCATCTTGGGAGGCTCTTCCTCCTCCTGCTCTAGGGACCACTCAGAAGCCCAGAGCCAGGGCAGGGCCGGAGGGACCAGCCATTCGCCAGGCGGCCTCGAGCCCGGTGGGGCGAGCAGGGCGGCTACTTCCCCAGGAAGCCCCACCAGGGCACAGAGAGTGGAAATTCCAACAGGTGCTGGGTGCAGGGCCAGGCGTGGCACCGCCCTGCCCAGGTCACCCAACCTGCTGCAGAGGACACAGAACAAGTGTTTTCACACCCAGCGTGGAGCGGGCACCCTTCTCCCCAGTCTCCAATGCTCCAGGCAGTTCGACGAAGCTACTGGGCCCCAACTTTCAATGAGGCGAGGCACCCCTGTCCTCTGGCAAACACCTGGGGCCCTCACACTGCCACTCAGCTCCTCGGCAGCCACCTCAGGTCACAGCTGCTCCAGACCCCAGAATATAGGGCCACGAAAAACCCCTGATGACTCGCTCGAAGGTCTAACGCTTCAGCTTCCTTTCTGGAATGGAAGGGGCTGGCGGTCAGGCCACCTCTTCTCACGTACCCTGCGATGGCAGGTGGCCCCACGGCAGCTGGGTCTATGGATGGCCACTCTGATGGGCAGAAAGCTCCTCCTCCCAGTCCCAGTGAGCCGGCATCGGTCTGCCTGTAACTTCCGCAGGACAGCCTGGGTCCCGCCCCAAGGCCACACAACCAGGCAGCTTCCTCTTCTAGTTGAGACCCCTTCAGCTCTCTGAGTAAGATGCCGTGTCCCCTATCACTCCACGATCATCAACAGAGCAGGGGCCACGTGCCGGCAGTGCGTGAGGAGACAGAGAGGACAAGGCCCTGCGCTCACAGCCTGGTGGGGACACACAAGCAAGGAGGCAGCTCCGGCGAGCTAAGCGCCCACAGTGACCAACTCCTGCGGAGACAGAGGAGGGTGCCGCCAGCTTCGGGGCTCCGAGGAGGAGCACGTCGCCACATGGCAAAGGCAAGAGCAGTGCTGGGGGTTCTGAGGAGGACAAAGATCGGGGCCAGACAAGGAGCAGTCTGGAAGCTTCGTCCCTCCTCCCACTCACCCCTTCCAAACCACTGGGTCCCCTGCTCTGGGTCCCTGACTCTTTCTCCAGGGCTCCTGGCTTCTCCCACCCTCCTGATCAGCAAAGGAGCCTCCGGGGGTGGAGAGGCTGCAAAACCTCCCTGGCGGTGCCCAGCATTCATTCATTCCCGCACACAAACCCAAGCCCTCTCAGCTGCCAGAACTGTCAGGAGGCTCTGCTTTGCAGCCTGGGAGGCTTGTCTAGCCTGTCATGCCTCCCATCAGGTCCCTGATGCCAGGTGACTTGAGACAGGGTGGCAGGGGACAGCCCAAGTCACCACCCTGGAACTATGGGTTCCTAGAAGAACTATGGCAGCTTTTCTGCTCCCTGCACACAGAGCTGGCCGGCGGCAGAGGGGCAGTGGGAACGCCGCACGCCCACCTGGAGAGCGCGTGGTCTTCCCCCACGGTTGGAACCGGCGGCCCCGCTCCGGCCGGAGCTCGCTCCCTCCGCGGTTGGTTAAGCTCCGACTCCACCGTCGCCACTGGACAAGCATGTTCTACAGTTTCCGCCCTTAGACCACCGCAGTGAACTCTCCCTGCACCTTCCAATCCACGTACTCAGCAAGCGCTCACGGGCCTCCTGTCACCGGCCAGCGCGGCTGGACACGCCGCCTCTGCCCCTCTGAACCTGGCGGCTGGGGTCCTGGCCGCCACAGAGCCCAGTCTCCGGGGGGGAGACAGAACGAACAAGCACACACACACTCAGCAAGGGCTAGGAAGGCAGAGACAGGACTGTGACGGGGGACAGTGCGGTGGGAGCACTTTAGGTCGGTCAGAGTCGGTCTCCGGGAGGTGACGTTCGAGCTGAGACCCGAACGGCAAGGAGCTTGCGGTGCAAAGGTCTGGGGAAAGAGCGCACTGGTCAGAGGGAAGAGGGAGCGCAAGGAACCTGAGGTGGGCGTGAGAGTGGCTTGTGCAGTGCAGAAAGGCCACCGCAGTTGGCGCTTAGTGGGCCAGAAGGCCCTGCGGAAACACCATCTGCTGCCGCCATAAGGTCTCCGGCACCAGCAGGACGGGCCGGGTTCTGCCGCTGTAACAAACAACTGCGAAGTCTCAGTAGCTTAATCCACACGGGTGACTTCTTCCCGACACCATCCATCCATCCGGGTCAGCTGGGGTCTCCACCCCGCCTCGTCCGCGCTCTGGGGCCCGGGCAGACACATCATTCTCAACACTGTGTCAGATGAAAAGCAAAAATAAGGCCAGTCACACGGTGGGTTTCAAAACTTCCAGCTGGAAGTGACACATGCCGCGTCTGCTCCTGCTCTGTTGGCCCGCACAGGTCACACGGCCACCGAGGGAACAGGGAAGTAGAATCCGACCACGTGGCCAGGAGGGCACAAGCCTTTGGTAGGCGGGACTTAGGGCCTCACGGCAAATGCTGGTTTACTGGGTGGGATCTCGGGTCAACGGTGAGGCCTGGGATCTGCAGGACCATCCTCATCACCGGACGGGCACCGACGCCCCGATGGCAGCAAAGACTCACCTGCACGCGCCTCTCCGCTCACTCTCCCCCTGCGGGCGCCCCCTGACTGGGCCTCCCGCTGCCAGCCACACCCCTCCTCACGAGCACCCCACCCACCAGGCCCTGCGCACCCCGACTCGCGGTCTCCAGCCCCTGCCCCTGGCTGGATCAGCCTCCCGACACGTCTCAATTCTCTCACGAGGCAGGAGGTGGCACAAAGCATCTCCCCCGCCCTTCCCAACGACTCTGGATTTGCTCCCTTTGCTCTTTTCTCCCTCTTCATGGGCCACCGAGGAGAGGACCTCAAATTCTGATGCAACCATGGCTCCTCTGGGTGAGGCCAAGAAACTTCCAAAACCATAAAGATGTCCAAACATTGGCCCAGCTTCCTCCAAACAGACATAAACTGCCTCGCTCACATCCGGGCGCGCCACACCCCCTCTCCGGGCTCCAGGCACCGTCCGGCGCCCCCACCCTCAGGCAGCCCATCGTGTGCAGTGGCGCGCAGTGGGGCCAGGAGAGGGGGGCTCCGCCACACCCAGCCCCGACTTCCCGTGGCTCCAGGGGCAGGGGGCCTTTGATGGTGCCACCTTCACCCTTCGGCTGAGCGGTGACAGCCTGCACGCTAGATTCAGTGCCAAGCCGCCCCAAATCCAATTATTTTTAGTCTGTTTGTTTATCCCATTTCAAGCTAACTCTGTGTCACCACTTGTTATCATAACAGAGAGCACCTGGACGTGTCTCAGAAAAGCAACAAATAAGCTTTGGAGAGCGCCGGGGATTGCCAGGAACACCAACCGTGCTTCCAGCCTGGTACCCAGTTGCGACAAAGCAGATTCCCTTCTTCCCTTCACATGAAAAGCCTAATCCACATAAGCCCAGCAACAATGGCTGTCTGGCCTCCCAAGACCTTCCTTCCCCCTCATCCCCTCTGTGCCTGGTGACTAGACTCACACCTGGTGACACCAGCCCATCACGGGCCTGAGTGCAGGTCCTGGCCAAACACCAGGTCCCAAGACTGTCCTGACACTCAAGGCACCAGCTTAGGCCAAGAGCAACCTCCTTCCCCTCCGCGTGCCAGCCTCGGACCCACCTGTCCGCCAAGAGCCAGAATAGCTGTGGATCAGGTCAGTCCGGAGGGACAGGTAAGTCGGTGGCATGGTCATCTCTAAGGATAGGCCAGGAGGGCATAAGAACAACCAGCTGAGCATGTCCTGCCAACCCTGTCCATGGCAAGGCCACAGGTCACTGCAACAGGGCTGGCCTTCTGCTACAATGGCTGGGCGCTGCAGGTGACACGGCAGTCCCCGAGGGGCTGGGAAGAGCGGGTGCTCCGGCGGCTGGACATGGCTCCTTAGTCGTGCCCATGACCTCGATTTCAGGCAGTGTGATTATGGGAGGAGAGAGAGGAGGACGCCAGGCTCGGCGAATGGCTTCAATAGAGGCCGAAAGGCACAGAGTCTGTCTGGGGGAGGCTGAGTGGACAGATCTGGGTGGAAAGTAGATTTAGAGACCAGAGCAGGAAGCAGGGGCAGTCCCAGAAGTGACTGTGACTTTGTTCCTTATCCACGAGGCTTCTAGGCAGGAGGTACAAGACTCAGAACTGGCATGAAGGGGCAAGGAGTTCGCTCCGGCAGCCAAGTCGTGGCTGGTGAGCTGGGCAGAGATGGGAGGTCAGAGAGGAGCCTCTCTGATGTGCTGAGGGGCTGCCCCTACATCAGGGCAGGGGGCATGGAGGGGCCACGGAGGCCTTACTGAGCCGCCGGCAGGGGCGGGGGAGCAGGTCCATGCGGCAGACTGACACCTGGGAGGCTCTCCACCCCGTAGGGACAGCGGCACACAAGGCTGCGGGGAAAGTGTGATCACAGTCGTGTTCTCCCCAGCGCTCCAGGCAACTTACACGCTCCCGACCCCCGCCGGCCCTTGGCCTCCGTTGCCCCTTCTCGCCCGCCCAGCACGTGGAGCTGAGCAAGCCCCCGCGAGAGCCCTCTGGAGCGCACAGGCCCACCTCGACACGAAGGCCGTGCAGGCCGAGTGCACAGCGCTCTCTCCGTCTCAACCCACCTCGGGGACAGCACGCGGCACTCACCACGCAGAGGAGCACCCAGCCGCACGCAACCAAATCAATGCAAAACACAACTGCAGCAAGATGCCACTTTCCACTCGCGGTTGGCAAAGATCCGCGAGTCCGATACCGCCTTGTATAGGTGAAGACACCGGGAACAAGCCACTGACACCTCACTAGTGAGAAAGGAAACTGCTCCAACCTCCTCACTGGGCAACATGACAGAATCGATCGAATTTTAAAATGCACACTCACTCTGCCCAGTATATCCACCCCTAGGAATGTCTCCGAGGTGCACGTGTTCACGAGGACATCTGCTGCAGCAGCCTTGCTCATTGCAGCAAAGGACGGAGCACAACCACGAAGCCCACCTACAGGGCACTGGTCAAAAAATGTATGGTCCATCTAGTGGAATAAATGCAGCTATTAGAAGGAATGAGCACCAAGACACGCCAAGTGTTAAAAAGAAAAAGCAAACAGGACAGCTTGGCATGTGGACTACGCTGTTATTCACGCAAAAGAAAACGTCTGGGCACATCCAACGTGTGTATAAGCACCGACCCCCATGTGCTCGGATGAGCACGTCTCTGGGAGGGCACAAAGGCTGCACTGCTAACAGTGGCTGCCTCCGGGGAGGGAAGCTGGGGGCCAGAGACAGGTGGAGGGACAGAGCTGTTACCACCCACCTTTTTATAACACATGCCCTGTGACAGTTTCACTGTGGGTCTGTACTACCATAAGGAAATCAACAAACAAGCCCGCTCTTGGGACAAGACTTCTCCTGCCTACATCCACGTACGTTAGACCCTTCCCGCCCCTACCCCAAGGGACCCCTGGCCCCAGCCCGTGTGCTGTCTCCCCTGAATCCTTAGCACCCTACACTGTGCTTGGCACATGAGGTGCCTGGAAAGCGGCTGGGGGAGAGGGGCCGGCCCTCCCAGCCCGCGGATGCCCACTCCCACCTGGCAGGCTGGAAGAGGCCAGAACACGCCTCCCACCCAGGATCTGTGGGAGGCCGTGGGGCCGCGGGCCAGGCCACCAGCCTATATGGCTCTGCAGGGAGCAGCGCCCGTCCCCAAAGGCACACCCACAAAGGCCATGCTCAGTGGCAGAAAGGACACTGCAGGGCAGGCACGGCGCCTGCGTGGTGCCCGCGGCCAGCCGTCTGTGGTCCCAGGAACGGCCTCTGTTGACTAATTTCTGTACATAATTCCACCCAGGATGAGTCAACAGTCAGGGCAGGCAGGACTTCCCACGGGCTGGCCCCAAAGCTGTTGAGAAGGGTGAGAAGGCAGAGCACAGGGTGCCCCAGCCACCGAGATAGGGACCTGGGTGCCACCCTATCAGGCTGTCTCTGTCCGCAGGGGCTTCTGAGAGACGCCCCAGGCCCTGCCAGGGCCAGCTCTGCGGGTCGGGAAGCGGGCGCTGCTCTGTAGACGTGCTCCCAGCAGTCCTCCCCCCGTCACGGGCTCTGCTCCACCAGCAGGGCCGGCTTCGCCCGCCCCACCCCATTCTCACCAGCCATCCTCCAGAGGCAGCCCCTGATGACGCAACGCTGCCATTTATCACAGCCCCTGGCCCCACGCAAGTCACCGTGACCTGGAGGTGGGCCCAGGGGCCGACCCTTCCCATCCCTGCTGGGCACCTGCCTGAACAGGCGGCTTTTCCGCTGCTCAGACCCCACCCGAGCCCTCACTGCCTGGGGCACACGGGGCCAGTCCCGCCCTGTCTGGAGCCTCAGCCTCCTCGCCCGTAAGGTGGGCCCTGACCCCTCTCCCTCGGGGTTCTTGTGAGGACTGAATGGGGTGGTGGGCCCGGCTCCCCCAGCAAGGAGTGAGGACTCAGGAACTGCCGGACCCCCCCACCCCGTCCCGGCCCCCTCCAGGGCCCTCCCCGCGGCAGCACGTGGGGCTGGGCAGGGAGGGCTGAGCAGGCAGGAGGCGCAGGTCGCTCCCGCCCGGCCTTGGCGCTCTGCAAAGACCAGTAGCAGCGGTCGTCACACCTTTGTTTGCTCTCTCATCCCCTCGCTCCTGCGCGGGCCTTCCCACCCCAGCCCCTGCTCGCGGCCGCCGCAGATCCGTGTCAGCAAACCGGCACGTTAATTGCTTCCTGGCCACGTTTCAAATGATATCACAGACCCAGGCTGCCCAACGTGAGCAAATGGAGAGGAGGAAGGAGGGGGCTCGGCGACTCCCGCAAGAGCCGGGGATGATGGGCAGCTCCGGTTACTAATTAATTGACTGCTCGGATGGAACAGATCTGAAACCCCAACAGGTCAGGCGAGCCAGACCCGGGCTCCCCGCCAGCCCTTCTCTTCAGAGAGCAGAGCCCGTTCTCGACCACCTTCCGGAGGGGGAGCCCTGGGGTCCTGCCGCCCACTGCCCCCTGCCCCACGGGGCCAACACAGGCTGCGGCCCACGACCATTCACAGAATCTCGCAGTCACTCGCCCAGCCGGCCCCTTCTGGGGCAGGGGTCAGTGTTAACCACATAACCCGACAAGGAAAGTGATGAGGACCGTGAAGAGGCGGCCCACAAAGGCACGACAGCAGTAATAGTGGGACACGTCTCACCTGAGAGGCCGGGGACCCGGACACGAAGAGGAGGAGGAGAGCTCACCTCCACCCCCGTGCAGACCCAAGGCAGCTCCTCCCAACCCCATCTCCCTGGACTCCCCCAGTGTCCCTCCACCCCCCATGACAGAAGGCCCCTGGCTCAGCCGTCTCCCCGGCCACCAGGCAGGACAGGGTGTGGCCCGGGGCATGTGGGGACAAGGTGGGCCGGGGCAGGTTTCCTGGAGAAGTGGTGCCATGCTGCCGTGGGGGCCGCGGGCACGAATGGACACACGGGGCCCTGCAACGCCCAGACCATGTGGGACCCCCAAACTGCCAGGCACTTTTCCTCATATTCAGGCCACATTCTGAGAATGCCGAGGTCACCATTCCCAGCTGAAGCCACTCAGCCTCTCAACGCCTGAATGTCAGGACGTGGACACCCAGCCGTCCACCCGGTACTCCCGGAAGTGGTGCTTCCGAAAGAGCGTATTTGGGGAGGGGGGGACACAGGCGTGGATTGGAGTCTTGGCTTGGTTCCCTCCTACCTGGGAGACCTGGAATCCATCATCTCTCCATCTCTTTTCTGAAAGAAGCAAGCAAAACTGTCAGCTGAGGGGCAGCGACCATGTTGGGTCTACAAAACCATTAAGAGCACATGAAACCCTGGGCCTGTCCATCGACAACTTCCATCCCCTTGGCTTCCTTTTCTAGCTGTTACTGGGACAGGGGATGGGAAACCATTCTGGGTCCCAATTTCTGCTTTTCCCTACAGGTCTTTCCACCTGTGCCACCTGATACCCCCCAGGTATGTGTGTAACTAGCTGCCACCTGCCTCCCGCTGAACCAGGAATCACGCGCCAAGGACCAGTCCAGGGTCCTTGCCCACCCAGAGCTGCCCAACATTCGGAAAGTGGCAAATTATTTTGAAATGTTATTGTCTGTACCAATATTCATCAGTGATGGCTCCAGAATTTCTATAAACAGAGGCCTGAAGGTGGCCATCTGCTTAGACGTGAGGATAGGAACTTGTTTGGAGGCCGCCTTTGCACACAGAACACCCTGTTTGTACCTGGGTCGTGTGTTTATTTGGGATATTTGGGATGTTTGGGATAAAGACAGCAGCAACGACCACCTCCACCGATTGTACCAACCCCTGTGCCAAGGGCTTTATATACACAGTCTCATTTAATTCTCTTAATAAGCAACGAGGTATTATTACCTCCATTTTACAGGTAAGTAAACTGAGGTCTAGACAGGTTGAGTGACTTGCCCAAGATCTTGCAGCTGGCTCGGTACAGAGCCAACACTGGAACCCAGGCCCGCCAGATGCCAGCTCCGCCGCTGCTGTTAAACACGACTGCTACCTCCTGGCCGCACGCCCCAGCTGCCCCACGCTCCACTCGGGGACACCCGCCCACCCCGCCCGACCACCCAGGCCGCCCGTCTGCAGCTGGAGGGCTTCAAACTTCAAACTTCCCGCAAATGGATTTCTGAGCAGGACTTTTTTTTTTTTTTTTTTTTTTTCCTGGCAGGAGGCTGAAAAGGCTGTTCCTCTCGGTTACTGTTGTCTGGGGCTTTTGAAAACATTAGGGAGGCTTAGACCAACTCAGGAAGCCAGTATGTGCCCGCTGAGGTCTGAGCCTCTCGCCTGGGTCCCTCCCCCAACTGAAAGAAGCACAGGGGGCTGCTCCAAAGCCCCCTCTGAGGAGTGTGCGCCCTTCCCCGACACACCTGACAGATTCTCTTCCACAGACGCCGCCCAGCCCAAGGCTGCGCGGCACAATGAGCCCCACCTGCAAAGAATGTCTGTAAATCCCGCGGCTCTGCACAGGGCAGCCAATTGCAGGACCGGGCAGCAAATCCCAGGAGAAAAGCAGAAGCCATCCTGTTGACAATTCATTCGTGTTTCTCCCCAAATCCATCCACAACAGAACTGTTAAGCTCATGTTTCCTCTCCTGTTGCAAACAATTGTAAAAATGATTGGTATCTGCCCTCAGTTAGAGCCCGTCTGCTTCATCCCCAGGCTAAATCTTTCTGGAAGGGCCTCTTGGGTGAAAAACAGGCATTCCCAAGACGTGCAGATAATGCTTACTCTTAGGGACCCTAATCACTCAGCTCAGAGAAGAGAATTGCAAAGGCCGGTCCAGGTAAGTGCTGACTTTCTGGAAACCTGAGGCCTGCTGTAGATGCCAGGCCGGGCCCCTGAGGGCAGGAGGGCTCAGGGTGGCCTCCGGAGACCGAGTTAGTCACAGGGTGTCACTCTGCTGCTCGAGCTCCCTGATGAGAACTCGAACCTCCTGCACGGGTCTCCCGTCTTTGTCTACGGCTCTAAAACCTCTTCTCAAAGTAGAAATGGTATCGGGGAATGGCGGAGGGTATCAGGAAGAGAGCTCAGGCAGCAGCCAGGACAGCTGGTTCTGATCCTGGCTCTGACACCAGCTGGCTGTGCCTTCAGGGAAGAGCCTTCCCCTCTCTGGGCTTTGGTTTTCTCATCTGAACATTTGGAACAAATGGCTTCCAGGGTCCTGGCCAACTTCTAGTCCGTGAGCACACATGCGGATTCAGAGAGGTTCGACCCAGAGAGCACCGCAGAGCCCGGTGCCAACAGCCCGTCCTGGTCAAGCCAGGGGGCTGGCACCTGCGCGGCAACTTGGCTGCGGCTACGTACGCACACACCGCGGCTGCGGGAGCCCGTGCGACAGCTGAAGGGGAAAACACCTCTGCAGCCTGAAGGAACCCAAAAGTCTTTTAAACCATAAATTTCTATCTTTCATGAGTGTACCTTTATTCCTCCCCAGATCCATCCCTCCTTCTTCCAGCGAAAGCTCTAATTTCATTGAAGGATCCATCCCTCCCCCACTCTCCATCCACACAGAGTGGAGCAGGGTCCCACGTCTAAGCCGATCGGCACATCCGTCCCCCTGGCCAAGACATTAGTTCAGAGGAGGCACGTGGCCAGAGCCAGCCCCATCAGAGCCAGCCTCAGGCCCTCCGCCAGCAATGCTGGGACAGAGACTCCAGCCTCTCCCACTAGATCAAATAAGATGGGACGTGGGGACAGGGCAGCTGCAGCCGTCTTCTACCCACGTGGAGACTGAGAATAGAACTAACTCAGCTCGAAGGAACCAAGGAATGAGGAGAAAGAAACCCTTCCACGGAGAAAGTTCGGGTGCTGGATCGAGCCACACCTGATCCACCCATGGACTATTCAGATAGAGAATATTAAAGAAACATCACATCTGATTCCTCAAGTTCCTAATCCTCTCTTTGAAAGTCTTTTGCTGATTAAGAGATCAGAACAGCCCCACAAGCACATCCAGCCAATTCTCTGAGTTAGAAATGGATTCATCCAATCATCGATTGATTCAACAAATATTCACTGAGTATCAAACCTTATGCCATCAGCGGTGATCAAGGCACAGTCCCTGCCCTCAAGAGCGCTCCCGGCGAGGGGCCACAGCCATGCACCGGCAGGTCCACTGCAGTGTGATGCCGACTGCACCACAGGAAGTGGGGGAGGGTGTGCTGTGGACTCACAGCCGCTAACCCAGTGAGGACAAGGACCAGGGACGTCTTCCCAGGGGGGCGTCTAAAGGCAACTGCGACGTCCTCGTAGATTCAGAGCCGATGAGCCCCTCACTGGCTGCTCCCAGCAGTCCTCAGAGCAACACTGTGCCGGACGCTGGGCAGGGACTGCCCGCCCCGCTCCACAGAGAAGCAGGCAGAGACCCGAGGATTCAGGCCAAGCAGGGAGGAGAGGCCAAATCTCACGCACATCATCCTGCACCGTCACCTCACAACACTCTCACTTAATGACTGCGCGGGACCCCAAAGTTGGCATCAAAATGACCAAGACCAGCCATCTGCCCCCAAAGGATGGCTGGGGTGCAGGGAAGATGCCACAGGAGTCAGAGACTGGCCACACACCTGCTGGTGCCCCCGTGCCCATGGCCACGCCAGCCCTCCTGGACGTACCCCAGATGCAAGCCACGCTCCAGGGAAGGGCTTCACCACCGGGACCCGCGGGCAAAGGCAGCGTTTGTAGGAGCCACAAACACTTCTCACGCGAGCCTCAGCAGAGCCCTGGCCAACCGGCCACACCGCATGGTCTATGACGATGGCAAAGGGCCTGTGGCCGTTGACGGAGGTGGAGGGTAAGTCCCAGAAGCGTCCCAACACATGGGCCTCGCTCTAACGGCAAGGTCAGAGATAGGCGTGGAATGAAATTCTCTCCTTTTTTTTTTTTTTACCATGATATGATGAAGAACAAGAGAAAATAAAAGCTATTAATAGATTAAGAACGTGGACTTCAGAGTCAGGAAGTCCTGAGTTTGAGTCCACGTACTAAGTCTGTACAATGTTCCTTTAAATAATATCAACGGCCAGAAATAGTAAGTCACTCAGGGCTTCTAAAATTCAGTTTCTTCATCTGTAAAACGGAGATGACACCTCCTAAGGTTACAGGTGGCCGTGCCGAGCACAGAGGGAGCAGGGTCAGTGTTGGACTGACAGTACTAATTAGACAAATGGTAACAGTCTCCTGATTATCCTTATTATTCCTTTTATCTCTCTGCCACTCTCTGCCTGTCCCCCACAGCCACAGAACGGAACTTAGGACACACTAATTAAAGATGAGAGAGAAAGAAGCCAGGTCTAGAATGATGCTCTTCTACAAAGGCAAAATATTATATGAGGGTGAAAAGTATCATTTCACAGAAGCAGCCACGGCCCCCACAGACCTCCAGAGCCCGTGGCTGGGCACCGTGGCCCCCCACCTGCTCCCACCGTCCCACGCAGCTGGGTGAGACAGCAAGGGCGGGGCCCACGTAAGAATCCAGGGTTGTTCACACACAAAGGACGCCGACTCTGGGGTTGGCCATTTGCACTATGGTTTGTCCAACATTTTATTTAAAATACATTTAACAGCAATGTTAACAGGTAACAGCAATAGAGTATTTACTATGTGCCAAGCACTTTCTAAGCATTAATTCACCCAATCCTCACAAGAGCCCTAGAAGGCAGGAGCCATTATCACCCCCAGGGAGACAGGAGGAGGAAGCACCAAGCCCAGGGTCTCAGGACCCGTCAGCAGCAGAGGGAGGATTTGAACCGGGCAGGCCCAGAGCCCTGCTCTCAGCAGCACACTCTGCTGCTCCCCGCAGAGCGGACCCCCCAGGACTGATCCTCGGTCCTAATACCTGAGAAAACAGGGGTCTCACATGGTGTCTAACATGTTCTAGTAGACATCAAACACAACCATAATTATTCACTTCAAAGATAAGTTCCCCGAGGGGCCTCCCAGAGTCAACGTCGGTGCTATTGGTCACACACAGACCACACCTCCGGAGACCCAGCCCTGGTGGGGACAGGGTCCAGGCAGGAGAAGGCGGCCCTGAAGGGTCTGGAGCCGTGGGGGTCCCCCATCACGACAGCAGCCTGAGGCTAGGGGGCTTCAGGGCAGCCTGGAGGGAAGACACCGAGGGACGGAGACCAGGGGGACAGGGCCCGGCAGCTCAGAGGGACAGCAGGGAATCCAGGCACACAAATGCCACAGCTAGGTGTGCTCGGCCCTTTGCTGGGCTTGGTGGGGGAGGCGGGCTGGCCATACAGAGGCCAAGTCTAGGAAAGAGACAGAGGGGACAGAGGCCACAGGGCTGCCCCCCAGCCCTGCCCCAGCACCTCCCGCAGAAACGGTCCCTCCACCCCAGCCCCCTTCCCTCCCACTGTTTCCATGGCAAAAGGGGTTGATTCTGTGGATAAACCAAAAATTGTTTTTATTTCTCTCAAAGGTCACCTAAAATGAGCCACCCCTGCCTGTCCTTCATCCAGGTATTTTTCAAGCCTCGAAGGCCAGTCCTCACGTCACCCAGGCAGCCCTTTCCCCTCTGCAGCTGGGACGTCACACGGGGCACCCGTCCACCCAGCACCGGCACAGCAGCCAACGGGTCCATTTCATGGAAACAGGAGATCGGACGCTGTGACACACACTCCGCTTTCTCTTCCTCCTCTACTGTTTTCCAGCCCAGAAACCACACCAGGGGGGCCCTCGAGTCACTCCCTGGGTAGCAGGTCCCTACCAGACACACGACACGTTGCTGAGCTGCCCCTTGAGAAGACCAAAACTCCGTCGAGCAAGGGAAGAATATTCTTAGGTTAAAAGAAAAAAAGGCTTTCAGGGGCAGACAGTGTTACATGCAGAGCTCTAGTTTTTTATCATTCCCGAACACACCAGTGTCCCTGTGTGCTGCTTTGTTCTTCAGATTCCATAACCGCCTTCTCTCGTGTGCTTGGGGGATGCATTTCCCAAGCTCTCCAGGCAGCAGGTCTCCCAGGGACTCCGTCTCTCCTGAACACCTCTTCCAGTAGCCGCAAACCCCAAACCGAATGTTCCCCAACTACCCATCTTGTGGAGGAATCAACCTGCTTTGGCCAAATGTCCCCAAACCACACCCTTTCTGAAGATCTGGAGGTTTTCTGGGTGATGCCTCAAATCAGAGAATGCTCAGAAGCGGTGTCTGGTTTCAACGTCTCCACCATGTCTTCCTCCATCACACGCCTCTCCGGCCTCTGTCCTCCCTCCTGCCCTGGGCTGGGTCTGTCTCTGGCTCGCTGGGTAACGAGCCCAGCAAGGCCAGACGGCTTCCAACCAGCCGCTTCTCAGACACAAGTCAGCCAGACTGCTGCCTGCATTTGGGATAGGAATAAACAGTCATGGGCAAGGTGGGGGTGCAAAATAAGAACTGGGCCCATTTCAAAGGTTATCCGGGGAGAGCAGGATCATCAGGCGGGGGAGAAATGTGCTATGGTACCCGCTTCCCAAAGAGTGGCCCTTGTTAAAGCCAGGCGGAAGGCATAGCGTGGCCGCAGTTCAGACACCTAACTCTTGTCCCAGCTCCACCCGCCACACCGTGGGACAAGGCTCTTAGCTTTGGCCAGGACAGTCAGTGCCACAGTTTCCTTAGACTGCAAGTGGCAGCCGGAGAGTTGTACATCCCAGACTCTGCCTGAGAGGAAAGCGTGCTCAGCCCTGGGTCTGGACAGCGGCAGGTCACATCCCGCTCTGCTCTCTCTCAGCACTGAACACCTCGTGTCCGTCCCCGGGCACAGAAGGAAAACGCCCAGGTCAGGGTCCTGAGCCAAACCCCAAGTCCCCAGGGGAAAGGCCACAGAAGGAACAGGCTCGGCGCCAGTGTGACTCCTCACACGAACACGGCACCTAACGGCCCACGCACCGGAGCTGGGCTGCCCGGGTCAGAACCCAGCCCCACCCCCCTGCCTGTGTGACCCGGGACAAGATGTCATCACCCACGGCAGCAAAATGTGGGTGACACTATTGACCTCGTGAGGGTTAAACGAGTTAATACCCTAAAGTACCTAGTACAGCTTCTGGCATATTTATAAGCACTGTTAACTTTATAATTTTTTTTAATTTTCAGATTATTGCCCCTCTCCCCCAAAGCAGAACCCCCGAAACAAATGGCCTCTGAATTTCTGATGTAAAATCTTAACTTCTGTCTCACTCATGCGGCACCCTCAGAAGCACAACTGACCTGACTTTGTCTCTCTCTCTGCCCTGCCCCCTCCGCCCCCACCCACCCATCCGTCCCAGCATGTCACGGCTCTGGGCCACAGCCTGGTCCGCATAGAACAAATGAGATTCCAGGTCCCTCCCTCCCTACCCCCACCCAGTCAGTTTCCTCTCCGTGAGTGTCGCTGTATCTCTGCCCCCTGGAAAGTAGGACACCAAGGTTTATACGGTTCCCCCATCTCAGGAAGCCCTTAGAAAACACTACGCATAGCCCATGAGAAATGAAACTGGGAAACAAGATGGTGACCATGAACAGAGCCATGGGAACAAACCCAAAGTGCCCTTTCTTCACTTGGGGAAGTCACGAGGGCTCCCTTCTTCCAAGGAAGACATATTTGGGAGCTGAAACTGAAGCCCCGAGAACCCGCCTGCCACATCACAGAGCCCCTGCACCTCTACACACCTGTCGGCTGACGGATCACGGCAGGGGCGCGGGGCTGCGGGCTGCACAAGCAACACCCAGAACCGCTTCCCCCACCAGAGACGCCCGGGCTGGGGGGAGCCGGGAAGGGCTGCGAGTGCCCACACGTCCACACCCTGCAGTAGTAACGGCAACAGAGCGTGCCAGCGCCGAGGCCCACACTGCACAGACAGGCACCGAGTGTTTACACAAGGCCTGCAGCCCTTCTTGCGTGATGCAAGACGCCACAGCAGTGGAGGTTTCCACTGCATAGGCATTCCTGGGGCCAGACCACAGGGGCCCAGACCCCTCTCTTCCAACGGGGGCTCCCCCAGGGAGGTACAGACTCTGGGTGGGGCCTCTTAGAGAGCAGCTGCCCTTAACAAAGGGCCTCCTTCCCTTCCCCACGTGCCTTTAGTGGGGCTCCCGCCACTACGGAGGATTTGAGTGGAAGCAAATATGTCGAGAGAGGGAGAAAGGAGCTGCCCTGAACTTCCCAGAGCCACAGACCGGCTTCTGGACCGGGCAGGCCCCAGCACACCAGCAACGTGAAATCACAGGCCTGGGGCTCTAAGAGGCATCCTTGATGCTAAGAACTTGACCTTAATCCTGCTGACCCTCAGACCCCACGACAGCTCCTAAGAAGTGCCAGTTAAATATGTTAAACTGAGAAACTGCAACTAGTAGAACCCAAGTCTCTGCCATTTTATTCAAAAATGTTTACTTCATGTTTCCCTATTAAATATAAGCAACGTCCCCCTTGTATACATTTGCACCACATTCACACAATGTGGTCCCCATCAGCATTTGAATTATGGGCACAGGCCCTGAAATGTTAGTTTTGTGCTAAAATAAATATTGGAATAATATTCACTCTGCTTTTTTGAAGTAGTCAACATCACAATTTGTGATCGAGGAGCTGAGGCCCCATTTGCTTTGTTAAATAACAAGAGGATAACCAAGGCAATGCCCCGGGACGCGGATCCAAATGGCCTCCTGGGACGCTGTGCAGCTTTGTCATCGCATCATCTGCCAACAGTGGTCCCGACCCCGCTTCTCGGACGGCACTGGGCAAATACCCCGGGCCACGTACAGCTGAAGCCCCCGCACCATCACCAAACCCAGCACGGGTTTCCTAACAACTTTGCTTGGAGCTCCTGGATGCAAAAGGAAGAAAGAAAGAGAAAGGAAGAGAAGGCGGTAGGGCTGACACAAGCCCTGGGAACAAATCCCGTCTTCCATTCCTCTTTGGGGCACCCCGTCTAGAAAAGTGCTCTTCCTCCCTTCACAAGGCCCTATGCCCCTCACACGTGGGCCATCTGGGGCCTCGTCTCCGTGGCTTGATGAAAGCAAGGACCACGAGGGCACAGTTCAGAAGCGCAGCACACGGCCCTGCCCCACAGGGTCCCGTATCTGGGGTAGAACACAGAGCTCAGACCCAGGCCACCCACAGGCAGAAGCCCAGCCCTGGTTCTGGTGATTCTGATCATTCTGGTCATTTTAAGGAGCTCAAAATGATGCCTGGGTTGAGGCAGGGAGCCTCCCCCTCCCAGGTGAGGGGGCCCTGGGCTGATGTCCCAGGCCACCGGGCCGTGCTTTGCTGGGTCCTGTCCCCTGGGTACATTCTCTCATGGGTGTCACAAACCAACTCTGTAAGGGAATCCGGGCAGGTCCTAGAATCCCCATTTTACAGATGTGAAAGCTGAGGCTCAGAGAGGCTTACCAAGATTAGGTGGCTGGTGACGGTGGTCTCCTCCCGGCCCCCTCCAGTGTGTCTATGAATTGCATTCCTGGAGCCTTCCCTCTGTGCTCTGGGCAGTCTGAAAATCTGGACCCAGGGCCTGTCACGAGCGGCATATCCTATAGCTTCTCAAGAGCTCAGTCCCCTCAACTGTAAAACGAGGGGGCTGCCCTAATTATCGTTGTGACTGTTGCTGCTATGAGAAGTGTTAGCACTTCACGGTCCCTTCCAGCTCTGGCTTTCACTCTTACCCTGATCACCCTTTGGAAACCCAGCAAGCCATGCCCACTGAGCAGTGGATCACAGCCAGGGAGCACCTGCTGCCCGGCCCCCAGCCCTGCGGCTGCACCCCCGAAACTCCACCACCAAGACCCTGCATTGCATGAGGCTGGCGGCTCCTCCCCGCCCTGCCAAACACGCTCCCTGCCCCGTAGGAAAAATGTGACGCAGTTGGGCCTGACTTGGAGAGCATTAGGTTATGATAATTTGAGCTCCATTCAATTATTGCTATTAAATGCATGAGCAGAATACCGTAGCTGGTGGGCTGGATTCCTGTTAAGAAAAATAAGTGGGTTTATATTTCAAACTGGAAGACATCTCTAACCAAAGAATCCAAATGAATGAAGTAACTTTAGACCTTTTCCTCTTTGGCCATGCTTCGCTCAGAGGAGAAATGTGTCTTTCAAACCAGAATTCCGGGCCCATTCTGGCGATCTGCTCGGCTTCAACCCAGCTAATTAAATTAAGCCACAGCCACCTCGCTCCTAACTGGGCGAGAGGGGGCCCATAAATTACGCTGCCCTGAACTCCCCACAAATTGCCTCTCCCCAAAGAGGGCTGCACCGTTTGAGAAAACGCATCTACAGGCAGTACGTGGCGTGAGGCCCCGATAATTGGCCCCCCCACTCGCCCGCCAGTGGAGAAATAATGAGCAGCGTGAGCTCGCGGAGGCTCAGCAAACAGGGCAGAGAAGGTCCCGGGCTCCAGAACTCGGGCCAAGCGCCGGCCGGCATTGCTCCAGCCGGCCCAGAGCGCCATGGGAGCCTTCTCCTGGGTGTGGCCTCGCTGTTGCATCGCAGACAGACTCCCCGCAGCCCTGAGCCACACTGGCAGGTGGGGACCTGGACCGCATGTAGTCAGCAGGTCCTGCAGACCTGCTCTGGGGGACTGCACATGGCACAAACCCAGGGGTGCCACGTGTGGAGCGTCCCTGGGGCTGCACAGCATGAGGGCCCTGCTACTCTGAGCCCCAGAGTGGCGGCTCCAACTCTGCCCATCAACTCTCAAAGACAGGACTTCCTGGAGGAAGAGGAGCAACAGTAATGACCCTGGGGAATTCTGCTATTACCTAGAGGGCCCCCCCACAAGGCCACCTTCACTCAGCTCTCCTCACTCCTTCCCCAAAACACCCAGGAGACAGGGCAGGGGGACTTGTTCCCGATACCGTCTCTGCCTCTCTGTATTCCCAGCAGAAGTTGCAATTTTTCTGCCAAAGCAAAGCGAACTCTCTCCATCATTTTAGCAATGGGAGTGGCCCCCATTACGTGCGGGCGAAATCCCCCGGGTGCGCAGGGAAGAAAATCAGCAAGAACCGCGCAGCGGGGAGAGTGAAACGCAGGCAGGCCTGGGATGCGGAGTTTGCAGAGCGCTAATCCCCCGCACCGAGGGACTGCTTTTAACAAGGCAGGCTGTTTGCGAGGGGATTCGGGTGGACTCACACGTGCTGTCGTGGCAGGCTCTTACTGCTTTGTTCTGTATTCACCATTTTCTCATTTTAGGCTTTCTTATCCAAAAATGTCTGTGCTGTGAAAACCAGCACCATTTTGGACAACTCCTCAATTTAAGAGACATTTTTTTTAAATGTCACTCCTCTCTAGCATGCTGCCACTCAAAAAGGCACAGTGTCGGGGGGGTGGTGATTCCAGCCTAACTCCCCATCTGCATCTGCCTCTGCTCCCCGCTGAGCTGGGCCAGGGACCCTGGGGACCAGGCTGAGCTCCTTGGCTGAGAAGCAGGCCTGGTAATTGGGCTCTGCAGCTACAAAACCCCAATGTCCTTGGGGGAGCCAGGGCAGGTCCCCCCACGCTCTCTCTTGAGCCGCTCTCCTGGGACGTGGACAACGGCTGTAATAGCGGACATCATCGCGCACCGTGCACCAGGCGCCGTGCCAGGCGCTTTACATGCACCATTTCATTTAATCCTCACGGCAAGTCTGTGAGGTGGGCACCATTATCCCCTCTTACAGACAAAGAAACTGAGGCTTAGAGGAGTGAAGGAAGCTGGCCAAGGGCCCACAGCTGACCATCAGCGGAGCCGGGTTTCCCACACGGCACTGGCCCCCAAGCAGGCCTTCGGCTTGTCTGCCGCTCGGGCTGTGCACGCCTCTGCCCCCCCCCGTGCCTGGGCTTTGGGAGGCAGCGGGTGCAGGATGCCGGACTGGGAAGAACTGGCGAGCACAGAGAAAGGAACCCAAGTCTGCCGGTCTCTCCGTTTTCCTGGTAAGCCAGTCCCGGCACGTTGCGGGGAGGGAGGATTCCCAAGTGCAGCTGGGACAGAACCGCCTCAGTGCAATCAGGAGACCCCAAGTCGGGGAGCAGAGCAAGACCTTCCGTGGAGGCCGAGGGGCCGCGTCTGGCATAGTGCCAGCAGCAGCAGGGACCTCAGAAGGCTGCTCCCCCTGCACCACCCAACTGTGTCTACCAACGTGCTGCAGGCGGCCGGCTGGGCCACTTTCTGAGTCACAGAGGGGTGTGGGTGACGCCAGGAAGCCAAGCTGAAAATTGACCTTCTCCCTGAGGTCACTGCCAGCACGGTGCGGGTCACGTGGCCACCATCCGCCAATGGCTTAACCTGCTGCAAAGGGGGGGAGGACAACCAGACCAGCACGTGACACGACCACCATTGGAAAACCCACCAGTCCCTCCCCAGCACGGGGACCAGCAGACAACATCCCGGCAAAGCCAACACCACCCGACAGAGGCCAGACCCGAGCACAGGCACGCACTCCGACTGCCCTCGATCCCTGGCACGCCGGGATGACGCAGCCACACCTGCCCCAGCCCCCCTGGATAAACACAGGCTGACTGGCATGCACTTTGAAATCTGAACCTCCAAGATGCAAACCAGGGTTGTAAGCGATCGGACTCTGTTAATTCTGCTGGCATCACCCACAGGACCGAGCATGGCTCTCAGGGCGTGGCCACCGTCAGCAGACCAGCCACATCTGCTTGCGTTTCATCACCAGCGTGGTACAGTTTGACTTTCAGCTGACCTTGAAATTCACAAACTCCAGCAGGGGAGGGGGTGGAAGTTGGGGGGACGAGTGAAAGCCGCTAAAAGGAAGCAGAAATAAAACAAGCTGGCACTGCCCCGTGCCCCCCAAAATTAAAACCAAATGAACATATCAAAGGGCACTTTCCCAGCTATTTCGGCTCCAACACTCCTCAGCTTTAATCAAGCCCCCGGGAGAGAAAAGCCTCAGGCGGCTGTAATCTGCCACCTGCCTTCACCTGTGCAGCGAGGGCCGAGTCTGAGAGTTATTTGGGGCTGGTCTGCCCCAAATGCACAGGCTCTTCCACGATGCCTCCTCCCCAAGCCAAGCCTGGTTCCCTCGGCCCCGACAGCACCTGCCGGCCTGGGGTCCCCCCGCCCAGAGGAGAGCGGCAGGGTGAGGAAGGCTCCAGGGAGGACCTCCGTGTAGGCCCCAGCTCAAACAGACCAGGTCCTTCAGACACAGAGGACATTGGAGCCCAGGGTGCTAATAGCTGTGCCTTCTACCGCATGGAGCTTCCAGAAGGGAGAGGCGGGGACAGCGCAAACGAGAAGAGGCTGCCTTCAATCCAAGCCATGCCTCTCCTCCTCCCTCGCTGTGGGACCACGCGCCAGCCCCATCCCAGAGCCCCCGGTGCCCCCGAGGAGAGCACGACTGGGAAAGACGATCAACGATGCAGCTTTTCCTAGTGCAGTTCCACACGTCAATGATAAATATACACAAAACTTTACCACGACTCTTCATCCCAGCGTCCCGAGAGCCCCCGGGGGCAGGAACTGTGGAGGAGCCTGCTCGGAGAGGAGAGGTGGGCTTGCCAAGGCCACACAGCTGGGCAGGCGGATGGCAGAGCTGGGATGAGACTCAGGTCTCTGGAGCCTCAGTTTGTGCCCGTTCCGAGGTTCCGTGCCGCCTCTGGGGGCCTCTCCAGCTCTGGCATCCGCACGTCTGTTCCAAGACTGCCGTGAGGTTTGCTCCTGGGGAATCTCCCCCAGAGAAATTACAGCGTCTGCCTGCTAGAGTGAGCCCTCGGAGTCCCAGAGCAGAGGGGAAGCTAGAGCTAGCGAGAGGCGTCACGAAAGGGGCAGGGGGCCACGCTCCCCTGGCCCTACCTGCAGAAAGCAGGGCCGGCACTCGCCACGTGCTCACTGCGTACCAGGTGCTTCCCACCTCCCTCTCATTCAGCCCCCACCTGCCCGAGATAGGAGCTATTATCACTCATTTGACACATTCATTCTTTACTCATTCAACAAACGTGAGTGCTTACGTGTGTGAGCCGCTGGACGGGAACGCTGGGCTCGGAATAGGTGACTTACCCAAGCTCCCGCCCCAAGTATACCGAAGTGTAACACTTGTGGGTGGAGCCCTACAAGTATTCCATTTTTCCTTTCTGGGCCTGTCACCCCTCACCCTAGAAACTGTCTTTTTGGTGGTGTGTTCTAGGGAGCACGGGCTATCTGTGTGAGAAACTGAGTCGATGCTCATGGGCTGGCCAGGCTCCGCTGGGCTCTGTGGCCACTGGCTTCCCAGTCGGCTGCCTGTGGGATGGCAGTGGGGACAGCTGTCCTGCCATGGAGCACAGAGGGGCCCATGCCAGGTTTGCCTAGTGCACGGCTGGCCAGTCCTGACGCAGCCCCTGCCGGGCCTCCCCTGCCAGGGGCTGGGGGCTCCATCCCCGGGCCAGCTCACGGCCCCAGCAGCGGGAAGCCCCCCCACACGGCATCCCTGCAGGGCCAGGCCAGAGCAGCAGCCTCAGGAGAGGACAGGCTGCAACAGGTGAGGGAGAAAATTAGGACACGTGTGAAGGCAACAGGCAGGTGGAGGGCTGGCACTGCCAAGTAAGGCCTGGTACCCGCCACAGACGCAGTGCCCATCAGCACTGGTTGGTGGCTGGGAGAGGCCTCAAGGGGGTGAAAGTGACACCAGGGAAGAGAAAGGTGTAGGACAGTCTAGCAACAAGCATTTGTTGATCACCTGCCTACACCACGGCACAGGGAGAAACCAAACGCTCAAAGAGCAACATCCAGCCCCGGGTGCTCCTGGCTCGGGGGGGCCAGCCTGCCCCCAGGGCCTCAAACCCCACCCTGAGGTCCATTCCGAAGAGTCCAAGGCACTGTCTGGGTCCTGCCATGGGCAGCCCTGAACTAAGCCACCCCCGTGTGGCTCTGCTCTCCTGGGCCCCCAGGCTGCAGCACAGGGTCCGGCAGGTGTCTCCAAGTTCTGGGGTCACCCCTGCCACACTCACAGAACTCTTCCGGGCACTCCAGGCCCTGCCTGGGGATGTCAGTCTTGAGGGGGCGTGCGGAGGAGAGCAGAAGTGAGGACATGGGAACCTGGGGTCATGAGTACTCTTAGGGACCCAGGAGGTTGACATGCACACCTAACCACAACCACCCTCCTGTGGTCGGGTGACCAGGCAGGCCTTGAGCTTATGCAAGAGAGGAGACAGTCTTGTCCCAGATTCAAGTCCTAAGCCTGGCACTTAACCAGCCTCCAGCAGGCCCCTGGGCCACAGCTTCCTCAACTGAAATTAGGGGTGTTTGGGCGACACAGGATTTCTGTGAGCAGAGATGAAGAGATCATCTGGTGGGTGTGCTGGGACCTTTCTCCCCGAACCTGAGACCTCTCACTGTCCCCAGCCTTCCTGGGGGCAGAAAGTCACAGGCCTCAGGGTGCCACACCAAATGGCCCCAGAGCCAGGGCAATGCCCTCTTGTAATGTGAACGAAAGTCAAACCAACACCCTTCAAGTGGGGTCCCTGATGGTGGGTTCCAAGGGTGGGAAGATCCCTGGTCGGCAAGGAGGCCTTTGCACCCCTCTAGCACGAGGGCCAGGAGGAACATCTTCCTCTGGTGCCCCCAGGACAAGATTTGACCAAATTCTCTTCAGCAAGGTGGAAGCAGCCCCTCTCCCCTCGGCCCCCGACAAGCAAGGCTGTGCCGGCCTGCACCGCCATCCACAGGCTGCAGACCAGGACCCGGCCCGCGGCAGGGCGGGGCGCACGCGGTTCCGTCCGCAGCTGGACGGCTTCTTGACAGTTATTGGCAGGACCCCGCTTCCGAAGACGAGCGGGGGAAGGGGCGAAGGAAGAAAAGCCAATTTTGTTTCGATTGCTGCTGACAGCTGTCCGTAGGAGCGCGGAGGCGCGAGCCCACGTAATCTAAACTCGAGCGGCCCAGGTCTCCCCTCAACCCAGAAATGAGCTTGTTAGAAGACTGTGGATCCCGGCCGTTTCCCTTGACAGCTTCCTTCCCCTAATGCACGCGGCAAATTGGCAACCTGTCCTCGGGCATTTGCATCCCGCGTCCCTGGAGGGAGATATCTCTATTATTCTGTTTTGGATAAAGGAGGCTGTTTGAGATGACAGGTAGCAAAGGCCTCTTTAATAAACCACGCAAGCAGCCGGAGAGAGCCGGGCTGCGGAGAGGGACTTGACAAATAGGTGGATTTGCAGCCCGGAGCATTAGCAGGGCCAGCCAGAGCCCCGAGCAGGGGGATGCGGGGCCGAGATAAATCAGCCCCTTGTTACTCTGGTTTAACCGTCTCGTTGCGGGAGCCTCTGTCCACTCCCACCTGCACCCGCGGACGCAGGAAACGGACTCTCACGTGGATTTGCGGCCTCAGACCTGCAGGCGGCTGCGACTTGCCTCTCCAAGCTCACCGCAGGCTGCGGGCGGCGAAGCTTCCATGTCAGTCTGCAAACCTTCGAGGACTTTGCCCTTCCCTCATCTCTATCCCAGTCTCTACTGCTACTAAATATGTTTTTCCATAATCCCAATTTTAAGAAAAAATAAACATTTACTCAGCACTAATCACGGTCCTCCACTGTACTGCCCTAAGCCACGGAAGCGCATTCCCCTCTCGTTTTGTTTCCCTCGATGCGACTATTTACACCATTGTACAAACAGCTTCTCATTCAATTTTCTCGTTCTGGGCTCTATGGTCTCCCCCTTTCCTTAATCTCAAAGGAGCCGGGCCTAGAACGCTGGGCTCTGTCCAGGGTGTGCTGGTAACTGTTTAACAGCCAGCTCTTGGAGAAAATAAATAAAAACCTGATTTGTAGTGTTTGCCGATTTCTATGGTGTAAATACCACCACTGTGGCCGATTTCAAGCTTCCAGCGAGATGTCACTGAACTCAGAGTTGGGAAGAAATATGCACAGTCTGCTCGTGCACTGGCTCCGACACCTGCTGATTCTGTCCCTCCACAGTCCCGTCTCTTCCCCTCGGCCCAAGGACAAACGCTCCCGACCCTGGAATCCAGCGAGCACCCACACGTAAACCTTTCCCTGACCCCAGCCATACCCCTCCCGCACAGCTCTGCTGCCTGAACGGACAAGGCTTTCTACCTGCACCGTGCCGAGACATCTTCACCGAAGACATCCTGGATTCAACTCACAGCTCCGTCATCACTTAGAACACACACGACTCTGGGTACATCCCATAACCATGCTGTGCCTTGGCTTCCACAACCAGAGGTGGAAAATCTTAGCTCGTGAGGGTTAAGGGAGGCAGTGCATGGCACACAGTAGGTGCTCAGTAATGCTGGTGATGCTCCTCACTCACCTGGCGATGGTGTCCCTGCCACAACTCAGCAGGACGCCCACACCTCCTCACCCGGGGGGCCGGCCGGGCTGCTGAGGCTGCCCCGCAGGGCTGCGGGCTTGTTTGCTTCTCAAGGGCAAACGGCTGCAGCTGTGCGGAGCCCGGGGCCGAGCCACGCAGTCCTGCCCACCCGCTTCCTACAACACCTGCCCCCCGGCGCAGCTGCTCTCCACCGTGCTGCGCATTGCAGTCACCTGGGAAGCTGACGAGCTACTATCGCCTGGGCTCCCCGTGCCCCCGGATTCTCATTTCACAGGTCTGAGGTGCCTTCTGAGCATTCAGATTGCTTTCTTTAATCTCTCCGGGTGGTTCTACCGTGCAGCCAAGGTTGAGGACCGTGTGGAGGGTGGTGCACAGGACTACTCGAAGTCACAGCTCCACACGAGCGTGAGCTCAGCTTTGTTCTCAGCAGGCTCTGGCCTGACGCCTCTTTTGGGTGCATCCTTCCTGATACCACAAGCCCTAGGCCAGCGGACCCCTGTGGCTGGAGTGACCCACAGCAGCCATGTTCTCGCCAAGGTCCAGGTGGTCTGCGAGAGCTCCCCAGCTGGAATGCTGAGCTTCCATGCAAGTCCCTGTGTGCCT
Source organism: Eulemur rufifrons (assembly GCF_041146395.1). NCBI lineage: Eukaryota > Metazoa > Chordata > Mammalia > Primates > Lemuridae > Eulemur > Eulemur rufifrons. The sequence continues at coordinate 3,060,012 of NC_090992.1, read as the reverse complement.
CCCTCAAATGCCTGGACCTCTCCTGCTCCAAGAACCCAGTCAGGGCTGTGAGCCGTGTGAAAAGCACCCTTGGGGGTTGTGTGTGCGCATCCTACAGGACTACACAACGGCCTCAACCAAGGGCAGCAAACGCAAACACTGGGGACCAGGGGCTAATTTTCCAACCTCAACCAGGAACAAATCTTCTGGAATCCTCCTGGGCACTGTCTGGGCAGGTGGCCAAAACTCAATGTGTCCCCTGAACAAAAGGGAGTGGTATTGCTGTCTCCCAACATGTTTTCTGCAGATCGCTAGTTCTATAAGACATTCATCAGGAAAACGGGAGGGGCATTCTTAGACTGAAACACGAAGGAAGCTAGATTTAGAAAGTTAAGTCGGTTTCCTTACTGCAGGACTTCTCTAAGCCTTTGATACAGTAAAGTGCATGAGGAATTTATTAGACCACGGGTCCCTTCTCCCCGTGCTATCTCCCAGGACCAGAGATCCACAAACGTATGTGGCAAAGGCTCAGGAACAGCCAACGTGGCTAACACAGCCCCTGCTCCATCAGGCAGAAGATGAGCCTGCCTGTCCCCTCCCCACCAAACAGTCGCCCAGAGGAGGAGCTGGCCTGGAAGCGCAGAGCCAGGCTCTAAGCCCAGGATCCACTCCAGATCCCACAAATAGGCTCCAACAGGCTTGGGCAGAGTGTGGATTATGCAAATACGTATTGAGGGACTTTTTAAACACAGATTATTCACCCAATTAACTCTAATGGCCCCTCAGAGCTGAGAGGGACTATTGTGTAAACATGTGGGGCTGAATGTGGTCTCGGCCCCAAGATTTCCTCCAAAGACGGGGTTTATGAGTCCCCCCCACGGGCTCCCTCTGGGCCCCAACTTGGCAGATAAGTTCATTGCCCGGAAGGGAATTCTTGCCTAAAATCTGAAGAGGGTAACAATAAAAAGAAGGTTCCAGTCCCCTTTAAGTGAGCAGGGAGCTCTCTGGGTACGGATTTTATATATATTTTCATTTGCCATAAAACATGCATTATAAGACACAGAACATCTGGTAGCCGCTGGTCGCCGAACCCTTTCCCGATAATGGAAGAAACTGTAGACTTCTCTCCAGCGGCCACTTACAGTCACATATTCCAAATGTTTCTCACTGGATACAACCCAGCAGGGGAGAGGCAGACCCATGCCTGCCTCGGGAGGCGGCGGGAGCCCCAGGCCAGCCGGCCCTGCCCGAGTCCAAGGAGGCCAGCTCGCCCAAAGCTGGGCCTCCACCAGGGGATGAGGCCAGAGTCCGGCTTCCCAGCACATCCACGGGGACGTGCCCACAGTCAAGTCTGCTGACCAACAGGGGACCAGGGGACCAATCTTCCAACTTCAACCAGGAATAAGTCTGCCAGAATCCTCCTGGGCTCTCAGGCTGGAGGGGAGGCCAGAGTCTAAGGGTCCACCCCTTACAGAGCCGTGGGAGGCCAGCCGAGAGCTGACCCTCCCTTGGCCCCAGTCTGCTCTCATCCAGCCACGTGAGCCGGGGGCCTGCGAGGCGTTGTCTTCCTCCCTCCCCCTCACTGCCACGCCCGACCCATCCCCACGCCTGGTCACCCTGACCTCCTGAACATACGTCCTCTCCATGGCCACAGCCCCCGGCCCACCCTGCCAAGGCCCTCCTGGACAACTGCCCCTCCTCACTGGTCTTCCAGCTTCCTCTCTGCCCTTTCTCCATCCGTGATCCACTTTTTGAAGTGCAAACGTGATCTTGTGTTTGGCATAGACTCCTTCCTGCTGCTCCTTGGTAGAGAGTTGGACACAGCTCGTGGCTGCCCGAGACCCCTCACCCTGCTGCTCCCTCTGCGTGAAGCACGCTGCCCTCCGAGCTCGGCCCGAACGTTGCTTCCTCCAGGGAACCTGCCCCGATGCCCGACTAGCTCAGATCTCTCCACCCTGCAGGCTCTCACAGCACCGTGTTCCTCCGCCATCCCCGGCCGAAGACACCCAGACAAAAACTATTCCCAGTGCCCAGCACCTGGCACACAGCAGTTGTTCAATAAATACTTGCTGGATGAAAGGGCTCCACCAAGAGAAACAACTGGGGAACAAGACATCTATGGGCCTGGCACTAAGAACGGTGGCAGAGGCTAAGAAGAGAGGGAAGAAATGGCAGTCACACTGTGGGCACACGGCATCCACGACCTCCCCTGATTTAACCCTCCCACCAGCCCCGCCATGTCAGTGTGACTACGTGCACTGCAATCAGGTGGTGAAGTCAGGATTTGAACCCACAACTAGCTGACTCCAAAGCCCACACTCTTTCTCCCACAGCAGCCTACTTGGGAGTCTAGTAGGACAACTGGGGCTTCGTCATGCTGACAGGTGGAAGAGACAGGGTGGGTCCCAGCAGAGGACTTGGCATGAGCAAAAGCATGGCGGTGTGAGACAGCAGTGTGTCTGGGAAAAGCAGGTGCTTCCACAGGGCTAGAGGAAGTTCTAGAAAACAGAGAGCCCCACGCTGCCTGCAGAGCCTCAGGATGGAGGCCGCTGCATGCCAGCCTTAGAAGCCCGGGCATTATCCCGGCTGGCAGAGAGCGTGACCTTAAACCTCTCCTCCATGCCAGAGACGGTGGCCAGCCACTTCATCATCATAAGTGGGTGAGCCCTGTGTAGACCTTTTAGGACATCAGCCTCACATCACCAGGCCCAGGACAGAACAAACAAGCAAACAAGCAAATGAATGACAAGCACAACACACCTATCTCTCAAAAACAGACTCTGAGTCAGCAATCAGCATCCCTTTAGGATCTGAGGGGAAAATATATCCTAGTCCTGGGCTAGTCCAATCTTCTGAGGGCTCTCAGGACTGGAGAGCAGGAAGATTTGGGCCCAAAGAGAGTGCTTGAGAATGAACTTCATCCCATTGCCTAAATCCAAACCCTCTCCCCTCCTTCTCCAGGAAGCCTTTTAAGTGAAGAGAGCAGTCAGGTTCTCCCAGCCACTCTCTGCATGAAAGTGTCACCCCACACCCTCCTCTCTCCCCACCGCCTGTGCACCTCGGCCCCCTTCACGGTAGAACCAAGCACTGCCGGGTTTTTACCAGTGGCTCCATGGTCTCCCGTCATCCCCCAGTCCTCAGTGTTTCTCTCTGGCCCAGCCCCCTCTGGGATGACAGCCGCATCCCAGCCCACCTCGCCCGTTTGAGTGGAGGCCGATGTGCAGGCACCTCACACCCACTGGGGCCTGAAGCCACTTCAGTTTGTGTTTATGTATTGGCCAATTCCAAACCCACAGGGCAGTCAACGTTTCCTGAGGACCTACTACGCGCCAGACACTGATGAGAACGCAAGATGGTAGTAAACCTAAGTTCACTGCCTCATTGGATTAACAAGATTCCATCTCCTGGAACATGATAACAACACGAGCTTAAGGGAGAGTTCAGAGGAGTGTTTGGAGGCCTGTGCCCAAGTGTCCCGTGGATGACGCAGCAGAAGGCTCTCAGCATTCAGAAGAGAGAGAGCCCAGGCCCCTGCACCAGGCTGCGGAGAAGACTTCACAACAGAGCCACAGGAAGATTTGAGCTGAGCTTTAAAGATCAGCTGGAATTTTGATACGCGGAGAAAAGGGGGAGGTCAGTACAGCCGGGCAGAGAGTCCAAGGCAGAAGCACGGACAGCACCGCGGGGTCCCACAGACTAACAACTCTATGCACATGTATGTAAGTGCGTGTGCACATGAGCACACGTGCACACCTTGCACCACTGGCCAAGACGATTATGCAAATCTGGTGCTGGGCCACTTCTCCCATGGGAACCAGCCGTCGGGCAATACTTAGGGCACTGAAAGTGCTACCAGGAGGTGCCAATCTCAACAGTGATGCTTATCATGGTCTTGGAAAACACCCATGGTGTCAAGCATGAAGACCACAGGACAGGGAAGGCCCAGGTAGGGAGCCAGAGCACACCGCCCTCCCAACACCTTCCCACCGCGGTTTAGCAAGGCCTGTCCTGGGGCCGGCCCGGGTTCCAAGAGATTAGGCTGTGGTTTTACCTCACACCTTCATATCCCTGTCCCTGGCAGCCGTGAGCCGCTCCAGCTGCAGGGCTTACGTGACAGGCACTCATCAGAGTCCGCCCAGGCTCGCCACGGCATCTAGGAAAGCTGACATGGCTGTCCACATGGCAGGGGACTTCGGGAAGATTCTCTCCCCGCTCTGGGCATGAGCTTCTTCATCTAAACGTGGCAGGGTTGGACTACATGATCTTTAAGAACCAGTGTATTCTGCAGCTCTGAGACCCAAAGGAATCACATAATTCCCATCTGCTCAGCAGTGGGGCAAGAGCTCACCGGGGCACCAGCCCGACCTGCTCATTTCCACGGGGGAGACCGCCAGCCAGCCAGGCGCGTCTGCAGCGGGAGCTTGTGCAACAGCTCGGAGACTGGGCACACATAATCCCATCACCATGCCAACCAGCCGGCTCCGTGTTGACCCTGGTTTGGGGAGGTGAGGTCAGTAGGCTGAGAGTCCCGGACCTGGCTCTCCTCTAACCAGGCCTCTGCTCCTACGGGCTCAGAGTTCAGCCATCTGAAGTGAGGGCCGGTTCCCCCCAGCTGGAGTTCTCCAAGCCCCTCTCCCACGGGCCGGGAAGGCAGGAAGAGAGGTCACGCGGGCAGTGCGGGGCAGGGGGAAGGCCTGGCAAAGAACACGCACGAGTGATTCACAACATGAGCAATACCAAATGGCTACTAACAGTCAAATGAATGTAACCAGACACAACATATGACTTTCTACTATCGTATCAGCAAAGAACAAAAAGATGAACAAAACCAGGTTGGTCCAGGTGTGGGGAAGTGGACATTCTCAAGCAATGTCCCTGCCTGGTGGGGGCAGTTTGGTAATTATGTATCAGAATGACACGCGTGCATACCCTTTGCTCAGTAGAGTGCTTATGTTCAAGCAACCCGTATTTTACTTACTAAGAATCATGATGCTGGCATATTGTTATAATTTTGTTTTTGTTTTTTATTTTTTAGAGACAGGGTCTCACTCTGTCACCCAGGCTGGAGGGACTGCAGTGACGGCATCGTACCTCACTATAAGCTTGAACTCCTGGGCTCAAGTGATCCTCCCGCCTCAGCCTCCCAAAGTACTGGAATTATAGGCATGAGCCAATACTCCTGGCCTTATTTTATTATTAGTTACTGCTGTTATTTCCTTACTATACCAAATTTATAAATTAAGCTTTGCCATAGGTATGTTTGCATAGGAAAAAACATAGTGTATATAGAGTTCAGTACTTTTTGTGGTTTCAGGTACCCACTGGGGTCTTGGAACACATCCCCTGTGGATAAGGGGGGACTGTCACATATGTGAACATTGGCAATGGGCGTGTGCTACCTTTGTAATCGGAAAAATATGTTAAAGGTAGAAAACATCTATAAAACATGATCTTAATGAATATGGAAAATCCTCCACGTGCAACTGTGTAGGGAAGAAAAGCAAATCACAAACAGCACAACACACCTACATAAACGTGCACGTCCACAGGACCGTCACCAAAATGTCCACACTCCCAGGGAGTGGGATCTTCATCCTGTTTAATGTCTTTATTTTTTTTTTTACTTCCTTTGTAATTTTATGTATTGTCTGAGAAATTTTAAGTGAGCATGTGTCATTTTTATTTTCTAAAAAACTCTCACTTTACTTGCCCAATCCAGGAAAAATCTACACTAAGCAACGAGTCCCTTTGGTTGTGTCCTTCTACTTTACCGTTGTGTCCTCAGAGCTAGTAAGCGGCTGGGACACAGAGCTCCAAAAACAGTGTTTTTTGAATGACTGAGAAACAAAGGACGAGTCTGGCTCTCACCTATCGGAGGAGACCCCCGCCCACGCCGGCAGCTCTGCCAGCTATGTGACAAATGCCTGGGCTGCCAGTATGTGCCAGACCCAGACTCTGTGTCACCCCAGGCCCCTCTGGTCCCTCCTGAACCCACCACCAGCTTGCGCGGATATTACAGATATTACAGAGACTGCTCCCTCTCACCAGATGCTCTGAACGTATCAGCAGCAGCCTGGGGGGCACCAAAGGGAGGGGATGGGGGGAAGAGGGGGACAGAGAGCTGGGAGGCCCATGGCCCCATCAGCACGGAGTGGCAGCAAGACAGAATCTGGGAGGGGAGAGCACGTTTGAGCACGACCCTTGGGAAACCGTGGAAAGGCTCCATTTTGCCACTGGGGTGGGGTGACAAAGCACCACCCACTGAGCCCTGGGAGCCTCATCCAGAAAGGAGGCTGCACACAGCCAGAGGGGACGCCCTCCACGCTCTGGGATGGGGGTTTGGCCCTGGTTGCCTGTCCTCCCCGCGTGCCTGTGCTGTGGTTTTGCTCCAACATCTCAGTCAGGAAGAAGCCCCTGCCCCCCTCCCCTGCCTGGGGCAACAGGTAAGCACTGGGGGCCTGGCGGCAGCTGGAAGTCTTGTCTCAGCAGCCCAGGAGCTCCGGTCCAGCGAGGGAACAGGCTGCATCAGCAAAGAACAGCAGCCGCCTCTGTTCTCTGGGTGCTCACCTTCTGTCGGGCACCGCTCTAGGAGCTTCATGCAGACGAACTCAGTCAAACTTTAAGTCATAAAGGTAAGCGCTATCATCAACCCCAGTTTACAGGTGAAGAAACTGAGTCGCAGAGAGGTTAGGCAACTTGCTTAAGGTCACACAGCTAAGATGTGGGAGAGGCAAGACTAGGCCCAGGCAGGTTGGCCCTTCTTAGTTGCTCTGCTATGGGACCAGAGGCCAAGAGCAGATGGGAGAGAGGACAGAGGGAGAAAAGAAAAGGACCAAGGCCAGAGCCCAGGGCAATAGCCATCGACGAGGAGCTTCCCAAGGACACGAAGCCACCAGGGAGGAGCAGAAGGAAATCAGGAGCGTCCTGGCACAGTGAGCGCTCAATATGTGCTTGACTTAGTCAATGAACAGATGGGCACGCGAAAGCCAGATGACTGGGAGTGGAGCAGGCACTGCCAAGCAGATCGCTGGAGGGAAGAGCGTGCGTGGTCAGCGGTGCCCGCCGCAGACAGGAACCGAGTAGCGGCTGCCAGCTCGGGCCTCTCCCAGCCCACAGGGCTGGCCAGCCAGGTGAGAGAAGGCCTCAGTCCACCCGCACAGCTGCAGAACACTCTCTCCATCCACTGGGACCTTCCTCTATGCCAGGTTCTTTCGAGTGCAGAAGGGATTTGCTCCCCAAACAGTTCACAGCTATAATATTTCTAAAGCTCGCACTGCTAGATGTTGCCTACTTATAACCAGAAACTCCTCCGTAACCAAACTGACAAAGAAGAGTGGCAACTCCGCATTTTCTTTGATTTTGTTTCAAAGAAGAAGAGCTCAGAATTGTGTCCTTGACTGGATCCCAGTTACTCCTTTTCCCCATATATGGCTGGATCCACCGTTTGCCAGGACAAGCCGTGTTTTCCTTATTAAGCAATACACAAAGTTAGCAAACAGAGACCGCTCACTGCCCCACGTCCCAACCCCAACTGTCACAGCTGGAGCAAGGGCCCGGCCAGGCTGCAGAGCACCAGGGGGCCCCAGCAGCCGTGGGGCACACACCGGACTGGGGTCGGGGAGCCTGGCCCGTCTGGCCACATTGACCCAGGTGCGGCCACGGCAGCAGTGCCTGCTGGGTACCAGGCTCGGGGCAAAGTCACGTGGAGTCCTGAGAGCCCCAAGGCGTGGGTACCATTCTCCCCACCTTACAGATGTGCAGAGTGAGGCGCGGTCGGTCACGCGGCTGGGATGGCAGAGGTGGGGAGGGCCACGTGCTGTCTGACTGCACGGCCCGTCTTTCCACGTCTCTGTGGGCCAAGTCTCCACTCTGGGCTCTGGTTCAACCCATCTGCAAACGGAGACGGTTGGAGAGACGATTTCTCCAGCCCCCTCCAACTCTCACCTGAGCAGGTATTCTGTTACGGGGTCCGAGACCCTCCCTCGGGCCCTGTCGTCAAGGTCTGGAATGGGTGACGGGTGTGCGGAGACACGGGCCCTCCCCGCCCCAGAGCAGGTCCTGAGGAGCAGTCGCCACCCAGATGGACCTCGGGACAGAGCCGCAGTCCTGCCCACAGGGCTCTCCCGACCCCTGGAGAAAACACAGCCCGGCACAGCCGGCACCACGTCCTGGGCCCGCCGTCGGGGCCGCCCACGCCTGCCCGTGATCCCCGGGCCTCTGGGATTCAGCACAGGGGACACGGGAGGCTGAGGGAAAGCACCGTCCTCCCAAGTGCACGGGTCCAGGGTGGCCGGAAGCAGACGGGCCCAGGCCCCACGTGGCGTCTTTGGCAAATGCGAGACTGGGCTGACTGCGGGGGACACACCACCCCTCAGAACCACCTGGGGGGGCGCGGCTGGGGCAACCTGGGGGCTGCAGGGCTCCAGCCCAGGCTTCCAGGCATGAATCCCAGGGGTGGGCCCCGAACCCGCATGCTTGACCAGCACCCCAGATTTGACGATGCCGTCCCTGAGACCCCTGCCCCAGGACAACACGTGCTGGTTTCTCCCCGCCCCTTCCACCTCCCATCCTTGTTCCCTCCTCCTCCTCCTCCTCCTCCTCCTCCTCCTCCTCCTCCTCCTCCTCCTCCTCCTCCTCCTCTACGTACATGAACCCAAACATGCAGCCTGTGGGAGCCCCACACAATGCCACATGCCTGGGGCTTTATAATTGGCACTGTTTAGTGCTTTTCACATGAATCTGACAATAAACAACATAATAATGTACCTACAGCTCAAGCTGCTCTTCTTACCCCCGGGAACTACAGCATCTTAACTCACATGGGGTGAAAAGTGAACTCCTGACTCTCATCTCTGGGACTCACCTTCTGATGTACGCTCTGCAGAGGTCAATGTCGATAGACATCAATTAAAGGAATGCATAAGTATGTCAATAACCGTTAAGCAAGCCAGCATAGCTGGTCTCAAACAGTTGATTTATTTCACATTGGTAGAATTTTAAAAGATTAGCAAATGTTCCAAGAAATGACTATCACCCTTGGACGGCAGAAGCGTTTTAATCCGTGATGACAGTTTGTCTTGTGTCATAACCTGACATACCTTTTCCATCCAGCCATTGACTGGGCGCCGTGGTTTTCTGAAGACATCGCGGCTCACGCTGCAACCAGATACCCCGACCCGCTGCGGCTCAGAGCTGCTTCTGGGAGCTCAGCCCACAGCCCATCACCTCCAGGTCGCTGCAGACACTCTGTCTTCTGCTTCTGTTTTGTCTTGAATTAGAACAAAGTGTGTATCCTTCTAATTAGCAGTATGCATCGTTGTAAACATTTCCAATATTAGAAAAGTATATGAAGTACACCGTGAAAGCTCGAACCCTGGCCTGAACGCTGCGGGCATGCGCGGGTGGCAGCCTCCCTTCTCAGGAGATCCCGTGGCTTTCAACTCGGATGGCTCCAGTGACGTCACTGAAGACTTAACCGCTGGCACCGTTCAGTTCCACCTGCCATTACTGAGAACCCAGGGGTCGCAGGGGCCGGGTGGTCCTCAGGACCCCCTTGGACACCAGAACCTCTCTGCCTGGCTCCCCACGGCCACCTCTCCCCAACCCTTCTTCAATTTTTTATGTGGACATTAAAAATATCCACACACCTGTTGGCCATTTGTATGTCTACTTTTCTATTCAGCTCATTTGCCCATTTTTAAATCAGATTATTTGGGGTTTTGTTTGTTTTTGCTGGTGAGTTTCTTGTATATTTCTGGTTATTAATCCCTTGTCAGAGGAATAGTTTGCAAATATTTTCTCCCATTCTGCAGGTTGTCTCTTCACTCTGTTGATTCTATCTTTTGCTGTGCAAAAGCTTTTTAGTTTGATATAGTCCCATTTGTCTCTTTTTGCTTTTGTCAAGTATGCTTTTGAGGTCTTCTCCATATAGCCAACAAGTATGCAAAAACATGCTCAACATCACTAATTGTCACAAAAATGCACATCAAAACCACGATGAGATATCACCTCATCCCAGTGACGATGGCTTCCGTCAAAAAGAAAGAGAATAATAGATGCTGGTGAGAATGTGGAGAAGGGACCCTAATACACTGCTGGTGGGAATGCAAATTAGCACAGCCACTCTGGAGGACAATTTGGAGGTTCCTGAAAAAACTAAAAATAGAACTACTATATGATCCAGCAATCCCACTACTGGGTATATATCCAAAGGAAAAGCAATCAGTATATCAGAGAGATATCTGCACTTGTGCATTTATTGCAGCAAAATTCACAACAGTCAAGATATGGAATCAATCTACGTGTCCATCCATCAATGGACAAATGGAAAAAGAAAATGTGGTATAAGGCCAGGCACAGTGGCTCATGCGTGTAATCCCAGCACTTTAGGAGGCCGAGGTAGGAGGATCACTTGAGGCCTGGAATTGGAGACCAGCCTGAGCAGCATAACAAGATCCAGTCTCTACAAAAAAAAAAAAAAATAGAAAAGACTAGCCAGGGGTGGTCCCAGGTAGGGTAGGCTGAGGTAGGATCACTTGAGCCCAGACATTCAAGATTACAAGGAGCTATGATCACACCACTGCACTCCTATAACAGAATGAGACCCTGTCTCAAAAAAAAAGAAAAAGAAAATGGGGCATATGTACACAACAGAATACTATTCGACTATAAAAACAGACAAAATTCTGTCATTTGGGGCAACGTGGATGAGCTTGGAGGGCGTCATGCTAAGTGCAGTAAGCCAGACACAAAAAGGCAAATATGCATGTTCTCACTCAGCTCTGGAAGCCAAAAAAGTTCAGCTCACAGAAGTAGAGCGTAGCCCAGTGGCTGCTAGAGGGTAGGAGGGGAGGGGAGATCACCAGGGGTTGATTAATGGATACAAAATCAGAGCGAGATAGGAGGAATACATTCTAGTGCTCTCTATCCCTATAGAGTGACTATAACTGACAACAATTTATTGTGTATTTTCAAATAGCTAGAAGAGTGGATTTTTGAATGTTTCCGACACAAAGAAATGATAAATGTTTGAGGTGACACACATGCTAACTACTCTGATTTGTTCATTACACATGGTATGCACATCTCAAAATACCACGCTGTATCCCATGAATATGTATAATTATCGCGTGTCAATTACAAATAATAATAAAAGCAAAAAAAAAAAAAAGACTTGTAAGAACAGCAAGACACTCACTGCTCAGTACGGGTAAGAGTTCTCCGTTCCCAGAAGTTCTCCCATCCCCCCATGACCCAGCCCTACCCACGTTTCCAGACATAGTTTCCTATTTCACTTCTGCACATCGTCGGATCCTCCCCCGTCCCTCCCCAAGCCCCGCTGTCCTGTCTTATTAAAGTTGCTCCAGACTGTCCCCCTGGAAGTCTCCAGCCCAACTTTGCAGGACCAAATCCCTCCCCCACATTCCGAGACTCAACCCACAGCCTCCCTCTCCCGGGAAGCCTTGCCTGGTGCTCCCAGACGGAAGCTGTGATTGATCGCTGAGCACCCCTGATCCCAGGGGAGGCTCCCGAGACAGCCGTGCTCCCCACCTGGCCCCACCTCTGCACCTGGCCACGTCAGGAGCCGTGGCTGGTGGAGACCAAGATTCCTGATCCCTCTGCGGCTCCCCCTGCAGGCCGGGTCCTCACTGTCAGAGCGGACTCGCCCAGCCAGGCATGGCTGGGGGGAAGGACAAAACGCGTCTAAAAATCTTAGCCCAGGGTCCCAACCAAGGAACTCAACAGAACGTGCTTTCCAAGCATCATGTGGCTTACCGTGGCCAATTTTTGTACCTCTGAACAACAAATGGATGCACTGAGCCTCCTTCTCTGCCAAAAGCCGGAGCCAAGTCCAGACTGCCCACAGACGGGCAAGGAGCAGGGCCAGAAGTGGGGACAGGGAAGCTGGCCCACACCCTGGAAGGTCCTGCAACACCACTCAGGCCTAAACAGCTTCAGCTGGGTGTGGCACGGACTGAATTTCAGCTTGAACTCCAAAGTTTACTCCCCCAGAGGGACACTGCCATAACCGGGCAGCCCACAGGCTGGTGGTCAGAACACAGCCCCCAAGAGAAATGAGTCTGTCTGTCACACAATCCAGTTCAGGGCTGGGACAAGTTTTCTCCCATCAGCCAATGCCCGGGATCAGCTGGTGTCCACGAGGTGAGCCTAACCCCATGCAGCACAGGTGATACCTTTCTGGGCCAAGGTCCACCTTGTCTCACTCGTTCCTGCCTCCTCTACCTCTAGCCTTCCTCATTCTAACTTCGGCTGGGGGTACGCAAAAGCCCCGTCTACACACACACCCCACAGGTAGACAGGTGAGCCAGGCCAGCCTACTGCTCAGGACCACGCTCTGCCCAGGCTGGGCTGGCCCAGCGTGACCCAGGGCGACAGGTCGGGGGAAGAGCCGGAGCAGGCAGGGCATGCGGGGTCGACCTGTGCCAGGGGTCCCACTGCGCTGTCCAGACCCCTCCACTGAGCTCTGTCCAGTCTCCACACCCCTCACTGGACGACCCTCAGGACACCCAAACGCTGCTCCCCAAATGAGACTCACCCTGTCCCACCCAGACCCGCTCCTCCACCGGCACCCCCGACTCCAGGGTGGCGCTGCCATCGCCCGGGCTCCCGCGGCTGCCCCTGCACCCATGGCCTGGGTGCTGCTGCTCCCACCACACCTTCCTCACCGCTGCTGCTCCCACCAGGGTAGCTGCTACACCTTCCAGGCTGGTCCCACCTTCCAGGCCCTTCTCCTCCCACGCAGCGGCCAGGGCTATCTTCTTAAAATGCAAATCTGACAAGCCACACCTGTGCCCAGACCCCCCCCCCAAGTAAAGCCCTCTGCCAGCCCCACCCTCTCGGCCGTGCCGCCCTCCTCACCCCCTCCCACCCGGCCGCGCCGGCCCTCGCCGCCAGGCCTCTGCACACGCGCTTCCCCGCCCCCGCCAAGGGCCCGCCCCCGACCTGGCCGCAGTCTGCATCTTTCAGGCCTGGCTTTGTGCAGGAAGCCTCCCCGTCACCGCCGCTGCCACCTGCTTGACCCCCATCTTGCTCCCTGCGCCACACGGCACCGAGAGAACATTCCCGTCTGCAGGAATGTGTCGCCGGGCTGTGCTGCCCGCTCAGCCGTCCGCTCCGTGAGGGCAGGACAGAGTCCACCCTGCCCTTCGCGGCCACCCGGGCCCGGTGCACAGACGGAAGCCCTGCGGGGGCTGAACAGGTGCAGCAGCGGAGGGGGCAGAAGGGGCATCGGGAGAGCAGTGTGAGGGCCAAGGCCACCCACTGTGTGTCGGGGCTGCCCCTCGGTGGACCTGGGCATCCCTCTCGGGGGCTGGGCCCTGGGGCAGACGCTCCCTCTGAAGACGCCCCGCAGGCCACGGCAGGGAAGGGACGTGAACCACCAGGGACAGGAACGTCCTTTCAGGTGGGCCAGCCCAGCGTGAGCAGCACAGAGTCCGGTCTCCCTCAGCTGCTCACATCCCATCCAGTCCTTGAGGAAAGTGTCCCTTGTGGAGCCTCCTCTAAGCCCTCCGGGGGGGAAGGGGGCTGTGCCCACGGGACACAGTGGGGCTGGGGCAGGAACATGCAGCTCTGCATGGGGTGAATGCCTTGTCGCCAGCCCCGTCACAAGCCAAGCAGTCCTGCCTCAGAGCCTCGTGTTCTGACTCCTGGACTTCCCCTGCCCGAATTCTTTGGGTCTGAATATTCCCTGGGTCCGTAGGGACACAGATGCGGAAAATGGTGCCAAGAGGGAGAGCGCAAGTCACAGACCCGGTCCCCCCACCAGACCCCAGAATCCTGCCCAGAGCGGCCACACTGAGTGTCCTCCCACCACTCGGGGATGTCCCCTCCCAGCCCAGAGGCCTGGGGTGGGCTGGAGGGAAACACTGGCCCAACAGCCAAGGGGCAAAGTGCCAGCTCCACTTGCCACAGTGTTATTAAGAATCAACTGTCTCCCAGGGTGGTGGTTACATGGTGTTTGCTTTATAATAATTTGTTAAACAGAACATTTTCTATATGTGTTGTATTTCACCATTTTAAAAAGGTTTTTTTTTTTTTAAAAAGGCAACTGTCTTCATGGAATGTAAACCCTTGTGAGTGCCAAAACCCAGGCCACTGCCAGAACCACCAACCGGGACTCAGACGCCGACGGGGCGTGTGCAGAGCCACCCCACAGGGCCACTCTGCCGCTGGGGCCTGGCAGCTGCAGGCCGGCGCTGCTGGGGTGAAGGCCGTGCTCACCCCAATTAAGTGTCTCTGTTCAGAGAACGTGAAGAAATTTGGGAGTGGGGGAGGTACACACTGCTCCCTGGACTACCCCACCCCTCCACACTGCACTCGCCCACTGTCCACACAGCCTGCCCGGCCTCAGGGGCCCGTGACACCCAGGCAGCAAAGCTAGGGGTGAACTGGGGTCCGAGGCCCCTCTTCTGAAAGAGAGAGAAAAACTGCACAGAAAGCCAACAGTTCACAAGAGGAGTCGCAGGGGCCACGGACACTCACAGAAAGGCTCAGCCTTCCTGCTCAAAAAAATGCAAATCAAAGCAACATTGTTGCCAACTACCTGGCAACAATGTGAAAGAGCAGAGCAGGTAAGGAGAAAAGCCCTCTCACACACGCAGGAGCTGAGTATAAATCGGCACCTCTGGGGGGGGGGGCGATCTGCCGTGCAATTCCATTCAAGGAAATACCTAAGGAGACAAAGACAGGTTCGAAAAGATGTGGGTACAATGTTATTCAGAGCAGCACTCTTTACAGTAACTAAAAACTGAAAGCATGCTAAATGTTCATTTATAAGAGACTGGGTATACAAATTATGGTATAACAGACCACTAAGCAGCTTGTTCAAAAGAAAGCAACAGTTCCTTGTGCATGACTGAAAGATGTCCAAGATTTAGTGTTGAGGGAAAAGACCAGTTACAGAACAGTATATTGTAATATGACCTCATGTAAATTTGCAAAGTGCGTGTGTTTATCTACACAGGCATTTATTTCAGCATACGCGTGTGTATAATTCACAAAGGCAAAACCATCTGGAGGATACATTCTTCAGAGTAGCTATCAAGGGGGCATAGTATGAGGAAGATTCGTTTGCTCTGGGTTGTTTATATTTTTTGTAACACTCATGTACTATCAAAGAAGTGATAAAGACCCCATTAAAATAAAGTACTGTGTACAAAAAAAAAAAGGCCTAAATCCACAAGGATAGGAAGAACATAAGAGAAAACAATAGCAACAAAATTTTGGAAACGGGAAAGCAGATGAATGAGAGGAAACGACTTAACAGACCTAAGTAAACTAAATCCTAAGTCAGCAGTGAAGAAAGCCAAAAAGCCACCTGACGTTCGCCATAGCATTACACAAAGCCTTCGGAATTAGAGGTGCCAGAGATGCAGAAGGAGGGGTTGAGAGCAGGAGGGCTGCTGAGAGCCCTTGTAGCCAGCTGGGCGGTGTACACATGCCCCCAACTCCCTGCAGCCAGGCCACTGCCCCTCGCTCCACCTACAGACGAGTGGAGGATCATCTTCCGTGAAGCGCTAAGCAGAGGGACTCTGGTTTAGGGGATGCCAGCCACAGCTGACAGCTAGGGTGCCAAATGGAAGACAAGGAGTCCAGTGGAAGTTTATATTCTGAGTGTCAAGACCCTTTTTTCTTTTTCCCCTTCAGAGTCTCACAATGCTGACAGCCAGGGGAATGTCCTCAAGCTGCAGCGTGAGAGGCGGCTTCTCTGTGTCACCCAGCCAGCCTCAAGAAGGAGTCCAAAGTACCCCAGAAAAGGTTGCTGTTCTTTGAACAACACACACACACACACACACACATACATTCACACACATACACATGCATATACATACACACATATACACACACATACACACACACACATACATTCACACACATACACGTGCATATACATACACACATATACACATACATACATACACACACACACACACACAGCTCCAACCAGTTTTGTAGTGAATATGACTAGACAGGCAGGGAATATCAGACATTAGAGGAAATTCTCTAATATGAAAGATAGAGGACAAAATAAATAGAATATGAAAGCCACCTGGAGGAAAGAAACAATGCAAGAAGAGGAAAACCTTAAAGACTAATAGCTAATGCAGTAAGA
This sequence comes from Eulemur rufifrons, assembly GCF_041146395.1. Lineage (NCBI taxonomy): Eukaryota > Metazoa > Chordata > Mammalia > Primates > Lemuridae > Eulemur > Eulemur rufifrons. The sequence goes on along the minus strand of NC_090992.1, from coordinate 3,043,901 downwards.
AATGATATTGCTACAAGGTAACAACAACATGCAAAGAACCAAAAAGAGTTCTTGGAAATTAAAAATAAGATAGCGGAAATGAAAAGCTCAGTAGACAGGATAAAAGATAATGTTGAGGGCCGGGCACGGTGGCTCATGCCTGTAATTCTAGCACTCTGAGAGGCCGACGCGGGAGGATCACTTGAGGCCAGGAGTTTGAGACCAGCCTGAGCAAGAGTGAAACACCAACTTTACAAAAAATAGAAAACTTAGCCATGTATGATGGCGCACGCCTGTAGTCCCAGCTACTCGGGAGGCTAACGGAGAAGGATCGCCAGAGCCCAGGAGTTTGAGGTTGCTGTGAGCTAGGCTGACGCCACGGCACTCTACCCAGGGTGACAGAGCGTGACTCTCTCTCAAAAAAAAAAAGGCTCACCTTCCACAGTGAGAAGTCAATAGATAACACTTAAAACTGAAAAATGTTAAAGTAGCAATGCAAATATGTTCTATAGAGTTATAGAACTAAATACCCTAAAACTCATCTCAAAGGACTGAAATTGCTCTTCTCTAAGAAGCAGAAAATGGGGCTATGTGAGTGTGTGGGTGGAAGGGGACGACTTTGGTCACAATAAGTGTTATATAAGTATTTAATTCTTTACATTAATATAGAACTTCGGTAACAAATGAAAACTAAATTTAAGCAACAAAAACAAATTCTCCATCACCATCAATTAAAAAAAAAAGGGAAAGGAAAGGCAGAAAAAGCAGTACGCTGGCCACTGTCAAGAGCTCAGAAACCAGAGGGCGAGAAACTCATCTTTCAGAAGATGAGAGGAGGGAGGAGCAGGTGGCAGGGGGTGGGCAGGGACAAGGGGATGGTTCTGAGAGGCTGGGTAAGCCAGGGCTTCCCAAAAGCAGGTGATCGATAACCCAGCATGGAGCTAATGTGCACCAGAGTTTCTCTGTTCATCTCAAACAGGTCTTTTAAAATATACAATTTGCAATATTGTTTCAGTAAATGAAAATGAAAAATTGGAAACATTCCAAATGTTCATCAATAAAAGACTTGTAGGCCGGGTGCGGTGGCTCACGCCTGTAATCCTAGCACTCTGGGAGGCCGAGGTGGGCGGATCGTTTGAGCTCAGGAGTTCGAGACCAGCCTGAGCAAGAGCGAGACCCCATCTCTACTAAAAATAGAAAGAAATTATATGGACAGCTAAAAATATATATAGAAAAAATTAGCCGGGCATGGTGGCACATGCCTGTAGTCCCAGCTACTCGGGAGGCTGAGACAGGAGGATCGCTTGAGCTCAGGAGTTTGAGGTTGCTGTGAGCTAGGCTGACGCCACGGCACTCACTCTAGCCTGGGGAACAGAGTGAGACTCTGTCTCAAAAAAAAAAAAAATAAAATAAAATAAATAAATAAAAGACTTGTTAAGTAAATTGTAAAACATTCAAACAAAGAAACACAAAGCAGATGTCTGAAAGGACGCGGAGCTTTTTGTGCTGATGATACAGAAAGGTGCTGAGACACATTATTAAGAGAACAATAGGTATCAAATGCATCCATTTGTGTAAAAAAATGTGTATGTAACTATCTGCCTAGAAAATATGGTGAAAGTTTATTTAGCCAATTATTGACAAGGACTGTTTCTGGAAGACAGACCAAGGGAACTTACATTTTCTATATCACATTTATTTATTCTTCAAATATTTATTGTGCACTTAAATATAGTATGCACTATATCGTTTGAACTTTTTACAGCATCAGCAAAAAATAAAGATTTAGAATAATAAAAATCAATACTAAAATAACTAATTCAAATGTGTTTTTGTTTTTTTTTAAAAAAAAAATGTCACCCAGAGGATATATGAGGAGTTGTGGCCCCTCCACCCAGGCTGGGGAGGGACCATTAGAAAAGCTGGGAGCCGGTCAGGGAATCCCTGTGCCTGCTTCCTGAGCCGGGAGCCTGGGCCACACGTGCCGGTGGGCAGCCCTGGCTCTGCGGGGTCTGCCCACGGGAAGCAGGAGTCTCCCTGGCATGACATGATCGCACCACAGACGGGAGCTGCAGCGAGGCCTGGAGCCTGGACCCAGTAAGGCCGGGGTGACGGTCACCATTGCTGCTAAGAGAGGATGTTCTTTGGCACCCTCAAGCTGTGCCTTGCAGCCTGCAAGAGGCCTCCAGCACCCTTCCAGCCTTGACAGATAGAGCTTCCCTGGTGGCCCTAACAGGTGTGAGCTGAGGATCCACCTGTCTTCAGCAACATGAATTGGCAGGAGGAGGACAAGCCTTGAAGTCCATCGGCTCCGAGCTCTGCCACCGACTGGCTTTGTGATTCTGGGGATGTCCCTCAGCCGTTCTGAACCTCTGCGAGCTGGGATAACGCAGCCCTCATTCCAGGCCCGCTGAGGGGATTAACCGGAGTGATCGTGTCTAGTGGACAGCACGGTGCCCGGCGCAGGGTGCCTGGCGCACGGTGGGCACTCAACGAGTCCTTACGCACTTCTCAGAAAGGGGTCCGAGGCGCGTGTGCTGGCAGGCAGCTCACATTTCCACCCTCCTTCAAAACCAGCCAGAGCTAAAGTTATCTTGTGACCTCAGGCACCCGAGGATGGAGAAGTCAGAAGGGTGTGGGGGTGAGTAAAGGAGCCGACAAATTAAAAGGATGACAACGTTGAGTAAAAATACACCAGAAGGTCCCTTCCCAGAAAGTCAGAGGGCTCTTACGGGAATGGCGTTCCAGAAGCAGAGGCAAACCGCAGGCACAAATTCAGAAGTGGGGACACCTCCCCCGAGTCCACAAGGTGATCTCCCCAGGGGGATGAGGCTGGCCGGAAAGCCCAGGACGGAGCACTCGGCAGGGTGTTTGCCCAGAAGCACCATCCTAGCTGTGGGGAGGACCTCATGTGAATAACAGAAGACACGCTCGTTATTGTACAAAAACCAAATTCCTTCTTTTTTTTACCTAATAAATAGATATTTTAAAATTTATAATCCACAGTATTAGTGAAAGATGTCGGGAAACAGACATTCTCAAACTCTGCAGGAAAGGTTGGGAACAGACACAGCCTTTCTCAAAACAGTCAGCTGACACACAAGACAATTTAACAATTGCAAATGGACATAACTCTCCAACTCAGCGACGCTGCTGGCGTTTCTCCAGTTACACTTGCACAACTAAACCAAGACATAAGGATGTTCACTGAAGCATTTAAAAAATGCTCTGTACTTTAAAAATAAAAAAAAAAAAAGAGTCCATTGATAAGAGACTGGTATGGCTACATGATAAAGCTGTCATGCTAATTTGGGAAGTTGCCCAGGATACATTATTACGTAGAAAAATCACTGAACAATTACGAAGTTATGAATCAATTTATATTTAAAAAGTATGCACATATATGCACACACACAGCACTTCTAGAAGGATAACTAAGAAATTAACAATGGTTATGTTAGAGAGCAGAGTCTGGGTGGGGTCTTCGAGGTCTCACTATACTCCCTGCTGTACCTCAGGAACTTTTTATCATGAATGTGGTAACTTCAAAAACATGATTTAGCCCAGCAAATCCACTTGTAGGAATTTATCCCAAGGAAAACATGCCTCACACTCAACA